>NC_041401.2:85613232-86213232 GCF_900747795.2 Erpetoichthys calabaricus
CTAATAGGAATACACATAGCAGCAGGCATATTTTTAAGCAGTTAGATTACCTGTCCAAGAAAGGAGTGCAAGTAAAAATACAAAGAATCAGCTTTAGAATTGAACTCCCAATGAATTAAATTGCTCAGTGCCAGGCAACCCTTATTTGAACATTTATTGGAGCAGAGCAATGGGAATTCCACAAACCATGACTTAATGTATTATCTGTTACAATGAACAACTATCAGACTTATCAAGGAAAAACTGAATTACTCAAAAAACAAAAGTGTACTTAAGCTTTTGGTAAAGAAACAGATTTTACATTTTAAAAGTGAAGAGTACAAAGTTTTAAATCATACTATATTCATTTAAAATTGATTTACTATTTTTTTTACGGAGACAAAAATAAAAATACTGGAGAGCAGGGACAGTCAGTTGTGCCAGCATTCAAGATAAAGACTTATCCTTAAGTATGATGCCAAAAGCATCATAAAACATAGCTATTCTGAAGGTACAGACAGAATCCCTCTAAACAAGTTTAAAGTATATGTTAACAATAAACTTGGGTCCCAATTAAAAATAACTCTCTAATTAAGATATTACAAGTCCATTAGAGTGCATGTGTGTTAATGTGCATCACAATTAAGCAATTAGTAATATTTTGTATTTGTTTTAAGAATTTATTTTTTTTTTAATGTTTTTATCTCATGGGGTATTTCTATGTAAATTTTGAAACTCAAGACAAGATGACTTAGAACAGATAATTGATCTCTTTCAAGAGTACCTATTTCCAATAAACTATTTGTCATTATGATTTCAACAATATACAGAATCAAGTGCAATGTGCATATGCACTGCTTACCTAGTTGAAAAAAAGATAGCACCAAAGGACAGGTTGCGGTAAAGTGAGGTCCATGGCTGTTTGGTGGTTTTAATAAATAATTACTGCATTCACGTCTTCATGTTTGTGGGGCATGGTAGCGTGGCGAGCGGTTCCCGTGTGCAATTTGGGAGCAGATGATCTTGCAATTAATGCACAGGTATGAGCAACTCGGAGAGCCAGAGCAATGTGCACTAAAACGAGCGACTTGCCGTGGAAGACCAGGAAGGCAGCGGGGGTCGAGGAGGCTTGAGATGAGAGCTCCAACTTGAGCTTGGGGTCCCAAACCTAGGTATGGAGAGGGAGACAAGCCGTAGCCATGGGACAGCAGGGACCCGAATCTGTGTAAGGTCAGCTGCGTGTGTCAGAAGGGTGACTCCTCTGTTGCAAGGCCCACATGGGATAAGCAGAGGAGCCGCCAATGAGAAAGAAGGCACCAGATTTTTAGCAACAACAGTTTCCTGCCAGTTGATTTTAACCTAATTTTTAATTAATATTTATTGGATTATTTTAACATCCACTTCACCTTATTTTTGGTTTTTAACAAAACAACTGATTCATTTTTACACAATCCCCTTGCTTCATGTGTGTTTTGTCCTCAACTGCCATGCTCATCTGGTTACGTTATCAACAGTGTCAGGTTCAAGAGGCTCCCATAAATGAAGAGGCAGCAAGGAGCCGACCTGCACCAAAACACAGGTGTCAAGACTTGAACTTTAAACTATGGATTGCAAAGCACAGATTTTACTACCAAATCACCAATCAGCAGATATTACCAACAAACAAGAGTGAATTTATCATATTTTTTTAAATGTGTTCTACATTATCATTACCTAGACACATCAAAAAGAAATATCTGAATGCTGTAGACTAAAGGAAATTTGGAATTATGATAGAGTGCAGATTTTCAGGAATTTTATCTGAGGGCCACTGATGATGTGCTTTTAACATTTTTTTCCCCGTATTTACAATTATTTTTAAGGTTACTCTTATTTCTTAATGAGCAGTATGGGGCAAATCTCCTGTGACTAAAATAAAGCTGCTCACAGAAACTAAGTGCAGTATGTCCATGTAGGATCTTCATCTTAACCTAGCGGGAGAAACTTTTTTTTTTTCTTTTCTTTAAATAGAAACCCAAAGAGGTGAAATCTGATTTCAGCTGCACTATAGCCAACCACAGTTTCTTCCACAATATAATAAGACATTTATACAAATCCAGCTGTATCTTCCTTTACAGTTTCTTATTATAAGGCACTTTTCAAATGAAATAATAAAATTGAGAAATGTGCAAGGAATGCATACTCTCTACAAACTGCAACTTAAAATGCATATTTATTAGAGTGTACATAAAAATGGCCAAACTATAGCTTGTTTCATGTTAACTTTTCAAGCTATATAATTTTTGTTTTATGTATACAATAAATTGTAAGGTTTATTACTATTATAATAAGTATACCATTTTATAGGGAAATTTATTACTTTGAAATTGTAAAGCATTTCTCAGCAGCACTTTTTGATCAAGCAGAAATATGTTGCTGCTTTCAGGCTCTTTTCCATTGTTATGTTTTTTTTTGTTTTTCTTTTAAAGAATTTATTAAAAGTAAGGTGAAGAGTACAGGTGTGCACCGCTTAATATCAAGGACAGGATGTTATTATGCCTTTCAAACATTGTGTGAACACCTTGCTATATACAGTACTTAGACAAAACTATATGGGATATCGAAGTGCACTTGCGTAGACTAAATACAGAAAGATAACCACTAAACTCTCCAGAGAAGCATGATATACAAGATTGAATACTTCTACCTATGAGTTAAAGCCTACATTGTTATACAGTAAATTTTTATTTGTAAATAGGGAAAGTTCACATTAAAATAAAGACAGAAGTACAGTACAGTACTAGCTGAGCAATCACTTTGTAAACAAAAAAACACAAGATACACATGTTGCGTGTGGGCAGCTATTGAGTTCTCTATGTCGGGTTATATTCGCTGCATCTGGTTTTAATAATCTTATGGGACCACAGGCGTATATGTGGCTGGACACTGTCCAAACAGACGTTATGTGGTGCATAGCTGTAATAGGGACTTAATAGTATAACTAGACTATCAGCAAGATATGAAAATCACTACATAACACAATTTCTACCTGGATTACACTTCAATAATTGGAAAAGACCATCTGAAATCCATCTTTTTCCACAGTGCAAAAACTTTCATCAGATGCTTGGATAACAGTTTCACAAATTTATTTGCCAAACACATATAAATCATCAGACATGTACAAACAAATTCTCAGTATTAAGGAGTACAAATTTGTATCATTAAAGTATCATGTTAGAAAATTGGAAGAAAACACAAGAACAAGAAATTTGACAACTGAGAGGCAACCATTCAGTCCAACAAGCCCGTTTCCTTTGCTCATAGCTAAGATGTCCCACTATCTAATCTAGATACTTCTTAAAGGTTGTCAAAGTTTCTGCTTCAACTACATTTTGTGATTCTTGGATTCAGTTTTAAGTGCACTACCTCTTAATTTCCACTGATGTCCTAAAGCACATGATTCACCCTTAAGCTGAAAGAATTCTGCTGGATCTGCTTTATCAATTAAACACCAAGGCCTAACCTAAGGCTCTAAAAATCTACATTTTTCTAAACAGATTGAGCTAAACCACATTCTCCTTTTACAATATGTACAATGTATCAACTTGTAAACATGCATTTAAAAAATTAAAAGCATAGAAAACAATATTTTTAATTTTATCCCAATTATAATTCAGTACATAGTATAATATATCTATCAAGCTGGCAGTTAAATGAGTTGCTATAATGCTGTCTTTGTTAATGAGATGAAAAATCATACCATAAGAGGATTTCAATGATATGGCTTGTGAAGCAAGACGGCCCATTAATCTTGAAATAAGAAGTTGCAAATCTGATGCCCAGGAGACAGTTATATCAGGGAGACCATACGCAGTCACTGTAAACTTGTAACCCCATTCATTGTTACTGGTGTCAGAATGAAAAAGGAACTGTAGTCGAGGACCAGCCTTAAAAGTTACCTTCTGCATATTTAAAAAGAAAAAAAGGAACAAAGGCAATATTATACATATTAGTAAGGATAACGGCATCTTGAATAAAAACAATTTAGTGGATTTGTAAGATAATTTAAGGAGTTCAATTGATGTTGGAAATAGTTATTGGTTTATATTAGTACTTTGATTATTCCCTAAAGCTGCTTAGATTCATTAAATCACATATTTCAGTGATGAGTCTGCTTACCCATGCACAGTAAACATTCAACCCAACAATACTTGTCAATTAGCAATTTCCTACCTTGACTTTTGTTCTTTTGACCTTACTGTTAAAATGTTCTGTACTCTAAGCCTAATTTTATAATATATATATATATATATTTTATTTTTATTTTTTTTTTTTCCCTAGTAAATTGAGAAAAAAGTCCTCAAACCTTTGGCCACTTTTCTGTTCCAACCTTCATGTCATAGCGGACTTTTCCACCTTTAGCATCTGTAAATTCCAAGTAATCATATCTAAAAGTGTAAGAAATGTACATGTTATTGGAGGTTTGTTCAAATTTTTAATGCCTATAATATGTACAAGGACAAACATTCCACCCACAACCTGGAGTTTTAAACAACAAGCAGGATTTTAATATAACATTCAAACCATTTTCATATACAGTATGCTTAATTAATTCAAAGTATACCTAAATCAGCAGAATCCAGTCCAAAACACAAACCACCCTGAGCAGGATCCCCCTTTTAAAATACACTACTAAAAGATTCCCGTGTGTTGTTCATATAATCATACAGATATTTAACAATGTAAAATGTCCATGTGAACTAGAGCAGTGGTCCCCAACCTTTTTGACAGCAAGGACCACTTTATTAGATGCAAATTTTTCCACGGACCGGTCGGGGGGGGGGGGGGGGGGCAGTTTTATACACAATTTACATAACATTTCTATTACAGTGGAACCTCGAGATACGATCACCTCTGTATACGAGAAATTCAAAATACGAGGAAAGTATGAGCGAAAAATTCAGATCTAAATGCGAGCATTGGCTCGCGTAACGAGCCACGAGCCAGGCTGTGGGTATAGCTCGAGGCTTAGCGAGGGGGCGTGGTAGCAGTTGCGAGCCGCGATCTGCGGTGTCTGCATTTCTCACTTAAGTGCACAGGTGGGAAACTGCCCACATCCATGATTGTTCCTGTGGCTGATGGGCTGCAGCTGCCATGTCCTCCCCGCATATATAGAGAAGCGCGAGCCGGTTAAGGGGGAGAAGAAGTAAAATAAAAGAGAGAGAGAGAGAGCGCGCGCGCAGGCAGGCAGGCAGTCGGTGCGGGAGAGCGAGCGAGCGCAGGCTCGCGTGTAACTGAACAGTGAGCTGAACAGGCGAGCCAAACAGCTGAAGCAGGACGGTGTAGAGAAGGTCCGCTGCATTAAGAGTGTCTCGCCTGTTGCAGAGCCCGCAGGTGAGACGCTAACAGAGAAGAAGCACCGGGGATTGTCATCTGTTTTTTAAAGACTGCATCCTTTTGACGTTTTAACCTCGTGTTAAAGGATTGTTATTCTTGTGTAATTTAAACCTCCACTTCACAACTGTTTTAAGGATTATTTATTTAAAGATTTACTGAATGCTCTACTGCACTTTGGACACCTGTTTTGATTCTTTTAATAATCAGTTATATTATTTACCAGTGTTATTTATTAAAGGTAGACTACAGTATATATAATTTATCAGTGTTATTTGTTAGGAAAATTGATTTTTATGTTAATATATTTGGGGTGCGGAACGGATTAACTGGATTTCCATTATTTTCAATGGGGAAGTTTGTTCTAGATACGAGAAATTCGCTATACAAGCTCAGTGCTGGAACGAATTAAACTCGTATCTAGAGGTTCCACTGTATTATTAAAGTTATTAAGCAGTTCGCATACGTTTGCAATCTGAGATTTTTCTTCTTTTTTTGCATATAACAAAGACATATGCTTTACATTTGCCAATCCAACAGATTGCACATCACAAACATTAACACTGCAATCTTTTTTTCGTGTCTGCCATGTCTATAGGAGGGTGACAATGAGTTAAATTCCAGTGGATGTTTTTCAAATGTTGACAAGCAATAAGCAAAAGGAATCAATGAAAACCACAGACAACAAAAACAGCAAAAAAAAAAAAAAACAGTACGAGGAAAGTTCGAAGAAAGAGATTTTTTTACAATGTTTCTGTTTGGGGATCGTTGTGCAAACGTGCACAACTGAGCTGCGACTACAGATCTAACTGCTCTGTGGATGATTCGTTCAAGCATTTCAAGGTCACTTCGCTGTAATGAAAGTATCTGTTGAATGTACTTCATAGTAACGTGATTTCTATAGACTGATGTCATATGGGGAAACTGTCGGGACCATAAAAATACTTTGTTGTAATAGTCTCTCACCTCGGTCTCTCTCCTCTCCCTGCACCGCTGCAAAGCCCCGCCCACCAAGCGTTCTGAAAAGTCTGAGTGAGTCGCCGTTGCCGGCAGTTCTCTCGTGGCCCGGCTATCAAACGGCTGCGTACCGATAGTGGGCCGCGGACCGGGGGTTGGGGACCCCTGAACTAGAGTAACAAAGTAGATATAATGCAAGTCCTTAACACTAGAATTCCTGAAGCCTACAAAAAAACTAAAAATCCTGGCCCACCGTAAATCCCTTCACACCTCTCCATCAGCGTCTTTTGTTCTGTAAATGTGTCGATCAGCACAAGCAGCAAGCTGTCTAATCCCCTGCCTTGACAGAGCTTAGCTAGGGTAAAAAGTTCTCCCAGCTCAAGATAAGGCTCCTTATCTGTGTGTGAGATCTGGAGTTGTATAGGGTAAATAATACAGTATATAGTTATTTGGAATACATGCATTTCATGCGTGTTCTGTGTCTACAAAGATCTGGGTAAGTGTAGGATGAAAGGAAATGCAAGAAATGCTGAACATATACCTAAAGCAGAAACTTTTTCCATGTTATAGTAATAATGACATGAAATGTATAATGTGTGAAGACTTTAGTCCAAATATCAAATAAACATGTGTGCTTTTATTCAAGAATATAACCAAAGGAAAAAAAAAAAGCATTTGATTTACATGTGGCTGTCAATGAGTTAAAAACTCAAGCTCAAATGTCAATCGACAGGGAGTTTACACATATTTTTGAAGGGTGCAGAGGTAAGAACTGGTGCCTTATAACCTGAAAGTTCCGGGTTCAAGACCGGGTGCTCTGCGTTTTGAGTAGTGAGCTGCTATTATTATTATTATTTCTACAATATAATAAAAACATACATTCGAGTCTGTAACACCCGGTGTAAATTTTGGCTACTTGTAAAAGTTCCCTCTCCCTCTCTCTCTCCGAGTTGATAGCTTTTATCTCCATTCTTTTCACAAGAGCAGTGCTGTGGCTGATGCCTGCTCAGAACTATTTGTTGTACCAGCAATCAAAGATACGAGGTCCCATGACCGGTATAAGAGTGGACAAAGTCAGGACCGTAGCAACAGACAGCTTCTTCACAGTGCTTTTGCTGGCTAATAAACTGCTGCACCACACAGCAGGGACTTCCACCTGTAGCTAAAGTCACTTCAGTACGCAAGCAATCTGCCACGCTAGTGTTTAGATCTGACAGTGCCATGCTGACGGTGTATGCGCCCAAAAAGAAGAAGCCTTTGATTTCAGTGTGTAGCAGCTCGTCTTGGGACAAGACTTTTTCAGAAAGACGAGACATTTTCAGAGAGAATTTCACGTCCCGCGAGACAAGACTTTATGCCAAGAGATAAACTGAAAACCTAATGGGTCCAAGCAGGGGCGGAAATAAAAGACAAACAGTAGAAGACAAAGTAGAATGTCGTAAAGAGGTTGAAAAATGTTTGCGCGATACACGTGCAGAGTAGGGTAGAGATTATGAAAGTACTAAAATTCGAAAGTCTCTAAAAACTGATAGTAAAGATCGCATTAGTGCTAAAAAACGGAAATTATTACTTGGTGAAATAACGGAACAGCGAAAAGAGATTGAATATATGGACATAGGTGATATGACAGAGCTACTACAAGTTTAATTTCAAAGAAACCACAATTCGGTCAGGTTTATATTTATGATCACGGAGAAGCGATGCAACATTGAATCGAAAGAGTTAAACGATCAGACGTATTAGAAATTCTACAGCCAATAATGGATACAAATCCATACGTCCAAAAGTATCGCACTTTACGTGAAATTTATCTGAAAAACATGGACAAAGAAGTTTTCTTGGATTTCTATATGAATCTGACAGATCATGCTGGCATATATAATAAACCAACATGTGACGAATTGTAAGCAATAATAGTTTTGAAAGACAGAGGTATCAAACACAGAGTTGATATTTGTGTTTATCCAAAAGCATAGCACGAATCATCACAAGAGGCAGATCCGGAAAATGACTAGCGCGTATTTCCCACACAGGTTGGCGAGCGCAGCGCACAGGGGGCAGAGCCCCCTAGTTGTAGAGATAATAATAATAATAGCAGCTCACTACTCAAAACGTGGAGGGCCTGGTCTCAAACCTGGGACCTTCGGGTTATAAGTCACTTGTTTTTACCTCTGCACCATTCAAGAATACATGTAAACTCCCTGTCGATTGACATTTGAGTTTGAATTATTAACTTATTGACAGCCACATGTAAATTGAATGCTTTTTTTTTTCTTTGGTTATATTCTTGAATAAAAGCACATGTGTTTATTTGATATTTGGACTAAAGTCTTCACACATTATACACTTCACGCCATTATTAGTATAACATGGAAAAAGTTTCTGCTTTAGGTATGTGTTCAGTATTTTTTGCATTTCTCGCATTTCCTTTCATCCTACACTTACCCAGATCTATGTAGACAATGAACACACATGAAATGCATATATTCCAAATAATGATATACTGTATTATTTACCCTATACAACTCACATGCAGATAAGGAGCTTTGGCTGGAGCTGGCAGAACTTTTTACCCGAGCTGAGCTCCGTCGAGGAGGGGGAATGGAACAGCAGGCTGCTTGTGCTAATCGATGTATTTACAAAGTAAAAGTCGCTGATGGTAGAGGTGCGAAGGGATTTTATTTGGTCCGGGATTACGAGTTTTTTCGTAGGCTCCAGGAATTCTAGTGTTAAAGGCTTGTACATATATTACATTCATTGCCCTCAAAATGTACAGGAACACATTGGTCAAGATATCTCTTTTACATTAAACAATTTTTCCTTCACACAGTTTTGAGATGAGGAGATAAAATACCAATAAAAATACAGCATATACATGTTATTTTTTAATGTAGACTTCTGCAGTCTGAAATAAAGTAGTAGAAAAAATTACCTAAAGGTAAAGTAGAATAAAGCTGTATTTGGTTGCAGACCCATTGCATGTGACATTTGCTTCAGACCTTCATTTAGTTGATGATATCACTAGACTTCATGCGTTATTTTGTTAATCAGTAGGACAGTGTTTCTGATTTTAATGTTTATTACAGCAAAAGAAACACCTGCTTAACCTGAAGCAAAACAGGAGACTAATTTAATCAGTTTAATATTAGAGTAGTTTGATGGATGATCCAGTACTGGCCATTGAGTCTACGAGGAGAGTTTTCTCCACAGGGACAAAATAGGTTTCTGTAAGCTTATAAAATAATTCTGCTGCAACAGCCATTGCTTATGTGATCAATAAATACAAGTTACCTAAATCCAGAAGAGATGATACATGTCAAAGCCATAACACTACTCACACCATACAATGCAAAGTGGAAGACTGCATTATATCTGCAGTAGTTATTCCCTTTTTCTTCACTTTCACAAAGTACTCACTTTGGCAGAATTTACCTTTCTCTAAACTGGCTTGGGAATTTTGCAAACAGAACATTTAGATTCATTTGCTCTAACATTGTAGTCACCAAAAAGGTGTAAAATAAATGTACTATCTGTGCTAATTGTCTAAGATGGGTTGAAATTTAATCAACACAAACCTTGGCATTAGAATTTTTAGAGCTCCATGTTTTTTGTTATGGGATTCGTAAAAGCAGTGTTAAGGTTTGTGACGTGGCATCTATTGGAAGAACAAATTGAATGCATTTTATTACTAAAATGTTTGTGATGTGCCATGTTTTGGAATGAGACAGACACAGCAACTGGACAAACACACAGACACTTATCCTTTTATAATATCATGACAAGAACAACATTTATTTTTAAGAACTACAAAAAAACCTTTAAATCAGATTTTTGTTCAGTTTCTCTTACAAGCTCCCAGTGATGTACATTAGACTAGAAATTATTAAGATGATAAGAAAATTAAACATGACTGAAATCGTGGAATTATGCTAATGACAATTTAAAGTAGGAAAAGGTGGAGGAGAAGGGAGGGGTCTAAAGGTAGACTATATCAACCATACTCCATCTGGCAAATTCTAAAAATATTAAAACAAAATGCAACCATACTGTAAAAAACACCAACAAGAAAAAAACAGAAACATTAACTGAGAAAAAGTCTGAACAAAATGACTACACTACAGAAAAAAAACTATATGGAAAAAATCTAAGATTGCTTCAAACTGTGAAAGAATTATGACACATTTTACCGAAGAGTATTTCGATTACAACTTAAAAGCATATATCTGGTGGGAAAAGGAACAGATTTTTTGATGTTAGCCAACTGAAACTTTAATTATCCACTTTGCTTTAGGCAAAGTCAATAATTAATGAGACATATTTGTTGGGTTTATTTTTATTATAGACAGCTGTTAAACATATATCAAAGAAAATAAATAACGCTTCAAAAAATGGAATCCTCCAAAGCACTGATAAACACAAGGCTGAGAGAGAGAGAGGTAGAACTTTATTTCTCCACAGGGAGAAATTTGGCTTTTTACAGAGGCTCTTTAAATAAATAAATATGTGGATAAATAAATAATAAACTATATATCAACACAGAAAATGGAATGCAAGACTGACAAGACAAATGTAGGCAACACAAAAGAAGCTGTTTTTAGTTTGAGGATTTCAGATGTTTCTTGATTTTACAAGCTTTTTGGGTAGCCTTTTGTGCTTAATGCATTAGCTGAGAGACACCTAAATCATTATGCTATTACTTGTTTCTTGCTCACTGTTTAATAATTACTTAGAGTTCTAGTTTATCTTGATACAGATGAAGCAGTTTTAAAATACCAAGAGTTAAAAGGACATGTCCCATGCTGTGTGGGACTAGTGTTGATATTATTTAGGGTTCAAGGGATGAACTTTGTTTGACATATAACACACTTTCTTTGCCACGTTTTCTTTGTTTATGTCCCTTTTGAGGTACAATCTTACTTTTCTCAATTTGTTTTTAGGTTCTTAGATGTGTCACAGGGCAAAATATGACTCTTTAATTCCCAAGGAAAGTGAATAGATGTATGTAACTAGTTTACAAAGGGAAGATTTACATTCTGTAAATTGCACTAGAATCATCTCTAAATTCAGGTCAATATCTCTTTATTGGTGCATGGTTGAACACCAGAGTAAGCTTTAGCTTGTAATTCCAAGTGTAAGATGAATGCAATTCCAGGCCAAGTCTAGAGATATGTCAGCTCATCTTTAATTAACATCTCTGGTTAACAAATGAAATTCAGGAAATAAATGTTGGCTAATGATCAGCCACTCAAGTGTCCCTCTGCAGTGTTGGTGAGGGAGGGGCGTATAGCTTTCAGTATTTTTGTATATTCTGCTCTTTTAGTAGAGAAAATTTGAGTGGCTCTAACATCTTAGCAAAATTAGGCAATCCCCACTTTGTCTTAAAGAAACAATAGCATTTACATATCTCTTAGGACAAATATCTCTGCTAAAAAATATAATTTAGTTTGCAATGAGTGACAATAACAAGTAACCAAATGTATTCTTTACTGTGAGATAATAAAGTTTGCTTTGAAATATAAACTGGTAGAACCTAATAAATGACCAATAAACAAATTACTTTTCAGCTTGATATATTAAAGTGTAATCAACACAGGAAGCCTATATTGAATTGATATAATGCAACATTCAGCTAGACGTTTGAGCATAGAAAATGTGCATAACAATAATAACCTTTATATATACCTGGTACTTTGTGCGCTTTATGGTTTCAAGAGACGTTGGTGTTCAGTACTAATGGCATGAAATTGTAACAGAGGTCCAAAACTAGCACCGTGTTACTCACTAATAGAGAACATCCTAAAGATGCAACAGTAACTGACTGCAAGGGAGAAAAATATGAGTAATCTCCAAAAGTAGCACGTGAATGAGATAAATCTGTGTTTTGTTTTTTGGGCACACAGTGGACACATATGGCATTACGTAGTTTAGTGGTTCAAAGCAAATTTGGAAAAAAAAATGTTTGACTGGATTATAAATTTGTTTCTGTGATGCATGAATTGGCCAAGTCAGAGCCAAGCCAACGGAGATACTGTTACAATACCTGAAAAGAGTTGTTCACATAAGGAATAACAAAAAGATCAATGAACTGAAACAGTTTAAGGAGCAATGGTCTAAAATTCCTCATTACCACTAGTGTGCATCCTTATAATCAGATGAGTATAGCAGCCTCTTGAAACTTCTGCAATAAGACTGCTGTGCCAGTTATGTTTCTAAACAATTTGATAAGGTAAGAAAAAAATAAATAAAATATCCTATGTTCAACCACTATAACTTTTAAAAAGAGATTAATTGAATCACTCTACTGCAGAAATATAAAAAATAAATTACCTCTTTTCTGTTTCACATCTCTCATCAAATTCAATTTCAAAGGATGTTGCACCAGGACACACAAAAACAGTGGTTTCATGCAGATTATTTTCATAATTGTGAGAGGACTCCATATTCCAAGTTCGGAGAATAATAGGCTGTTGGGACTGCTGGCAACAGTCTATATCCTTCTAAAATATACACAAAGGTTTTGAAGAATAATTTGAAACATACAGAAATAAAAATTCACTTTCTCAGGCAAACCATGTTTTAAGTTGACATGCCAGAATTTTAATAATAAAGACTCCAAAATTATTGTTTAATTGTACTTTAGCTATATTTGCACATATAAAAACCTAGTCCAAGGTCAGCCCCAAAAAATACTGTATCAACATATTGTTAATGAAGATTGGGGTAATTTAGACTGTATACCATTCTTACTGGATCAGTTGCCCAAAATGGACTACACTCACAGCCACAGCATCACGAAAGCACTTTCTAAACAAGCCTTCTTTTGGTTTCACTGAAATTTGCTCCTTTCACGTTGTTTCTGCAATCAGCTTTCATTTGGTTAAACCTGCACACCTCTTTTCTCTATGAAACTGATGTCAGTGCTGTGGTGAAACAGGTTATATGATGCGTTAAAATGCCTCACTTGCTAGGGCATGATTAATGAGAAATATCAACAATAAAAAAAAGTGTTGGCTAATTTTGCTTTTTCTGAAAAGTCACCAAACTGCAATCAAAAACAAGAAGACATTTTAGAAATTTTTGGACAAATAGTTTTTTTAACACCTAAATATTGATAACATTTATTTATATAGCACATTTTCATACAAACAATGTAGCTCAAAGTGTTTTAGAAAATGTCCAAGAGAAAGTTACAAGAAAAGAGAAACAATTAAGATTAGGCAATAATATTACTGCCTATATTATACAGGCAGTATATAATACAGTATATCGAAAAGAAGCTTCTTAGTGAATACATAATAATAATAATAATAATAATAATAATTCATTACATTTATATAGCGCTTTTCTCAATACTCAAAGTGCTATCCACACAGGGAGGAACCGGGAAGCGAACCCACAATGCCCTAGATGTACCATCGTGTCAAACTTCTGATTTTTAAATTTCTGATACTGTTCCTGTTGATGAGTTAGTGAGTCGGTTAACTTTGCATTATATACATTTAGATTCAGACTATAAATGGGTATATCACTGTGGTCAGTTATTATTGCTGCCTCTGTTCCAGTGACTGGGTTCAATTCAGTTTGATTATTGTCTTTGGAAAGTTTTTTTGTGCTCTACTCATGTCCACCTGAATCTTCTCCAGTAGCTCCAGTTTCCTACTACATCCTAAGTATATGTGTTAAGTTAGCTGGTGTCTGTAAATTGGCCTGCGAGAATAACTGTAGTTGAATGTATATCCTGTGAGAGACAAAAGACTGCGAAGGCCTAGGGGGCCTTCCATGAGATATTTTCCTGCATTAGGGAATCAATATTTTGATCTTAAAAAATGAAACTTACTGATTTAAGGGAATACAACATTAAAAAAATATTTATTTCTGTGTAAGTGCCATGCTACAAATCATCTGCATTTTTCAGAGTTTCACAACAAAAACAATACATAATGACTTAATCTGCATAAAGTGACATATCTCTAACATGTGTCGGTTGCTATTTGTACTACCACTAAGGAAGGGAAAAACTGTAAATATAGTTATTGCCAACCCAACTTTGTAGTGGTTTTGGAGTATAAAATAAATATATATACGTCAGAGAGGACTACAAATCAACTATAATATTCAAGCAATTTGTTAAAATAACTCCAATATATAAGACTTAATAGTTATGCAGTCAATAAAAAAAATGTTTCATGTATTGTTTATCCAATTTCTACAGTATTATGTAATGGATCCATGACAAAAATTGTAAATACTGTTTTCTAGGTTACCAGTAAGAATTTTGTACAATGTAATGTACAATGTAACACATGTTACTTACAAATCAATACCATAGTGTAGTCATGTGAGTCACAGTATATAAATGAAACACCACAAATATGTAAGACGTCAAGATTGCATGTAATCTACAAATCAATCCTTTGGTGTATGCATTTGTACTGTTATATAGACATTCAACTGTCCATACAGGACTGGCACATGCATTTTGAAGTGTTGGCACTGACTTTCATAAAACACCTTTCCAATTCCTTCTCCTAAAATTCAGAAATTAAGATTCTTAATTAAATTTTCAACCAATCATGCAATATTCATAAATCGCAGAGAAAATATTTTACCTTAGAAAAAGTGTCTTCTGTGTCACTGCACAGCTGCTTTAACAAGTCTATCAATGATGCAAAAGTGTGCAGTAGAGAGCAGTGAGGTATTTCCAATGAGCAAAGTTCCAAAAGAAAAACAACCTTAAAAGCAGAAAATTTCAAGGCAGAAACAATCAAACAAAGCTGTAACTGACTACTTACTACAGCATCCAGAAAATTAGATATTAGCAATAGACTACAGATACTACAAGATTTTATAAATCAATATCTCAATATTACAAAACAGACTGCCTGGAAATATTTTAGCTCAACTTACATGCAACCTTTAAAAATGTGTAATTACTAAATTATTAATTAATATTCATTCAGCACAACATGCACTGAATCAACTATAGCATTTGTTTAATCAGCATAGTTGAAACTATAAACAAAAATTAAAATTCTTTATTTTCAAAGGAAAATCAATATTTGATTCTCCCAATGTGCTGAGTGAAACGTTATCACAACATACAGGTGCTGGTCATAAAATTAGAATATCATGACAAAGTTGATTTATTTCAGTCATTCCATTCAAAAAGTGAAACTTGTATATTAGATTCATTCATTACACACAGACTGATGTATTTCAAATGTTTATTTCTTTTAACGTTGATGATTATAACTGACAACTAATGAAAGCCCCAAATTCAGTATCTCGGAAAATTAGAATATCAATTAAGACCAATGCAAAAAAAAGGATTTTTAGAAATGTTGGCCATCTGAAAGGTATGAACATGAAAAGTATGAGCATGTACAGCACTCAATATTTAGTTGGGGCTCCTTTGGCCTGGATTACTGCAGCAATGCGGCGTGGCATGGAGTCGATCAGTCAGTGGCACTGCTCAGGTGTTATGAGAGCTCATGTTGCTCTGATAGTGGCCTTCAGCTCTTCTGAATTGTTGGGTCTGGCGTATTGCATCTTCCTCTTCACAATACCCCATAGATTTTCTATGGGGTTAAGGTCAGGTGAGTTTGCTGGCCAATCAAGAACAGGGATACCATGGTCATTAAACCAGGTACTGGTAGCTTTGGCACTGTGTGCAGGAGCCAAGTCCTGTTGGAAAATGAAATCTGCATCTCCATAAAGTTCGTCAGCAGCAGGAAGCACGAAGTGCTCTAAAACTTCCTGGTAGACGGCTGCGTTGACCTTGGACCTCAGAAAACACAATGGACCAACACCAGCTGATGACATGGCACCCCAAACCATCACTGACTGTGGAAACTTTACACTGGACCTCACACAACGTGGATTCTGTGCCTCTCCTCTCTTCCTCCAGACTCTGGGACCTTGATTTCCAAAGGAAATGCAAAATTTACTTTCATCAGAGAACATAACTTTGGACCACTCAGCAGCAGTCCAAAGGCGAGACGCTTCTGACGCTGTCTCTTGTTCAAGAGTGGCTTGACACAAGGAATGCGACAGCTGAAACCCATGTCTTGCATACTTCTGTGCGTGGTGGTTCTTGAAGCACTGACTCCAGCTGCAGTCCACTCTTTGTCCCCCACATTTTTGAATGGGTTTTGTTTCACAATCCTCTCCAGGGTGCGGTTATCCCTATTGCTTGTACACTTTTTTCTACCACATCTTGTCCTTCCCTTCGCCTCTCTATTAATGTGCTTGGACACAGAGCTCTGTGAACAGCCAGCCTCTTTAGCAATGACCTTTTGTGTCTTGCCCTCCTTGTGCAAGGTGTCAATGGTCGTCTTTTGGACAACTGTCAAGTCAGCAGTCTTCCCCATGATTGTGTAGCCTACAGAACTAGACTGAG
This sequence comes from Erpetoichthys calabaricus, assembly GCF_900747795.2. NCBI lineage: Eukaryota > Metazoa > Chordata > Cladistia > Polypteriformes > Polypteridae > Erpetoichthys > Erpetoichthys calabaricus. Next base: position 85,629,944 of record NC_041401.2, read on the forward strand.
AGACCATTTAAAGGCTTTTGCTGGTGTTTAGAGTTCATTAGCTGATTAGAGTGTGGCACCAGGTGTCTTCAATATTGCACCTTTTCACAATATTCTAATTTTCCGAGATACTGAATTTGGGACTTTCATTAGTTGTCAGTTATAATCATCAAAATTAAAAGAAATAAACATTTGATTAAACATCAGTCTGTGTGTAATGAATGAATCTAATATACAAGTTTCACTTTTTGAATGGAATTACTGAAATAAATCAACTTTGTCATGATATTCTAATTTTATGACCAGCACCTGTAATGGAGTGAAGCACAGTGTCTGAATCAATTTCAGATATTTAAGCAATAAGTTTATAATCACTTTTTATAGTTCACATGTTTATTTCATATTACATTAACATTAAAGAAATTAGTTATTACAAATTTTCTGAATGTTTTTTTTTATTATAATTGCCTTCTCTATATAAAAGTGTTGACAACTAGAAATGCATTTACATGAACTTTAAACTCACTAATGTATTTTCATTATGTACTTGATTATAAAACCATACTTATTCTTATTACCAGCTGCCTTGTAGCCATGGCCAGAACAGAAACACTCAGTTTGTCCATTATTTCCTCCCCATGGTGTTTAGATAAAAAGGAGGCAAACGTTTTGTGTGTGTTAGACACAAAGTGCTCAACATCTAGAGAAAAAACATTAATAAAGGAAACAAAAAAAAAAATATTAATGTACAGAATCCTGAAATGACAAATATAAAAAAAATGAGTAAATCACATTTTAGTAGCTGTAAATATCTAAAAGTCCAAAGCATACTATTGCACCATTCTCTTACTAATATTGTATATTAAGAATAGGTGAAGTCATGAAAATCCAGGATCTTGCTTTAAGACGGGATGAAAAAAAAAAATCACTATATTATCTGTACTTATGGAACAATGTCAGAACTGATCATTAATAGTATAAAACATATCAGTTGTTTTCTCTACGTAAAAAAAAGACACCTGGTGCCACACTCTAACAATGACATACAGTATGCTTTTTCAAACGTCCAATCAATTTTATCTACTTCAGGAATTTAAGATTTGCTAATCTACAAATAACAGGGCAGCAAAGGTCAATCGTGATAGCCTCAGCCAAGATGATTGGGCAAGTATCTTGAAATGTACAAAGGAAATCAGTGACTGCATAAATACTGTAATATGATTTTATATATATCATATTTCCATTATAAAAGAAAATTTTGAGACAAGACAAGACTACTGCCAAGAGATTTTTTCATGTTGGTAGATGGCGCCCTGCCCTCCTCTCAACCATTTCCGGTTAACAGCCCATGCCCACGGTCCTCTCACCTCTCATTGGTGTGGATGCTTTTGTCAGACAGTTCTTTCACCCTCAGCTCTTTTAAATTTTTATGTTTTCCTCACTTTAAGTTCCCAATAAAAGACTTATTATGTCCAAATCTTATTGAAGAATTTCATCCCGAAGGGTTATCAACAGAAGAAATGAATACATGCGCAATCCTAACACCGAGACGTGAAACGAATTAACGCGAAAATTGTCGATTGGTTACACGGCAAGTTGGTTAAATGCGTGTCATAGATGAAAACATCAACTTACAAAATATAGAATATAGAAAAATATATATAGAATACAGAAATATAGAATATCTACAACCGTTAACACTGTCCAAACTACTTTGGTGCCTAATGTTGAAAGAAGGATGTATCGTAATGTTACTGCGTAATTTATATATGAGTGATGAGCTATGCAATAGGACAAGATTAGTTGTATTCAAAATTAGTCGAACAACTCTAATGTAAAATTTTCAGAGGCGACAAGAAAGGTAATGTAGTACATCTTCCGCGGATAACATTAGGCACCAAAGGAGATCTTGATATGCCATTCATATTAAAACATTTACAATTTCCAAATCACAGGAAGAAACACTCGAAAATGTCGGTTTATTTATTAGACAGAAAGAAACGATATTCACTCAGGGGCAGTTATACGTTGCATTGTCACGATGTAACGCTAAACACAGAATCAAAATTCAATACGATATTGACGAAAAGTTAATTACAAATATTGTTTTTACTGAAGTTTTACAGTAAAAGTATAAGTTTAAAAAGTATTTGCATTTTAATTTTAAAGCCAAACTGAATGAAAACATAATGCAACGAACACCTCTAACTCAACATGAAACAATTTTCATTCAGTTTATTAGGTTTTGCTATTTTTTACTATGGTTAATTACTCGATGTAATGCAAAATAGTTAGGTCTAGTATGCACATGTAACAATTCCCATGAAAACAATCTGTTTAAATTGTACATCCACTTACCCATACGTGAGCAGCAGAGCCACGAAGTAGGTAGCATGTAGCACCCACCCGGGGGTTGGCGAGCGAAGCAAGAAGGGGCAGAGCACCCTAGTATATATACTAGCTGTCCCCCACATAATATTGAAACAGGACAAACTTTAAAAATTAATTTAAAAAAAAAATGTAATAATTTGTATTGAGAAGAATTTATATTGATAGCTTTCATATCCGAGGACCTCTTGGTATACAATATTTTTGGTTTTGGTTTTGCTATCAGGTGCAAGAATGTAGCTGTGACCTCTTTGCCAAAAATGTAAAAAGTTGTTAAGGTATCACTGGCCAAGCGGAAGGTAGGTACACTCCAATGTCAAATGTTGACACTTTATCTGATTGTATTCAGCTCTGATAGGAGAGCGTCCCCGTGTAGGGAGAAAAGCATGTGGCCGTGATATCTCTGTCAATGAGCAGGTACCATCTAAAACACACGTAGCTGTGATCTCTCTGTCAAAAATGTCAAAGGTTACTCCTTAACAATCGTTAGATGATAATGTCTGCTGAACAAACAGGTATCGCTAGGTAAGCGGAGGCAAGTTACGCTGAAACACGTGGCGAGAGGTACAGAAACTCAAACGGAGGCTGGCGTGTGAGTGAGGAGGGGCAACAATGAGATTACCCCCAAAACAGGAATGGTTTAACAGGTGGAAGCCACTGACATTTTTCCCTCCTCATCTTTTCTGTTTTTTTCACTAGTTTTGCATTTGGCTATGGTCCATGTCACTAATGGTAGCATGAGGCAATACCTGGACCCTACACAGGTAGTCCAACTTCTACAGGATGGCACATCAATATGTGCCATTGCCATAAGGTTTGCTGTGTCTCCCAGCACAGTCTCAAGGGCATGGAGGAGATTCCAGGAGACATGTAGTTACTCTAGGAGAGCTGGACAGGGCCGTAGAAGGTCCTTAACCCATCAGCAGGGCAGGTATCTGCTCCTTTGGGCAAGGAAGAACAGGATAAGCCATGCCAGAACCCTATAAAATGACCTCCAGCAGGCCACTAGTGTTAATGTCTCTGACCAAACAATCAGAAACAGACTTCATGAGGGTGGCCTGAGGGCCTGACATTCTCTAGTGGGCCCTGTGGATCACCTGCATGTCCTCTCTCACCTTCTCTCTCTCTCTCATTTTTCCTAGGGCAGGAAGCGGAAGCGGAAGCAAAGCAGAAGCGGACAATGGCCGACAGTGAGGTGAATCGCATTGCAACTGTAGTCGAGGAACTCCAGGCACTCGATGAACAGATTCAGAATCTTCTGTCCAGACGAAGATACCTCAGAGATCTGAAGGCTCGGCTGTTGGATAAACCGTCCTCGCCATCTGTTATCGGCGTAACATCAACCCCGCGTTGTGCCGCGCAAGTCACCTTCACCCCCGCGCCTCGTAGGAGCGACACCGATGATGACCTCGGTGTATTTCAGCTATGCAGGCGGGGGTTCAAGGCCAGAACACCGCCATCGGCACAGGCAAGCATCGTAACCCAGAACCGGTTTGACCCTCTAAGCGTCCCCAGTTCGCCTTCAGCTCCTGGTGATGTAATTGTGGTAGGTGATTCTATTGTTAGGAACCTCAATATCACTTGCCCTAATAGAAAATCTTTTGTTTCTTGTTTTCCCGGTGCTCGTGTCCGAGATGTGACGAGACGTGCGCCGGCGATCTACAAGAACAGGGCAGTTGGAGCCATTGTTATACATGCTGGCGTAAATGACATAAGGCACCGACAGTCGGAGATCCTCAAGGCAGACTTCACTGCATTAATTAAAGACACAAAGGAGAGGACCCCATCGGCAAAGATATTCATCTCGGGTCCACTCCCTCTCGTCAGACGATCAAACGAGTATTACAGTCGTCTGCTTGGTTTAAACAACTGGCTGCAGGGCTTCTGCAAGAATCAAGACATCGGGTTCATTAACAACTGGGATCTCTTTTGGGAAAGACCGCGTTTCTTCAAGCGAGATGGCCTGCATCCGAACAGCTTCGGCGCCCGGGTCCTCTCCAAAAACATAGCGAAGGTAATTCGTTTATCTTGACTATCTATCTCTGCTTTTAACCCCTTCCGAAATGCCACTCCTGTGTTTGGTCATGATAATTGTTTAAAAAAATCTTCCATAAAAGTGCGCAACATAAATACTGTAATAACCAATCTTAATGCACATAGAAAATCTAGGCAATACGGCATAAACGCCAATAATTTAATTAAAGTTACTACTTTAGATGAACAATGTATTAAAACTGTAAAAACAGATCATAGATTAAATAAAAAATACACGCAGAGCGGCGCTAATAAAAATAACTTAATTCCTGTTCCCTATATCAATAACGCACATAGTATTCATCTCTGCTCCTCCGAAACATTGAATATGGCACTATTAAATATTAGAGCTTTAACTAACAAGACGTTTTTTATCAACGACATTATTAGTGAAAAAAAAATAGATTTTATTGCACTAAGTGAAACGTGGCTTAGCTCAGATGGCGCAGCTGTTTTAATCGAATCTGCGCCTCCGGATTACAGTTTTACTCGTGCTGATCGCCAAGGAAAGAGAGGTGGAGGGCTAGCAAACATTTACTCTAGCAGGTTAAAATGTAAAAATATCAGTTTTGGTAAGTTCAAGTCTTTTGAGTATCTCGCCATTGTTATTCAGGGAGATTCTCACGTTCTAGTATTATCCGTGTATAGACCTCCTAAATTCAACGCGTCTTTCTTTGAGGAATTCTCTGACTTGATGTCAATCTTAATTACGAACTATGACGCACTCTTAATAGTCGGCGACTTTAATTTTCATGTAGATAATCAATGTGACCAAAAAGTAAAAGAATTTATGAACCTCCTGGACTCTTTTGATTTGAGACAGCTCGTTAATCAGCCTACACATAAAGCAGGTCATACGTTAGACTTAGTAATTACTAAAGGACTAAAAGTTGATATAAAGCAGGTCATTGATACGGGTCTTTCAGACCATTTTCTTCTACTTTTTAATATAGAAATAATGATAGAAAACACTCATGAGAAGCATATTGTTAAAAAACGCTTCTTTGACTCATCAGCAACTTTAAAACTTACAAACATTCTAACCAATCAGTCCGTTTATAGTGCCAACTATAATAGCGAGGAGAATGTAAATAGTAAGGTGGAAAGATTTAATACTAAAATGAGGGCTGCTGTTGACATAGTTGCACCTGAAAAGACAGTTAAAAAATCTTCTAGCATTGTTATACCTTGGAAGACCCAAAGAGTGTCTGATTTAAAGAGAACATGCCGTAGAGCTGAGCGTAAATGGAGGAAGACTAAACTAACTATTGACTATGAGATATTAAAAGTTAAAATAACAGAATACAATAACACAGTCCGTCTTGAGAGGCGCTGCTATTTCTCTAAGATTATAAATAACAATGCTAGTAATCCCAGAGTGTTATTTTCGACAATTGATCATCTGTTAAACCCAGGTAACTCAAAGGAATGCCTTCTAAGTACTTCCAGTAAAACCTGTGAGGCTATCGCTGTATTTTTCAATCAAAAAATTAATGATATTAGAAATAACATAGTATATCTCCCCAACACTAAGGATCCCCCGAAACCCCAGTACTCCATAATAAATAAATTAGAGTCTTTCACTAGGATAGATTTACCTGATTTACATAAAATAATTTCTCAAATGAAACCATCCACCTGTGCCCTTGACCCAATACCAACAAATTTTTTCAAAGTAGTATCGGGTGTGCTTATTGATAATGTTCTTGACATAGTAAATTCGTCATTAGATACGGGGGTCTTCCCAGACTGTCTTAAGACTGCGGTAGTTAAACCCCTACTTAAGAAAAATAATCTCGACCCCTCTTCTCTTGAAAATTATAGACCCATCTCTAACCTGCCTTTCTTAAGTAAAATTCTAGAGAAGGCAGTCATTATGCAGTTAAATGAGCACCTCAATAAACATGCTATTCTTGATAAATTTCAGTCAGGTTTTAGAACAAATCACAGCACAGAAACTGCACTCGTTAAAGTAGTAAATGACTTGCGGGTAAATGCAGACAGAGGCCATTTATCTGTTCTCATCCTCTTAGATTTGAGTGCCGCATTTGACACTATTGATCATAATATTCTTAAGAATCGCCTTAGTCAATGGGTGGGCCTCTCTGGCAGTGTCTTAAACTGGTTTGAATCCTACCTGGCAGGGAGAAAATTCTTTGTTAGTTGTGGTAATTATAACTCAAAGACACATGATATTCTATATGGTGTTCCACAAGGCTCTATCCTGGGTCCGCTGCTCTTCTCAATCTACATGCTTCCATTAGGTCAGATTATCTCGGGACATAACGTGAGCTACCACAGCTATGCTGATGACACACAGCTGTATTTATCAATAGCACCTGATGACCCCAAATCTCTTGATTCGCTAACACAATGTCTAACCTGTATCTCAGAATGGATGAATAGTAACTTTCTCAAATTAAATAAAGAAAAAACCGAAATCTTAGTGATTGGCAATAATGGATACAATGAGGCTATTAGAAATAAACTGGATGCATTAGGATTAAAAGTCAAATCGGAGGTAAAAAGCTTAGGGGTAACCGTTGATTGTAATCTGAATTTTAAATCGCATATTAATAAAATCACTAGGACAGCATTTTTTCACCTAAGGAACATAGCAAAAGTTAGACCTCTTATATCATCGAAAGATGCAGAGAAATTAGTTCATGCGTTTGTCTTTAGTCGGCTAGATTACTGTAATGCACTCCTCTCAGGACTACCCAAAAAAGACATCAATCGTTTGCAGTTAGTGCAGAATGCAGCTGCTAGAATCCTTACCAGGAAAAGAAAATCCGAACACATTTCTCCAGTTTTGATGTCACTACACTGGTTACCTGTGTCATTCAGAATTGACTTTAAAATTCTGCTTATGGTTTATAAAGCTTTAAATAATCTCGCCCCGTCTTATATATCGGAATGTCTGACACCTTATATTCCAAATCGCAATCTCAGATCCTCAACTGAGTGTCTCCTTAGAATTCCAAGAGCAAAACTTAAAAGAAGTGGTGAGGCGGCCTTCTGCTGTTATGCACCTAAAATCTGGAATAGCCTGCCAGTAGGAATTCGCCAGGCTAATACAGTGGAGCACTTTAAAAAACTACTGAAAACACATTACTTTAACATGGCCTTCTCATAACTTCACTGTAATTTAATCCTGACACTCTGTATATCCAATTCATTATAATAACTATTCATTCAAAATTTGTACTAACCCCTACTCTCTCTTCTGTTTTCTTTTCCGGTGTCCTATTGGTGGTGGCTTGTGCCACCACCATCTACCCAAAGCACCATGATGTTCCAACAATGATGGATGGATTAAAAGCCAGAAGTCTGTATAACCATCAGCATCAAGTGACTCCGTGAGAACCCTAAATACAAAGAGGACTATTTCATTTATGTTAGGTAGAATGCCCAAAGGGGACTGGGCGGTCTCGTGGCCTGGAACCCCTACAGATTTTATTTTTTTCTCCAGCCTTCTGGAGTTTTTTTTTGTTTTTTCTGTCCACCCTGGCCATCGGACCTTACTCCTTTCTATGTTAACTAATGTTGTCTTATTTTAATTTCTTATTTGTCTTTTATTCTTCTTTTCTTCATTATGTAAAGCACTTTGAGCTACTTTTTGTATGAAAATGTGCTATATAAATAAATGTTGTTGTTGTTGTTGTTGCTGTGCTCATTTGCCATAGAATACCAGAATTGGCAAGTCCACCACTGGCGCCCTGTGCTTTTCACAAATGAGAGCAGGTTCACCCTGAGCATATGTGACAGACGTGAAAGGGTCTGGAGAAGCCGTAGAGAATGTTATGCTGCCTGTAATATTGTTCAGCATGACTGGTTTGGAGATGCATATCCAAGGAGGGATGCACAGACCTCTACAGGCTAGACAACGTCACCTTGACTGCCATTAGGTATCAGGATGAAATTCTCTGACTCATCGTCAGACCTTATGCTGGTGCAGTGAGTCCTGGGTTCCTCCTGGTGCACGACAATGCCCGGCCTCATGTGGAGAGAGTATGCAGACAGTCCCTGGAGGATGAAGGAATTGATACTACTGACTGGCCCCCACGCTCGCCTGACCTAAATCCAATAGAACATCTCTGGGACATTATGTTTCAGTCCACCCGACATTGCCAGGTTGCACCTCAGACTGTCCAGGAGCTCAGTGATGCCATGGTACAGATCTGGGAGGAGATCCCCCAGGACACCATCCATCGTCTCATTAGGAGCATGCCCCAACGTGGTCAGGCATGCATACAAGCAATTGGGGGGCCATACAAACTACGGAGTACAATTTTGTGTTGCTACAATGAAATTTCAGCAAAATTTACTAGCCTGCTGCATCATTTTTTCACTTTGATTTTTAGGGTGTCTTTGAATTCCGCCCACTGTAGATTGATAATTTTCATTTCCATCAAACAATGTGGCATCCTTTCATTTATAACACATTAATCAGTATAGATAGCCAGCATGATTTTTTTTTCATTGAAACCCGATGTGCTTTCAAAGTGTTCCTTTAATTTTTTGTTTCCTTGAAGACTTCTCTCAGCATGGCACCTGTATTATAAAAAATTACCAGCATATCATACAGGACAGGCTCGTGCTAATCTACAATATAACACCACAATCACTGCAATAAACACAGTAGGGAAAATAAAATAAGCGGTTTTATTAATGTAAGATTGAATCCACTCACGCACACTGGAACTAATTTGGATTGGTCTGTTAATCTACACTGCTCATCTTTGGCGATATGAGATGAGTACTCCCACCCTAAACACAGACATGGGGAGAACATGCAAACTGCACATAGACTTTGACTGGCTGTGGGATTCAAACCTAGCACAGTGCACCCATGAGGAACCCATGCTACCGCGCTGATCACCTTCAAAATGCACACAATGAAATAACAAATGATTTGGTTAATAACTAGGCTAACTTTAACCAAATTCTTTCTAAGTCTATGTCTGCAAGTCATTAATACCAGTCCAAAAACAAAAAACCTATTTTCAGATGCATGATATTTAACAACCGCTAAAGAAAAGATGGCAATTGCTAAGCAATCAATGTGTATAGCAAGTGACTGCTAAGCAAATTCAAAAGTTTATTTTTCTCACTATTCATATATAGGTGTATCACACATATACAGTAATCCCTCCTCCATCGCGGGGGTTGCGTTCCAGAGCCACCCGCGAAATAAGAAAATCCGCGAAGTAGAAACCATATGTTTATATGGTTATTTTTATATTGTCATGCTTGGGTCACAGATTTGCGCAGAAACACAGGAGGTTGTAGAGAGACAGGAACGTTATTCAAACACTGCAAACAAACATTTGTCTCTTTTTCAAAAGTTTAGACTGTGCTCCATGACAAGACAGAGATGACAGTTACGTCTCACAATTAAGAATGCAAACATATCTTCCTCTTCAAAGGAGTGCGCATCAGAGAGAGAGACTGTCATAAAGAGAGAGGAAAGCAAACAAATCAATAGGGCTGTTTGGCTTTTAAGTATGCGAAGCACTGCGGCACAAAGCTGTTGAAGGCGGCAGCTCACACCCCCTCGTCAGGAGCAGACAGAGAGAGAGACAGAGAAAAACAAACAAGCAAAAATCAATACGTGCCCTTCGAGCTTTTAAGTATGCGAAGCACCGTGCAGCATGTCGCTTCACGAAGCAGCTGCACAGAAGGTAGCAACGTGAAGATAATCTTTCAGCATTTTTACACGAGCGTCCGTATCGTCTAGGTGTGCGAACAGCCCCCCTGCTCAATCCCACTACGTCAGGATCAGAGAAAGTCAGCGCAAGAGAGAGAGAGAGAAAAGTAAGTTGGGTAGCTTCTCAGCCATCTGCCAATAGCGTCCCTTGTATGAAATCAACTGGGCAAACCAACTGAGGAAGCATGTACCAGAAATTAAAAGACCCATTGTCCGCAGAAATCCGCGAACCAGCAAAAAATCCACGATATATATTTAAATATGCTTACATATAAAATCCGCGATACAGTGAAGCCGCGAAGCGCGATATAGCGAGGGATTACTGTATACATATACACGTGATATATTTCTTGGTAACTGCTTGATTTCCTATGTGAATACTGCATTTGAATGAAAGAATACAATTTTAATAAAATGAAAGAAAAAAAAATGTAGCTACTGTGCATTATGCCCAATACAATCTTTATTTTTTAACCATTAGCATCAACATAAAGAATAAACCGTAAAATAAGTTAACAAAGACAAATTTAATGGGTAGCATCATCCACACTGCCAATGTGTGAGGCTTTACTCCTAAAATCTAAGTGCTGGCTCAGTGCTGCTCTACTTAGCTACCGACCAAGCACCACAAGATGCATATGAATTTCTTTTCAAAGACGACTTCTACTCATCACTTCTTCTCCTCCAAGGGATGTCACAAAAATTATACTTTTTAACAAAATGCAGAAGACATAATGGTTCTAGATTTTTTATAGTAATCGGTAGTATTGAATGAAAGTTACCGTACTGATGAATCACTAAAAATGGATTTTTATTCCAGAAGACACTAATGCATGGTAAAACTACACATGAAAATGGTTCACAATGCTACAGCTCTGCATTAACACATCTCAAAAAGAAAAGCAGCAGAATTCATGTCTAAAAGTGGTTTGTGTTTGAGGCAGAAATGTGTAAACACATGATTGCCGAAATTATGCTTACTATTTAAAAAAAAAAATAATGGAAATATAAGTTGTAGTTGTTTAACATGCAGATCCTACACATTCCTGATAAAGGAACAGAGACAGAGACTTTGCATCAATTCTCTGTTTAATCATCTACAGATGACTGTTTGAAAATCCATTCTCTAACCCAGTGTATACAATTCAGAGTTGAGGAAAAAAAATTGGGAGTGGTCTCCCCAGACTTTCTCGTATACTCAGATATGGGGATGGATATTTGAGGAGTAAACCGCAAGTCAACGATTACATTTTTATATTATGTACATTAAAGAACCATCAACAACAAATCAAATTAATAAAACATTGAACAATTTTTATAAAAGTAAAGTTGAATAAATCAGACTCTGTAGCTACATGAATAAAAGGTAAAACACCACTTCCAGTTAGCGGAAATAGCCCAAACGTTGACAGAAATCTACGTTGTACCAAATACTTGTATGCAAAATTTGGGTGACCTAAGTGAAAGCGTACTCAAGTTATTGTGTTTACATACACACTTCACACAGACAGACACACAGACATAATTCCAAAAATGGTATTTTCAGATTCATGGTGGTCTAAAACGTCGCAATTCATCAAAATCTCGAAATGGAATTTTTGAAGGATTCCAATACTTTCCTTATACTTCGTACACAAGAAAGTCAGGGAGGTCTAAAATGCCAAGATCATAAAAATCTCAACATCAAATTTCTGGACGATTACAATACTTTCCTTATACTTTGTACACGAGAAAGCATATACAAAATCACACATAGGACTGTGGAAAGTGGAAGGAAACTACAATTCTAGGTGTGCTAACAACAGCTGTAGCAAGTAAATACTGAGGCAAGCTTCCAACAAAGTTGCTGTTTGACTTGGCTATTTGTACACCAGCAATGACACAAGCTGCTTCATTCATTAAAGCTAAAATAAAATTTATTTACTTGCTCAATGCTTCAAAGCCCAAATCATGTCTTTCTAGTAATACATATACTGCGTTAACAACAATGCATCGCAGAGATACGCAGTTACAGCAATATGGGAAAAACAGCATAGTGGATAGGAATCTCCAAACGCTAATTTTGTGCCAGCCATTTGGTTCTGAAAGCAAACTAATGTTCATGAGTATTACACCTAACATGTGATGAACATACTTAAATCATATACGGTATATAATATATACGAATGACACTTTGGCAAATGTAAAGCAGTCTCTCAGTTACAATTCAACTGCAACAAGTAAGATCAGTCCATTACATTTCTAATTCTGGATCTGTGCACATGCTAGACAATAAGAAAGTCTGATCATTAGGGTTGCTGATATGGTCCAAGCTGATGATGGTATGCAACAGTATGCATACCTTAACTAGGAGGAACAGGGAAATTCTGATATAGTACATAGCACCAGCTCCTTCAAGCACTCACTTTAACCCACCTGCTGGTGTAAAAACTAGTCCAGCCTGAATAGGGGTTCTCTGGTAATAATTACTTTATCCTACCTCCTGGTATAGAACTAATCCTGTCTGAATAGGGCTTAAGTTGTACTAGGAATCCATGCAGCTGTCAGATGAGTAAAAGAAGAAAACATACAAAATATATAAGGTATGGCTTCTCGGAGACTGACCTGGAACAGGTAGACGAATGCGCAGAATTCCTGGGACCCCGCTCCATTGTATCGTCTCCAGTCGAGAGTGAAAATGGGAGCGAAGGTGCAAGTGATACAGGTCGCGATGGATCGCCGATTTCTGAGGATCATTCGAGACTAGAAAGGGCTCTGCAGGACGTGCTCTCATCTACTCATCACGAGCCCGCAGCGCCTGCTGTAACAGGAGCTGCATTTCCACTCGCGGAGCACGAGAGCCGAAGCGAACTGTCCGAACTGAAAACTGAACTGAAAGAGATGATCGCTACACTGGCCACTGCCATGGTTACGGCCATGAATGAGCTTAAGAAAGATAACACGAATGATCTTAAGAAGGTGGCCATAAGGCTCAAGAAGGATAACAAAGATAAGGAAACGCGTCTATTTAAACGTTTTGACGTGAACTTTAAAGGCATGTTAGAGAAATTAGTGGAACACATTGAAGAAACTAATTCCAAACTGAAAAGGCTTGATGACCATATTAATGACGTTTCAGATCAGCTGGAAGACGTTAAGCAGGGACTCACGGCTCGAGTGGAAACAGCGGAACAACTGGCGTCTAACGCCGATGAAAAAGCCACAGCTGCAAACTCGGAATGCAAAAAACTTGGAGACAGACTTGCAGCCCTGGAGGATGGGTGCAGAAGAAATAATATAAGAATTGAGGGTATACCTGAGAAACGAGAAAGCTCAAGCCCAGTGAAATTTGCAGTAGAATTACTGTCTAAAATAACTGGAGATGACTTTAAACTCGACATTGAGATAGCCACGGCTTATCGCACAAAGATACCAAGCGCCTTTAAACCTAGATCTTTTATTGTCCGCTTCGAGCGACTACGATGTAAGCTTGATGTGATGGCACTTCTCAGACGCAAGCAAGAGATTATATTCGAAAATAATCTTATTCGTATTTTTCCTGACTTCTCACCATCAACAGCTGCAAAACGCAGATCCTACATCGACATTAAAAAGTTGCTACGGAAAGCCGATATCAAATACAGCCTCTTGTATCCAGCCAAACTTAAAGTGGAAGTTCAAGATCAACATTATATTTTCTTAAGCAAAGAAGAAGCTGAAAAAGAACTAAAGAAGCTGTTTCCGACACTTTTTTGAAAGTTAATAAGGAGCCGTACTCTATCAAGGCACGGGAAGGACCTATGATCTGCTCTCTGGATCCATGTTTAAAGAGACTGGTGTTATAATTATACATCCCTTTTTTTTTTTCTTCTTTCTTTCTTTATCTGGACTTTATATGTTTATGTTTTAATCAGAGTTATAGAGTTATAGACGTGAGTGTGAAAATGTGGAAGTAATTAAAGTAGGATTCTTTTTTTTTTTTTTTTTTTTTTTTTATTTTACTATACCTTAAAGTAGACTGTTTAACTTCATACCCTTAGTTTATTGCTTTTTCTACTATCTATACTATTACCATTATACTATTACAGTAGGAATTACCAGGTTTATCCTAGACTAGTTTTTAAAATCATTCCCAGGGTTGTTTTTTTTTTTTTTTTAATCTTAATATCTTAACTTAAAAGATTATTTCAAGCTTAAATATTGTTAATGAGAACATCTTCGGCAGATAGTATTAAGAATTTAACTGCAAAAGATATCTCTGTTTTAATTCTGTAACGCCGCTGCAGGGTGGGGTTTGTTTTGTTTTGGACGTGCTCTGTCTCTTCGTATGTCAGAGGACTGGAACATCGCGAAGTGGGATCTAGCCTCGTGGGGAGGCAAAATGGGGGGGGTGGGGGGATAAAGGGGGGAGAGAAGGAGAGCAGGTTATATCTAATCTATTCTTGTAATTCTTATAATTATAAATATCAATGCAACAATAGGCTAAAATGCAATAACTCATGGGGAATCTTGAAACTAAGATTAAAACTGCCATATTACCAATTAAAACTATAAATGACATTAAAAACTCAGAATCAATGTCTCCATGATGGGACAGTCAACTTTGTGAGCTGGAATGTTAAAGGCCTGAATCACGAATTAAAGAGAAAGAAAGTATGCTCTCACCTAACAGGCTTAAACGCTAAAATAGTATTTCTACAGGAGACCCACTTACTAACCAAGGATCAGTTCAGATTACAAAAAGACTGGACTGGCCAAATGTTCCATTCTAGCTTTATAAAGAAAACTAGAGGGGTGGGAATTCTCATACATAAAACAGTTCCATTTGTAGCATCAGATGTAATGTCGGACCCTGAAGGGAGATATGTGATGGTCATGGGCAACTTATATAACAGTAAAATGATTTTGATAAATGTTTATGCACCCAATGTTGATGATAAGGAATTAATGCAAAATCTATTTGCATCCATTCCCAATGTGAACACTCATAAAATTATAATGGCTGGGGACTTTAATTGTGTTTTAAATCCACTCTTAGATAGGACTCCTGTGACAGGGGGGACGACATCTAATACTGCAAAGATAATTACACAGTTTTTGAATGATCACAACTTATCAGACCCCTGGAGGTTTCTTAACCCAAACTCAAGAACATATTCGTTCTACTCACCAGTGCATTATAGCTACTCAAGAATTGATTATTTTTTTATAGATAATAATTTCCTGCCTACAATTAAATCATGCAAATATGACACAATTGTTATCTCTGACCATGCCCCTCTAGTCTTGGAGCTAAAATCAATAAGCCCCTCATACTCACCTCGCAGATGGCGTCTTAACCCTCTTTTATTGGCAGACGAGAACTGCACAGAATTTATATCTAAACAAATCAGCTTCTTCCTAGAGACAAACACGTCCACAGAGGTCTCTGCAGGAACACTCTGGGAAACTCTAAAGGCCTTCTTAAGAGGACAAATTATTTCATATCTCTCCCACAGAAATAAATTAGAAACCAAGAAAGTGTCAGAGCTAAGAAATGAAATTACTAGGATAGATGAAGAAAAAGCCAGGCGTCCAAATGAAATTCTCCACAGGAAAAGGCAGGCCCTACATACAGAACTTAACATCTTAACAACTAAAGAAACTGAACAACTTATTTATAAGTCTAGACAGCATTACTATGAACACGGAGAAAAAGCTAATAAGCTTTTAGCTCAACAAATTCATAAACAAGAAGTTCACAATGCAATACCAGTAATCACCAACAAGAATGGAGAAGAAATCATCGACCATAATAAAATAATGCACACATTTAGAGATTACTATAAGTCTTTATATTCCACTGAGTCCAAAGAAGACAACACACAATCTAATGCATTTCTGGATAATTCACAAATACCACAAATAGATGCTTTAAGTGCTGAGGAACTGGATAAACCTCTAACGCTAACAGAATTACTAGACGCTATAAAGTCACTACAAAGCAGGAAATCATCAGGCCCTGATGGTTACCCCGTAGAATTTTATAAGAAATTCTCCACTCAGCTAGCTCCACTCTTATTGGCAACATTTACAGAAGCTAGAGACAACCAAATTCTACCTCAAACATTTTGACAAGCATTAATCACCATCTTTCCTAAACAAAATAAGGACTTGTTACAATGTGCATCATATAGACCAATTTCACTCCTGAATAATGATGTTAAGATACTCTCAAAAATCCTAGCTAGAAGGATGGAGAAAGTGCTGCCCTCGGTAATATCACAAGATCAAACTGGATTTATTAAAGGCCGACACCTATCTTCAAATCTCCGACGCTTGTTTAATGTCATATATTCACCAGCAAAATCAAACACCCCAGAGATATTACTATCATTAGACGCAGAAAAGGCATTTGACATGATTGAATGGAATTACCTTTTCACTGCATTGGAGAAATTTGGGTTTGGCCCAAATATTTATGCTTGGATCAAACTACTGTATACCAATCCAGAAGCTTCAGTTTGTATTAATAACATTTGCTCAGACTACTTTAAACTAGAACGTGGTACCAGACAAGGATGTCCCTTGTCGCCACTGTTGTTTGCAATCACTATTGAACCACTGGCGGTTCACTGACGAAATTCTTATCAGATAAAGGGGATTGTCAGAGAAGGACTGGAACAGAAAATTTCTCTATATGCAGATGATATGGTCTTATATATATCAGACCCAGAAAACACTGTCCCCGCTGTTTTAACAGCACTAACAGAATTTCAAAAGATATCTGGTCTTAGAATTACAGTAATCCCTCCTCCATCGCGGGGGTTGCGTTCCAGAGCCACCCGCGAAATAAGAAAATCCGCGAAGTAGAAACCATATGTTTATATGGTTATTTTTATATTGTCATGCTTGGGTCACAGATTTGCGCAGAAACAAAGGAGGTTGTAGAGAGACAGGAACGTTATTCAAACACTGCAAACAAACATTTGTCTCTTTTTCAAAAGTTTAAACTGTGCTCCATGACAAGACAGAGATGACAGTTCTGTCTCACAATTAAAAGAATGCAAACATATCTTCCTCTTCAAAGGAGCAAACAAATCAATAGGGCTGTTTGGCTTTTTAAGTATGCTAAGTACCGCGGCACAAAGCTGTTGAAGGTGGCAGCTCACACCCCCTCCGTCAGGAGCAGACAGAGAGAGAGAGACAGATAAAAAAATCAATACGTGCCCTTCGTGCTTTTAAGTATGCGAAGCACCGGGCAGCATGTCGCTTCACGAAGCAGCTGCACAAAAGGTAGCCAACGTGAAGATAATCTTTCAGCATTTTTAGACGAGTGTCCGTATCGTCTAGGTGTGCGAACAGCCCCCCTGCTCAATCCCCCTACGGCAGGATCAGAAAAAGTCAGCGCGAGAGAGAGAGAGAGAGAGAGAAAAGTAAGCTGGGTAGCTTCTCAGCCATCTGCCAATAGCGTCCCTTGTATGAAATCAACTGGGCAAACCAACTGAGGAAGCATGTACCAGAAATTAAAAGACCCATTGTCCGCAAAAACCCGCGAACCAGCGAAAAATCCGCGATATATATTTAAATATGCTTACATATAAAATCCGCAATAGAGTGAAGCCGCGAAAGGCAAAGCGTGATATAGCGAGGGATCACTGTATATAAAATCTTATTAGAGTCCCTACCTTTCAAAGATCCAAGAGGACATTGGGAAGAAGATCTCTTAATCAATATATCAGAAAAGGAGTGGAAGGTAGCAAAGCAGAGAATTCACTCGAGTTCTATATGTGCAAAGCATAGAATCATTCAACTAAAAATTATATATCGAGCCCATCTGTCTCGCTTAAAACTGTCCAAAATGTTTCCAAGGCAGGATCCAACCTGCGAACGCTGCAACCAAGCCCCTGCCTCACTGGGTCACATGTTTTGGGCCTGCACTAAACTAACATCATTTTGGACAAAAATTTTTAAGTGCCTCTCAGACAGCCTTGGTATCTTATTTGAAATTGGAAAAAATCAAATTTTCAGTTAGAGGATCTGTACAACATTTTTTCAAAACATGGCAGGATTTAATCAATATTATTTTAGAATAAGAGAAATAGCTATTATTGCATTTAACTCCCTTCTCCATCTCTTATTTACATAGATATTCACTTCTCCCTTTCTTTTGTTTAATGTTGCCTTATTAAAAAGCCTAAAGCAATTTTCCTTTAGCTAAGCTCTCCTTCTCAGGGGTGGGGTTTGATTAGTCTTCAAATTTGTTGGGTTATAAATTGATCTGTTTGTATGGAATGATTACAATGAAAATTAATAAAATAAAAATATAAAAAAAAAAAAAAAAATATGTAAGTTGAAGTAACCTCTGATTCAAGGTAAAATTGGAACAGCAAACTAAATCTTAGTTGAAGTTGCACAGAATGTTTCTCTGTTTTAAGATAGAATAGTTTCCAAATTAGCCAATGCTTTTCAGTTGAAGATTTTAAAATCTTCAAAACTGAATTCAATTTTAAAATTGAACTGTTTTGACGAATTTGCTTGAAAAATAACTGTAGCACATATCAACAGAAGTGGGTCCACTGGGGGAGTTGTTTCATATAGACAGACAGACATGGCTATCACAATAGATGATAATCATGCGAGCACACCTTAAAAGAGGGATAGATTTGAACAAATAAACCCCAAGGAGTTTGTGACATATGATTTTAATCAATTTGACTACGGTAATCCGTTAAATATTACTCTTAGTTGTTTTTTTTTTTTTTTTTTTTTACTAATTAATGATGCAAATATAAATCTTACAAAACTAAATGTTACAAACCTAACAGAGGGATTCTCTGACAAACCCAATTTTAAACACATGTTCCAATAACAACTATAACAAGTGTATTTAAATTAAAATATCCTGATTTATCTTGGAATTCACTAATTCATCAGTACGGGTATAATAATGTTTGAATTTCTATTTTGATCATTGTCTTTATGCAGTTTTTTCATTTACAAAATATCAGAGAATTATATTAATAATTGCTAATGGTAAGATAAATCAAGCAGTATGTGATGGTTTCATTCTTTATAAACCTTATATTGAAATCACTCTCCTCAAGATTATAACATTCCACCGTTTGTTGTTACATTAGAGGAATCCCCATGCCCATTACAAATAAATTAAAGTCTTGTATTGCAATTTGGTATTTATGAATGGCAATACTAGGTTGCTTAAATGACAGCTGGATAACTTCTTGATTGATATAAAACTCTTCTTAATTTGATGCTACTATTAGGCACAATATTGTCTACTTGAATAATGGTGATACTTTTAACTAAAAAGCTGGTGAAAGGGATTTTTGTTTTTGCCATGGTGTTGAATATTTATCAGGTGTCATGGAATTTCACTGGTATTGATATTGAATACAGAAATTAGGGCATCTTGACATTCCTACCTCCTTCTGAACTTACAATACAGTCCACCATTAAAGCCTTCAGCCACAGCAAGCAAGACTCATCGTCTTCTTTTTAATTTTCATTTACAAAAGGAAACCCTCTACAAGTAACAAAAATCTATTTTAATTCTTATACATGAACAACTACATTAAAGCACTTTTATCCCTGTGCCCCACTCTTTCCACTGTCCATTCCCACACTTCCATATGCATCATCTCATGGTAAGAAGACTGTTTCACTGGCTGCCATTAATAAAATTAGGTGTAATTAATTTACTGCCATGTGTTTACTTATTAAATGCATTAATGTACTGGTGCATTATACTGCATAACCTTTCATTTTTAGGTAAAAAAATGTATTAGGGTGGAAAATTAGCAATGCTCACTCTGCCTTCATCTAGCAATTACTAAAAGATTGTTGATTATATTGCTTCATCTGTAATGCATCTGCAGGCAGTCCCCGGGTTACGTACGAGATAGGGACTGTAGGTTTGTACTTACGTTGAATTTGTATGTAATTCGGAACAGGTACATTATTTTAATAAATGCTATTTTTGACCGACTGTAACCAAGTGCTCTGCCAATAAATGATGGAGTTTCACCTCTCTCAGACCTTTTTATTATTTCTACTTTATTTTCATTGGTGATGGTTTTTCTCTTCTTTACTGTATCACCAGCACTTGCATCAGATTTGTGTTTCAGAGACATTCTTGAAGGGTGAAGACAAAAGGTTAAGATGAGCTCTTCTGCACAGCACTGTATACGTTATCACAGCAGGAAGGCACCCGTCAACACGTCTGATGTACTGACAAAAGACAACTTGCTATTAAGAATGAATGGGAGCGGCGAGGGGCGGTTCATTACAAGCCCACCTCACAGTCACCTCCACTACAGTATGCTGCCACCGAGTACGAACATGGTGCGGCCAAATCCGGGTAGTGAATCACCCAACCCCAATTCAACAGGCAGCCATCCGAGGTACACTACAATGCTACCCCCGCCGCCCCGTTCAGCCACAACCGGGTCACCACTTTTGCAGCATTACCAGCCGTGTGTGCTGGGTGGATAGTGAAACACCCCCCTCCGCTCCATCCAGCCTGCGTCCAGTCAGGAGCAGTAGCTGCGGGGGCATAGTGGGCGGGCAGCGAACCATCGTCCTGAACACGGGCGACAGCTGTGGCCCCGGTGACTATGGACCACGGGTCACCGTTTGCTGCTGGGAGCCGCCCGAAGGAGACTACACTGTGCGAGCAGCGAAGTTGCCCCCCTCCAGCCACCGCTTGCAGCATCCCCAGGCCGAAGATGACGGAGCGGCAGTTACTGAGGCGCACGTGTCCTCGTTTGTAAGTCGTAGGTCAGATGTCCGTAACCTGGGGACTACCTGTATATGGAGATGACACTGTTCTTTACTGTCAAAGTGCTTTCTGTTTTGCAGATGCCCCATGAGTTTAAATAAAAAATGTAAAAATAATAATTAGAGAAGTGCTGTGCCAGATTGTGTGGCTTGTAAGGATTTAAGCACCTTTTTGAGGTTTACTTTGTGGTTCACTGTTTTGATAAGGACTTGTACACATAGCCATCAGTATTAGACTGAAAACAAGACAGTCCAGGATTTTGATGGCTTTTATATTTAAACTAGTCATTTAGCCCGTTACAACAATGGGCGCTAGAACAGTAGTGCATAAACATTAGTAGGAACAGTCTATATTAAATGGCAAGGGACTTTGACCTCATTCTTTTTGTTGGTCGTATTTTTCTTTCTTTCAGCCTTTCTTTTGTTGATGTTTACTTGCTGAGCTGACCGTTCTTCGTGGGCTGCCGCCGTGTATTGTGTGTCTTTAATTTTCTGTGACAGTAATACTGTCTTGTACGGCTCTATTCAATAAGGGCGCGTAGATAATTTAGTTCAAATCGCTCTGGAATATGTGAAGAGCAACAGGTGCAGATCTTTATTTACGCGCGCCTTTATTCACTGCTCCCAATTGAGGTCGTCCTTTTGAGGCTCGCCTTTTTGTGCGCGCCCTTATTGAAGGATGCCTGTGCGCGCCCTTATTGAAGGATACCGTCTTGTACGTCCGCTGACTTGTACGTCCGTAATATACGTCCGTAATATACCTTTAATTTTCTCTGGCGGTAATACAGGCGTGCGCGTCGGTAATATGCCTTTAGATAGATAGATAGATAGATAGATAGATAGATAGATAGATAGATAGATAGATAGATAGATAGATAGATAGATAGATAGAAAATCTCCTCTGACAGTAATACTGGCTTGTATGTGGCTGTAATATGCGTCACTGTATTGTGTACCTTTAATTTCCTCTCGCAGTAATACTGGTTTGTATTTCCGTAAAACGCCTCTAACTTTCTCTGACAATAATATCGCGCATAGCGCCGTGCCGTGCCCCGCGCATGCGCACTTCACCTGAAGACACCCACACACGGACACCTGGACGCACATAGGGATTTTATATATATATAGATAAAAGTTGGATTTAAGTTCCAGTAATATTTTTTTTTGTTGGTATTTATTCATGTCACTGAGGCTGTTACCATAATAATAATATATAGCCAAAGTGGAACATATGTGTGGAAGTCAAGGTGGATTACACTGAAAAGTAATGAGGTGATTTTCACCATCAGATTTTATTGAACAAGCTTTGTATTTTACATATGGCCAAGTACATGTTACTTGGTCTAGAGCAGGGGTGTCAAACGTACGGCCCGCGGGCCAAAACCGGCCCACTAGGGGGTTCAATCCGGCCCACTGGATGAATTTTGAAAGTAAAAAAATTAATAAAAGACACGAACTCGAAATTCGTAATAAAATGCAATTCCTAAATCATCCGCTAGGGTGTTAGTCAGATGAGAGGGGCGCACTGTGTTAGTCAAAGGGGAGGGGTGCACTGTTTTAATTAGAGTAAAAGAAGCAACAACTCTGTCACTCTGTAGGCTACCTTATTTTCTACTCACCTTGACACCCTCATTAGCCAAAATGTCTTTGTCAAAAAGGAGAAAAGTGGATACCGAGTGTAGGGTTTTCCAAGAGAAATGGACCACTTCCTATTTATTCACAGAGATAAATGGGAAACCTGTGTGCTTGGTGTGTAATCAACAAGTGTCGGTGCTCAAGGAATATAATATTCGGCGCCACTATGAGACTCATCATGGTGGAAAATACGACATCTTGCAAGGACGACTGAGGAGAGAGAAGATAAATGAATTGCTGGTGGGTCTGAGAAAACAGCAGTCAATTTTCACTCGGAGCCGAGAGGTCAGTGAAGCAGCAGTAAAAGCCACCTACGTAATTGCTAACGAAATAGCATTAGCATCAAAGCCGTATTCCGACGGTGAGTTCGTTAAAAGATGCATGATGAAGGCTGCAGAACTCGTGTGTCCTGAGAAGCGACAAGCATTTGCCAACATTAGTCTGACGAGAAACACTATGGCAGAGAGGATATCGGAACTATCGGCTGATTTAGACAGGCAGTTGAAACACAAGGTCAAGTCATTTCTTGCATTTTCTGTTGCAATTGATGAGAGCACTGACATTACAGACGTTGCTCAACTGGCCATATTTATTCGTGGAGTTGATGACACATTGACCGTCACTGAGGAGTTCCTTGAGTTGGTGCCTATGAGTGACACCACAACAGCTGAGGACATTTTCGGCTCTGTGGTTGGCGCGCTGGACAGAGTCGGGGTGGACTGGTCCCGCGCCGTCAACCTAGCTACAGATGGCGCGCCATCAATGATCGGAAGAAAAGCAGGTGTTGTGACACAATTCAGAGAGAAAGTACAAGCCGCTAATGGAGGAGATGGTTTCTGGACATTTCACTGTATTTTGCACCAGGAGGCATTGTGTTGCAAGTCGTTAAAAATGGATCACGTCATGGAGGTGGTTGTCCGAACTGTTAATTTCATCCGAGCCAGAGGCCTGAATCATCGTCAGTTTGACTGCCTTCTCAGTGACAATCACGTTACTAATACCCTGCCATACTACACTGAAGTAAGGTGGTTAAGCAGAGGTGCTGTGCTGAGGCGTTTCTTTGATCTACGCGAGGAAATCGGACAGTTCATGGAGAAAAAAGGAAATCCAGTGATGGAATTACAATGTCAGGAATGGCTGCAGGACCTTGCATTTCTGGTGGATATTACAGAGCACTTGAATATTCTGAACAAAATGTTGCAAGGCCGCAAAAAAGTTGTCACACAGTTTTATGACAGCATATGTGCATTCAAGTTGAAGCTGACTTTGTGGGAGACACAGCTGTCAAGTGGTGACCCTGCACATTTCCCTTGCCTAAGAGAGGTATGTGCAGCAGGCATTAATGCTGACATGAAACGGTATAAAGACAAGATTGCAGGATTGCTGTGTGAGTTTGAGAAACGGTTTCAGATCTTTGGTGAACTCGAGAAAGAATTTGCAGTTTTTCGCTCACCCTTCACAGTCAAAGCTTCTGATGTCCCTGTCGACATCCAACTAGAGATAATTGATTTGCAATGTGATGCAGATTTGAAGGGCAAGTTTGCCTCAGTGGGCTTGGACACATTTTATCAATATCTCTTGCCAGGGTACCCCAAATTAACAGCCCTGGCTGCAAAAATTTTGTGCATTTTTGGGACAACCTACCTTTGTGAACAAGTTTTCTCAGTAATGAACATCAATAAAACAAAATTGTGCTCAAGGCTCACAAACAAGCACTTAGATGACATTCTGAGATTGGCTACTAGTCAGGACATGACACCTGATATTGATGCACTTGTGCAGACCAAAAGATGCCAAGTTTCAGGAGCAAAAACAAAGTAGTCTAGATGTGACTAACTCCTTTACAATATTGCTTCAGACACCGATTGCACTTAAAGAATTCAGTTCTGTGAAAATGAATTCTTGCTGTAGAAATAGTTAAAAAATGTTAAATTTAATGTAAGTTAACAGCTTCACTACAAAAGAGTTTGGTTTGGTGGAATCCTATTGTTCATGTAATGCCATAAATTTTAAGGTGCAGTACTATATTTTTCAGTTCCAAATACCTCTGACTTAAAGTTTTGTTTGTATTTGTGCAAACACTTGTTTTAAGAAATCTGAGGTTGTTTATATGTTTTGATATGTTGATATGTTTTGTAAAACATTTCATTAAATATGAAGATTTTCTAATGTACTTGTACTTCTTTGCACGAAAACAAAGGGAAAAAACATGGACTTACTATTATTTATAGGTAATTATGTTATGAATCCTGCTCCGGCCCACTTGACATCTAATTAGGCTGTATGTGGCCCCTGAACCAAAATGAGTTTGACACCCCTGGTCTAGAGCAATCTTAACTGCAAAGGTAGAAGTTCTTGATACAGAAAAGCAGGAAAAACTAGTTCTCAATGAAGAGAGAATATTTACTCAAAATATAGTGTACAGAAGATTACTGTTTAAATATGCTAATTAACTCAATAATGAGCTACAAGAATACCCATATATACAGAACAACAAGCACTTAATCACAGACGTATGTATACACAGAAACATGTAAACATCCAAGTTATTTATTTTCTCATCTTTGTTTTGCGCTTACAGTGATAAGCGAATCACACCTGTATAATATGACTTCTTTGCACAGATGATGCTGATACAGAAAGTAAATTATTTATTAAACAATGTACACAAAACTACGGAACAATTGAATATTTTTGAAGTGCTTAATTTAGAAATGATATTACACAATGTATGTGTGTCACAAGCAGAAAAAAATAGCTCAAATGAAAATAACTTACATTTCACAAGAATATCCCTAGCCAAAGCTTTCATAACAAATTCTCCCCCTTTCAGCTGCAAAAAAATCCAGGATAATAGACTACCCTGCAGGGACCAGAACAAGGAAAACAGGACTTTGCCACTGTCATTACAGGTGCGGACCATCATCATTTCACACTGAAACAACATAATAAAAGTAATTGATTAACTGAACAAAATTTAAAATATAAATGACTGAATTTATATTTAATAATAAATGAGTGAATTGAATACATCAAAAAGCATAACATATTAAAGAATGTTACTATTTCTTAACAAACACCTTCAGCATTCATTACAGAAACATTTTGAAAAGCAATAGAAGAAACAAACAGTGAAGAAAGTAAGTTAATCATTTATAAAATAAAACCACATTTCTAGCTTTCATGAAAACTGTACACTGCAAATATAAATTTAAAAACAGAGGAAAAAAACTATTTCAGTAACAAATTAGGACTACACTGCACGTGGCCAGAGGTGTAGAGTATATTAAAAAAGTATCGTTACTTAAACAAAACTTAAATAAAAATTAATGTATCTGACATATAAACTATTCAAATAAAAGTAAAAAAACTACAATCTGAAAAAATTACAACATGATTACTTTTGGGGGAAAAAAAACAAATTAGTAAATATCCTACAATACATATGCTGTTCCTTGGA
This sequence comes from Erpetoichthys calabaricus, assembly GCF_900747795.2. Lineage (NCBI taxonomy): Eukaryota > Metazoa > Chordata > Cladistia > Polypteriformes > Polypteridae > Erpetoichthys > Erpetoichthys calabaricus. Next base: position 85,655,905 of record NC_041401.2, read on the forward strand.
AAGCCCAAGCAGAATATGCATAGTAGTACAATTAATTTTATTTACGAAAAGACATACTAATGACAAATATACACATATACATACTTGCAAATCAAAACAGTATACTGTATATGTAAATTACATTTCAAATTCTAATTATTATGTACATTCCTAGGAAATGCATGGTAAGCAAGAAATTTGAATCATTCTTAAAAACTCAATTAACAATGTAGTCTGTAGTTATAAATTATAGCCAATCTATAGACAGTAAAGATTTCTGTGGAGAGAAATTAAAATATTACTGTTTTGCAAATAAATTTTTGCAGTAATAATAATAATAATAATAATAATCATACGACTTTTTATTTATATAGCGCCTTTCCAATGCTCAAGGCACTTCACAGAGTTTAGGAAAGAACGGCAGGGTATACAGTATATAGCATTGTACAAACCAGATAAATAAATAAAGAAGATTAAGACAGTAAATTCAGAGAAAAAAGCCTAACAGACAACATAATTGATGGTCTACCACACACACACAGGTTACATGAGCATCTTGACATAAAGGCAAAGTGAAAGAGGGGTAACAAAGTCAAGTAGAGCTAAAAGCCTTCCTGAACACATGAGGTTTGAGTTGTTTTTTAAAAGAATTCATGGAGTCAGCTGACCTGATTAATTTCGGTAGGTAATTCCAGAGTCTGGGCGCTATACAGCTGAAGGCCCTGTCACCCATGGAGTGTAGATTAGTGTGGAGCACAACAAGATTGCCAGAATCAGGGGACCTTAGTGGGCAGACAGGCACATAGTGATGGAGAAGGTCACTGATGTAGTTTGGCGCCAGGTCATTTAAGGCTTTGTAGGTTATTAGTAGGATTTTATATTCGATTCTGTAAGACACAGGGAGCCAGTGAAGGCGGAGCAGGATGGGTGTTATGGGCTCACTGCTGCTGGTTCGTGTAAGGACTCTTGCAGCCCAGTTTTGAATAAGCTGGAGCTGTGATATAAGATTAGAAGGGGCACCTGCCAGTAGGGAATTACAATAATCAATGTGGGATGTGATAAAAGCATGGACAAGTCTCTCAGCGTTATAAAAGAAGAGGAAGGAGCGAACAAGGGATATGTTACAGAGGTGAAAGTAAGAAAGTTTCTTAATGTGGTTTATGTGGGCGGAATAAGAAAGGGAAGAATCAAAAATGACACCAAGATTCTTTGCAGTAGAGGCAGGTCTGATGAGATCACTGCCAAGATGGACTGGGAAGGAGCTCATTTTATTAAGTTGCACTTTAGTCCCAATTTGCAGGAGGTCAGTTTTGTTGCAATTTAATTTTAAAGAGTTCTGCTCCATCCAGGTATTAATTTCACTGAGGCAGTTTGTGAGCTGAGAGAGCTCTGATGAAGTTCCACTTTTAACATTGAAATAAAGTTGAGTATCATCTGGATAAAAATGATAACCCAGTCCAAAGCTACGAATAATATGGCCAAGGGGAAGCATATAAATACAGAAGAGAAGAGGGCCAAGGACAGAGCCCTGAAGAACTCCTTGTGGGACTGGCACTGAGCTGGATCTGCTGTTTCCAATACTAACAAACTCTTGCCTATTAGTCAGATAGGACTTGAACCATTGGAGGGCAGTGCCAGAGATACCCAGCATTTTCTCCATTCTGGACAGTAGGGAATGTCATGTCTGACAGTGTCAAATGCTGCACTGAGGTCTAATAGAATTAATATGCTGGTTTGTCCAGAGTCTGCTGCCATAAGCAAATCATTGGTTACCCGTAGCAGGGCAGTTCCACAGCTGTGCTGCGCCCTGAAACCAAACTGAAAGGGTTCCATCAAATTATTAGAAGTTAAGTAGTTAGTGAGTTGGGAAGCTTTTGACAGAAAAGGTAACTGGGAAATAGGCCGAACGTTGTTAAGATTGTCAGCATCAAGACCAGACTTTTTTTTAAACATTGGGGTTACAGAAGCGATTTTAAAAGTGAGCGACACAGAGCCAGTGTCAAGGCATGAGTTTATTATTGTTGTAACAGTCGGGATTATGGCATGAAAGCAGGATTTACAGTGCATCCGGAAAGTATTCACAGCACATCACTTTTTCCACATTTTGTTATGTTACAGCCTTATTCCACAATGGATTCAATTAATTTTTTTCCCCTCAGAATTCTACACATAACACCCCATAATGACAACATGAAAAATGTTTACTTGAGATTTTTACAAATTTATTAAAAATAAAAAAATTGAGAGAGCACATGTACATAAGTATTCACAGCCTTTGCCATGAAGATCAAAATTGAGCTTAGGTGCATCCTGTTTCCCCTGATCATCCTTGAGATGTTTCTGCAGATTAATTGGAGTCCACCTGTGGTAAATTCAGTTGATTGGACATGATTTGGAAAGGCACACACCTGTCTATATAAGGTCCCACAGTTGACAGTTCATGTCAGAGCACAAACCAAGCATGAAGTCAAAGGAATTGTCTGTAGACCTCCGAGACAGGATTGTCTCGAGGCACAAATCTGGGGAAGGTTACAGAAAAAATTCTGCTGCTTTGAAGGTCCCAATGAGCACAGTGGCCTCCATCATCCGCAAGTGGAAGAAGTTTGAAACCACCAGGACTCTTCCTAGAGCTGTCCGGCCATCTAAACGGAGTGATCGGGGGAGAAGGGCCTTAGTCAGGGAGGTGACCAAGAACCCAATGGTCACTCTGTCAGAGCTCCAGAGGTCCTCTGTGGAGAGAGGAGAACCTTCCAGAAGGACAACCATCTCTGCAGCAATCCACCAATCAGGCCTGTATGGTAGAGTGGCCAGATGGAAGCCACTCCTTAGTAAAAGGCACATGGCAGCCCGCCTGGAGTTTGCCAAAAGGCACCTGAAGGACTCTCAGACCATGAGAAAGAAAATTCTCTGGTCTGATGAGACAAAGATTGAACTCTCTGGTGTGAATGCCAGGCGTCACGTTTGGAAGAAACCAGGCACCGCTCTTCACCAGGCCAATACCATCCCTACAGTGAAGCATGGTGGTGGCAGTATCATGCTGTGGGGATGTTTTTCAGCGGCAGGGACTGGGAGACTAGTCAGGGTAAAGGGAAAGATGACTGCAGCAATGTTTAGAGACATCCTGGATGAAAACCTGCTCCAGAGCGCTCTTGACCTCAGACTGGGGCGACGGTTCATCTTTCAGCAGGACAACGACCCTAAGCACACAGCCAAGATATCAAAGGAGTGGCTTCAGGACAACTCTGTGAATGTCCATGAGTGGCCCAGCCAGAGCCCAGACTTGAATCCGATTGAACATTTCTGGAGAGATCTTAAAATGGCTGTGCACCGACGCTTCCCATCCAACCTGATGGAGCTTGAGAGGTGCTGCAAAGAGGAATGGGCGAAACTGGCCAAGGATAGGTGTGGCAAGCTTGTGGCATCATATTCAAAAAGACTTGAGGCTATAATTACTGCCAAAGGTGCATCGACAAAGTATTGAGCAAAGGCTGTGAATACTTATGTACATGTGATTTCTCAGTTTTTTTACTTTTCATAAATTTGCAAAAACCTCAAGTAAACTTTTTTCATATTGTCATTATGGGGTGTTGTGTGTAGAATTCTAAGGAAAAAAATGAATTTAATCCATTTTGGAATAAGGCTGTAACATAACAAAATGTGGAAAAAGTAATGCGCTGTGAATATTTTCCGGATGCACAGTAAGTAATGTGCTGGGGATGGGGTCCAGTACACAAGTAGTCGGTCTCATCTTACAAAGCAGGTTATTAACAAAAGCAGATGTGACTGGTGAGAAATTAGAGAAGGAGCTGGATGGAGTGGGAAAACAGGGAGAGATATAAACAGATGATATATTTATGTTAGTTGAATTATTTAGATCTTTAATTTTGTTACGGAAAAAGTGGAGGAATTCCTCGCAGACTTCAGCAGAAGAGGTAGTTGGGCCAGATGTGGGTTCGATTAGTTTATTAACTACAGAAAACAAAACCCTTGGGTTATTGTGGCCACTTTCTATTATTCTGCCATAATGGGTGTTCTTGGCAGCAGTTAGTGCTTCTCTGTAAGCTCTTTGGTGGTCAGAGAAAGCCTGGATGTGCACTGTGAGGCCAGTTTTACGTGACATTCTCTGAAGGAGTAGGCCAGCTGCTTTCATAGATCACAATTCTGAGTTATACCAAGAAAAATACCTATATAGTAAAACACCTGTCAAGTTCCATATCTTAAAATTACAGTGCCAATTAAGTCCAAACACCAGAGGTTACACTTTACTCTTAATGATAGGTGCATACATTTCTATTGTCTCACTGAATTAGGTAATTTCACCTACTCTCTTTGGAGCCAGACACAGACCCACTCTTGTGAGCAAATAAGCTTGGACCTGAAAGTGATTCTCTGTGGGGATCCTGGAATTAAAAGTTTGTGAAAATCCTCTGGGCACACAGGAGGGACTGGTTAGGGAATCACTAGCTCTAGGATACCTCAAATGATTTTAAGCTCTGTGACAGTGGGAGTCCAGGGAGTGAAGGTAACTCCAGCACATAAAATAATGTGTCAGAAACAGTCACACTTTCTATATAAAGTTACAGAAGACATTGGAAAGAATCTAATATTGAGTAGAGGAAAATAATACCACGTACATGGACAAAGGATCACATGGCAAAGGCAACACGTGCACTCCACAGCAAGAAAGGTGGTATTATAACATTGTTTGTCTGTGCCAATAGCTATTGATCTCTTTTCTGTAGCTGAATTGTGACTGTGTATAAGGTCATGACTGGGTCAGGTAAATTAGCTTTTACAAGCTTTTAACCAATTTAAAAAGACTAGAAGTCTTACTTGTAACACACAGTTTTGTTCTCTCTCATCCACAGCTGAGCATGACAGCAACAGCAAGCGGACTTTGATGTCACACTAAAAAGCTTGTAAAATTATGACAGCCTAGGAAAATTATTAAAGAATATATTTATATATGTTTGTCTGTCTCATCTGCTTTACACACCACCTTATGTTGAGCATAACAGAAGTTACCATATGTACTTCATACAGTCCTTGTATTATTAATAAATATTAATATTTAGCTTTTTCTTTTGAACAAGTGTTATTCAGTCAGCATGAAATACAGTAAGTCTAACTGCCAGGAACTTCATCTACAGAGAAACATAAGGAAAATGTGAAAGTGAAAGCCTCAATGAACTGCCCAACTAATTACTGGCATTGCCATAAGGAAAATTAGTTAATTGATTAACATCAATCAAACCAATTCCTCCTCCTCTTCTTCCTCCACAGCTCACATGCTGACTGGCCAAAACTCATCACAGATAGATGAGTTGTTCTGTGTACTGTACTGTATTGTATTGTATTGACCCCCTTCTTTTGACACCCACTGCACGCCCAATCTACCTGGAAAGGGGTCTCTCTTTGAACTGCCTTTCCCAAGGTTTCTTCCATTTTTCCCTACTAGGTTTTTTTTGGGAGTTTTTCCTTGTCTTCTTAGAGAGTCAAGGCTGGGGGGCTGTCAAGAGGCAGGGCCTGTTAAAGCCCATTGCGGCACTTCCTGTGTGATTTTGGGCTATACAAAAATAAACTGTATTGTATTGTATAGAAAAAGGAAATTTGGGCCATCACAGAATTCCCCTTCTAACTCCCAGATTAATTAATGTATTAATTTTACAATTAATGTAATTTTTATTTGATAACTAAAAAGTTAAAAAGTTTTGTTTGTGAATTATATTTTAATAATTGATAATGAAGAATTTTAGTTAATAGTCAACATGTACTTCAAGGTAAATTCAGGTAGCTAAAATATTTGAACACTTTAATAATATGAAAACATATGAAACACTCAAATTTTAGTTACTGGTTGACAAACATAAAAGTTCATCTCACAAAGATTTGTCTAGGGCTGATATTTACTAACTTTAAATGATACTGAATTTGAATTTATAATTCATTCATTGCTCTTAAACTTAAAGATCAATGCAATTTTAAACTCACCTTGCGCACAGCAACTAATAGTAATGTGTCCATGACTGTAAGAACGGAAGAGGTATCAAAGTCCGCTGTTGCATTTTTTGGAGGCAATAACAGCAAGCCACTGGGATCTTGATTACTATATAAAAAAAAAAGGATTAAAATAAAATCCTAGCATATACAGAAGATAGCATGATAAAAGTTATTCAAAATTGCTATAGTAGAGTAACAATTTGTTCTACTTGTTAACCACAAAGAGCTTTATAAATGCAACACAGTCTGACTGGTTTCAACCAATTTCCTAATGAAGGCAAAAACCATAGCAAAAAAGGTAGTCAACTATTGACTTACAAGTTTGTAAAACACAAATCTTTTCAAACAATGTACAACCAAAAAACAAAACAAAAGTAACACCTTATTTGGTGCCAGCTGCATTTCTTATGATAATGAAGATGTTGACTGATCATTTGCAGTGAAGGAATTTGCAAAATAAAAAGTTAAGATGCATTTTACCTGATAAATGTACAGTAATCCCTCGCCATATCGCGCTTCAACTTTCGTGGCTTCACTCTATCGCGGATTTTATATGTAAGCATATTTAAATATATATCGCGGATTTTTTGCTGGTTTGCGGATTTCTGCATACAATGGGTCTTTTAATTTCTGGTACATGCTTCCTCAGTTGGTTTGCCCTAGGGATGCACCGATACCACTTTTTTGGAAAACGAGTACGAGTACTTGCATTTCAGTACTCGCCGATACCGAGTACTTAATAAAAACATGATTTAAATTTACAGGTAACAGCTTTAGTCATATAATTTAACAAAAAAAAACCAAGAAACTCCCGTCTATCCACTGGGAGGTTAGGCTAATTAGCGACACGGGGCTAACACTGCTTGTCCAAATATCCGTGGTGAAACTAAACGCAGAGGAGGCTTGCAGTAGGCTGTGGGTATGTTTTTTCACGGAGTCGTGTAGTTTAGGCAGCTCCGTGTCAGTCATGTAGCGGCGGCTTGGGACATATCTGGGCTCCAGAACATGGAGGAGACGCAGGAATCCCACATTTTCTACCTCTGAGAGTGGCTGGTCACTCAATGCAATGTACTCGATAATTGCCTGTGTTATTTTCACAGCACGTGGATTGTCTCTGGACATTTTCTCTCGTCTTGCAAGAGTTTGCTGCAGCGTGGGTTGTGTTGGTTTAGAAGCGTGGGTAAACTCTTTGTACTCGTTGTCTTGTTGGGATTTTAGGTGCTTGATTAAATTACTTGTGTTAAATGCGCTACCTTTTGAGCCTCCTCTGGACAATTTCGCTGAGCACAATTTGCAGTCCGCCTTTGTTTTGTCGTCTTCATTCAGTTTGAAATAGTTCCACACGGCTGACATGTCTCGCCTCGCCTTCTCCCCGCTCTGAGCTGCAGCCGGGGCCTGGCACTCGGCGCCTGTGATTAACCCCTTACACGCCGCTCAAACATAGACATTTCTCAGACCGTGGTATCGGTCCCCGGTATCGGTGGACTTTTAACGAGTACGAGTATTTTAGAAAATGTGGTATCGAGGCCGATACCAGATACCCGTTTCGGTATCGGTGCATCCCTAGTTTGCCCAGTTGATTTCATACAAGGGACGCTATTGGCAGATGACTGAGAAGCTACCCAACCAGAGCGCGTATTACGCATTACATAAAACTCCTCAAATATATTGTGAGCACGGGGGCTGTTCGCACCCCTAGAGGATACGGGCGCTCCTCAATAAACGCTGAAAGATTACCTTCACATTGCTCTCTTTCTTGCTGGGCTTACATATGGCTGATTTGTCAAGCGATATGCTTCCCGCACTGTGCTTTGCATACTTAAAAGATCAAACAGCACGTATTGATTTTTGATTGTTTGCTTTCTCGCTCTGACATTCTCTGCTCCTGACAGAGGGGGTGTGAGCAGGGGGGCTGTTCGCACCCCTAGACGATACGGACGCTCGTCTAAAAATGCTGAAAGATTACCTTCACGTTGCTCCATTCTGTGCAGCTGCTTTGTCAAGCGACATGCTTCCTGCACGGTGCTTCGCATACTTAAAAGCTCGAAGGGCACGTATTGATTTTTGATTGTTTGTTTTTCTCTGTCTCTCTCTCTCTGACATTCTCTGCTCCTGACGGAGGGGGTGTGAGCAGATGGGCTGTTCGCACACTGGCCTAGAGGATACGGACGCTCCTCTAAAAAATGCTGAAAGACTACCTTTACATTGTACATCCTTGCAGCTGCTTTGTCCGGCGGTGCTTAGCATACTTAAAAGCCAAACAGCCCTATTGATTTTTGTTTGCTTTTCTCTCTCTCTCTCTCTCACATTCTCTGCTCCTGACACGCACTCCTTTGAAGAGGAAGATATGTTTGCATTCTTTTAATTGTGAGACAGAACTGTCATCTCTGTCTTGTCATGGAGTACAGTATAAACTTTTGAAAAAGAGACAAATGTTTGTTTGCAGTGTTTGAATAAAGTTCCTGTCTCTCTACAACCTCCTGTGTTTCTGTGCAAATCTGTGACCCAAGCATGACAATATAAAAATAACCATATAAACATATGGTTTCTACTTTGCGGATTTTCACCTTTCGCGGGGGGTTCTGGAACGCAACCCCTGTGATCGAGGAGGGATTACTGTATTGTGCTTTGATTGAGCATGTTTGGCTTTTATAGTAGGTGTTGGTAAAGCTGTGTGTGAATGAAGCAAATCTGTTACGTATGCATAAGGTAAACAAATTTAAGTTAAGCGGTGGTAATGAAATCTATAACAAAATTGCATGAGGTACACCAGAATCAAGCGTATGTCTTTACAGAAGTTACCTGAATAAATTTCATTATTTATTTTCATCCAGGCTGTAACAATAATTAAAACTGGTTAATAAAGAGTAAAACCGTCATACCTGAAAAAGTTGCAAAGAGACTCAAATGTCAGGATGACAGAAACTGGCTGTGTTTCTTCTGTGATATTTTTCTGGTGGAAAAGCATAGATTCAGTCAGAATACTGCATTCACCCATTCTAAAAAATGTAACTATGGATATCCTGATTTTTAACTCAAATTTTTTTTCCTTGGAGTTTAATTTTATAAACTGACTCTGTTTTTGTCAAAAATGTGTATATTATAGGGATATCTTCATGGCTGCTAGAGTCAAGTGCTGTACTGAAATGCAAACAAGAAATGTCAATCAGGTGACATATTAACCAAATATTCAAACATTTATAAAGAAAAAAAGCATTGTTTTTACACTTACAGCATGACATAAAATTATCAAACCTGTAATCAAACCTAAAATTTAATACAGGGGAGGAACTTGAGAAGTACACGACCCAAGTCAGGAATCATACTTGGGTACCTGCCCATCAGAAGGCCCATTCACAAACGCATTGGGATATTTTATCTTTAACTTAAGATACATATAACTAAGAATATGGCAGGAAAAGGGGTGCTCTCTTATAAAAAAAAACCCATGCAGATACTGACGATGCTTAGAATTCAAGCCCAGGATGCCACTGTGCTTGCCGTCTCCCTCAGTATTATTATACAACAGGATGTACAGTCTGAAAATCACTTCCCAGTATGTTAAGGAATTGTTTTTTATTTTGCATTTCCAAACAATCTTCAACTACTTAAACATTAAAAGTAAACTTTATAATTTTCAAAAAATAAAAATATTAACCATCATAGAAAACAGATGATCCGTCCTGGTCTGTCTGTCTGGGAAGAAGACTGCAGCGCCATTCAGAATTACATTTTTGGCCTCTTTTTTGACAGATTTAGGGACATGTTTATCACCTTCAGACTCATCCACAACTGGTCAACAAAATAAAAAGGACATTATAAAAAAATTGCAGAAATCAAGCACCATCCACAAATATTATTTCTGGAATCAAAGACTGACTTTCACATAGGTGACTGTAAAGGTCATGCACTGCTTTCAGTTGCTCAGGAACTGCTATTTTTGAAGAATCCTGTGACTGGGAAGACTGGCCAGAGGAAGACAGTACTGGAAAGCAGTTTTGCAGGAGCTGCAACAGTAGAACTTGTGACTCCATAGCTTCTTCTCCTAAGCTAGGGAAAAATAACCAAAACACATAATGTCTAATGAATAAATTATTCCACATTCATACTTGACACCTTTCATTCATGAAGTTTAGGGAACAATAGAACTGCTTCAAAATAACAAATTAATTAATTATATAATCATTTTAATTTAAATGGTGGATGTCATTACCTCACCTCTAATTTTTTTTTTCATTTGACATCCCATCAAGCATGTACTAGACCTTTCACTTACTAGACTACGAATAAGCATTTAAAGTGCATACTTCATTCATTTTTAACCTTTAATTCTAAACCATGTATGTCTCAAGAGTAGGTGATAGATGATCACAGGCTGCTCTTCAGTGCACATGTACTCTATGCGTTGTTCCTGAAAATTTGTTTAGTTTTCATTTCCATTAATCCATACAAAGTTTATTGCGATGTTTGAAGTCTTTCTTAAGGCTAAGTTATTGTTTCACAGCATTTTATTTTATATCACTGTGGATATGTACTCTCTTTAACCTTAAAAGTTCTTCATTTTGAAGATATAACAACAAAAAGTTCCAGACACTTGCTTTTTCTGCAGAAGTATTCATTGCATTTTTTTTAGAGAAGAGAGTTCAAATTAAGCAAGTACCCAGAGTTGATAGTCTTGACAGTCTTCATGTGGCAATGGCAGATCACCTCTACTGTAGAAGACGAAAACAGTCTTACAATTTGTTTTGTTTCATTATGTTGTGTAGTCTGATGGTTCTGTTTCTTAACTTTAAGAATTTAAAAAGTTGGTCTCGTCCGTTTCAGGAGATGGACGTCTGAAGCGGAGCTCCATTAGCAGCGGCTTTATTTTCCCACGTATTTCTTATTATTTAGAGGTATCCTGTATTTACCCGACCCAAGGAACTTCCACTATAATATATAAACATGAGTAGCAAAAAGAGAAGTCAGAAAGAACCGGAAAAGAAACTTAAAACTGCATCAAAGTCTGGACAGACATCCGGCCCGAGTACAAGGTATGGCCTCTCGGAGACTGAACTGGAACAGGCAGACGAATGCGCAGACTTCCTAGGACCCCGCTCCACCGCGTCGTCTCCAGTCCAGAGTGAAAATGGGAGCGAGGGTGCAAGTGATACAGGTCACGATGGATCGCCGATTTCTGAGGATCATTCAAGACTAGGAAAGGCCCTGCAGTACATGCTCTCATCTACTCATCACGAGCCCACAGGAGCTGCAATTCCACTCGCGGAGCACGAAAGCCGAAGCGAACTGTCCGAAATGAAAGAGATGATCGCTACACTGGCTACGGCCATAAGTGAGCTTAAGAAGGATAACAAAAACTGGTAAATGTGTCTATTTAAACGTTTTGACGCAACCTTTAAAGGCATCTTGGAGAAATTAGAGGAACACATTGAAGAAAATAGATCCAAACTGAAAAAACTTGCTGATCAGATGAATGACGTTACAGATCAGCTGGGAGGACGTTAAGTAGGCACTCATGGCTCGAGTTGAAACAGCGGAACAATTGGCGTCTAGCGCCGATGAAAAAGCTACAGCGGTGAATTCCGAATGCAAAAAACTCGGAGACAGACTTGCGGCCCTGGACGATGGGTGCAGAAGAAATTATATTAAGAATTGAAAGTATACCTGAGAAACGAGAAAGCTCAAACCCAGTGAAATTTGCAGTAGAATTACTCTCTAAAATAAATGGAGATGACTTTAAATTAGATACCGAGATAGCAGCAGCTTATCGCATACTCAGATCAAGCACCTTTAAACCTAGGCCTTTTATTGTCCGCTTCGAGCGATTACGATGTAAGCTTGATGTGATGGCACTTCTTAGACACAAGCAAGATGTCATATTTGAAAATAATCGCATTCGTATTTTCCCCGATTTCTCACCATTAACAGCAGCAAAACGCGCAGCCTACTTTAACATTAAAAAGCTGCTACAGAAAGATGATATCAAATACAGCCTCTTGTATCCCGCCAAACTGAAAGTGGAAGTTCAAGACCAATATTATGTATTTTCAAGCAAGGAGGAAGCTGTAAAGGAATTAAAGAAGCTGTTCCCAGTTTGCCCAGTTAATAAAGAGCCTTATTCTGTCATGGCATGGGAAGGACCTACCATCTGCTGTCGGATCCACTTTTAAAGAGACTGGTATTATAATTATACATCCTTTTCTTTACTTGGACACTATATGCTTATGTCTTAATTACAGTTATAGACGTGAGTGTGTGGAAGTAATTAAAGTAGGGTTTGATATTTTTTTTTTTTTTTTTCTACCTTAAAGCAGACTGTTTAATATCATACCCTTGGTTTATTGCTATTTCAACTATTGCATTAGGATCTACTATGTTCATCCTAGACCACTTTTTAAAATCATTCCCAGGGTTCATTATTTTATTATCTTAATATCTTAAAATTGCTGAAGATTATTTTAAGCGTAAAGACTGCTAATGACTGTTAATGATTATATTTTTGGCAGATAGTATTCAGACTTCAGCTGCAATAGTTATCTCTACTTTGTTTTAATTCTCAAACGCCGCTGCAGGGGGGGTGGGCTTGTTTTGTTTTGGACGTGCTCTGTCACTTTGTATGTCAGAGGACTGGGACATAGCGAAGTGGGATCAAGCCTCATGTGGGGAGGCAAAATGGGGGGGTGGGGGGATAAAGGGGGGAGAGAAGGAGAGCGGGCTATATCTAATCTATTCTTCTAATCCTTATAACTATAAATATCAACGTAACAATAGGCTATATGGCAATAACTCATGGGGAAATTTGAAATTAAGATTAAAACTGCCTCACTACCAGTTAAGACTATAAAATGACATCAAAAACTCAGAATCAAAAGCCTCCATGATGGGACAGTTAACTTTGTGAGCTGGAATGTTAAAGGCCTGAATCACGAATTAAAGAGAAAGAAAGTATGCTCTCACCTAACAGGCTTAAATGCTAAAATAGTATTTTTACAGGAGACCCACTTACTAAGCAAGGATCAGTTCAGACTACAAAAAGACTGGACTGGCCAAATGTTCCATTCTAGCTTTACAAAGAAAACTAGAGGTGTGGGAATTCTCATACACAGAACAGTCCCATTTGTAGCATCAGATGTAGTATCAGACCCTGAAGGGACTCCTGTGACAGGGGGGATGACATCTAACACTGCAAAGACAATTACAGTGATCCCTCGCTATATCGCGCTTCGCCTTTCGCGGCTTCAGTCTATCGTGGATTTTATATGTAAGCATATTTAAATATATATCGCGGATTTTTTGCTGCTTAGCGGATTTCTGAGGACAATGGGTCTTTTAATTTCTGGTACATGCTTCCTCAGTTGGTTTGCCCAGTTGATTTCATACAAGGGACGCTATTGGCAGATGGCTGAGAAGCTACCCAACTTACTTTTCTCTGTGTCTCTTGCTCTGACTTTCTCTGATCCTGACGTAGGGGGTGTGAGCAGGGGGGCTGTTCGCACACCTAGACGATACGGACGCTCGTCTAAAAATGCTGAAAGAGTTGCTACCTTCTGTGTGCAGCTGCTTCGTGAAGCGACATGCTGCACTGTGCTTCGCATACTTAAAAGCTCAAAGGGCACGTATTGATTTTTCACTGTTTGTTTTCCTCTGTCTCTGTCTCTCTCTCTCTCTCTCCCTCCCTGCTCCTGACGGAGGGGGTGTGAGCTGCCGCCTTCAACAGCTTTGTACCGGCGGTGCTTCGCATACTTAAAAGCAAAACAGCCCTATTGATTTGTTTGGTTTTCTCTCACTTTCTGACATTCAGTGCTCCTGACGCGCACTCCTTTGAAAAGGAAGGTATGTTTGCATTCTTTTAATTGTGAGACAGAACTGTCATCTCTGTCTTGTCATGGAGCACAGTTTAAACTTTTGAAAAAGAGACAAATGTTTGTTTGCAGTGTTTGAATAACGTTCCTGTCTCTCTACAACCTCCTGTGTTTCTGCGCAAATCTGTGACCCAAGCATGACAATATAAAAATAACCATATAAACATATGGTTTCTACTTCGCAGATTTTCTTATTTCGCGGGTGGCTCTGGAACGCAACCCCCGCGATGGAGGAGGGATTACTGTACACAGTTTTTAACTGACCACAACTTATCAGACCCCTGGAGGTTTCTTAACCCAAACTCAAGAACATATTCGTTCTACTCACCAGTGCATCATTGCTACTCAAGAATTGATTATTTTTTTATAGATAATAATTTCTTGCCTATGAATAAATCGTGCAAATACAACACAATTGTTATTTCCGACCATGCCCCTCTAGTCTTGGAGCTAAAATCATTAAGCCCCTCACACTCACCTCGCAGATGGCGTCTTAACCCTCTTCTATTGGCAGACGAGAACTGCACAGAATTTATATCCAAACAAATCAGCTTCTTCCTAGAAACAAACACACCCTCAAAGGTTTCAGCAGGAACACTCTGGGGAAACTCTAAAGGCCTTCTCAAGGGGACAGATTATCTCACATCTTTCCCACACAAATAAATTAGAAACAAAGAAAGCGTCAGAGTTAAAAAGCGAAATTTCTAGAATAGATGAAGAACAAGCCAAGCGTCCAAGTGAAGCTCTTCATAGGAAAAGGCAGGCTCTGCATACAGAACTCAACATCTTGACAACTAAAGAAACTGAAAAACTTATTTATAAGTCAAGACATCATTACTATGAACAAGGAGAAAAAGCTAATACAATGATCCCTCGCTATATCGCGCTTCGTCTTTCGCGGCTTCACTCCATCGCGGATTTTAAATGTAAGCATATGTGAATATATATCGCGGATTTTTCACTGCTTCGCGGATGTCTGCGGTCTACAATACGTGTGCTTCCTCAGTTGATTTGCCCATTTGAATTCAAACAAGGGACGCATTTGAATTCAAACAAGGGACGCTATTGGCGGATGGCTGAGAAGCTACCCAATCAGAGCACGCGGTTAAGTTCCTGTGTGCTGCTGATTGGCTCAGCAACGGAGTGCTGCATTAACCAGGAAGTCTAATCTCACTCATTCAGAATTAATGCACGTTACTGCTAATGCTTCAGGATTGCAGAAAAGGTAAAAGTTTTGGATATGTTGAAGGAGGGGAACAGCTACACCGCTGCAGGACACAATTACAGCATCAATGAGTCCACGATTCTTTTTATTTAAAAAGGAGGAAAAGCATATAAGATCTACGACCGCAGTGTCCTTTAATCAGGGCACAAAACAGGTTGCAAGTGGACGTGATAAGGCAGCAGACTGGATGGAATCTGCTTTAGGGATTTGGATTAAAGAGTGATGGAAGAAGAACAACGGCGGTGCTAAACAGTCGCCTGAAGAGGCTCCTTTAGAAGAGCTGTAACGCTATCCTTTGTTGTGCAGTAAAATTAAACTCATCGTTATCAGACAAGTCGTCATGTCATTGTTGGTGAGTAACCATAATTAATTATTTACATACAGTACTTATTACATGTACATAGTTTAGTGTCGCTGTACAAACATTTTACTGTATACAATTTTTCTTGTATTGTACGTATTTATTGCTGGTGGCCTGTCTGTTGTAATGGCTGTAACGTATTGATATCGGAGACGCTCGATATCTTTAAAATAATATTTAGGTTTTACTGTATGTAAACTGTGTTTACATACATAATTTCAACGAATCTTACCTAATATCTAAGAGAATACAAAGGATTTATGCTGTATAACTGTGCGTGAAATGTTTATAATAGTGTGGGAGAGTTTATAAGGGTTTAAAATATATAAAAAGAACCATATAAACATATGGTTTCTACTTCGCGGATTTTCTTATTTCGCGGGTGGCTCTGGAACGCAACCCCCGCGATGGAGGAGGGATTACTGTAAGCTTTTAGCTCAACAAATTCACAAACAAGAAGTTCGCAATGCAATCCCAGTAATTACCAACACGAATGGAGAAGAAATCATTGACCATAAAAATATAATGCACACATTTAGAGATTATTATAAATCCTTATATTCCACGGAGTTCAAAGAAAACAACACACAATCTAATGCATTTCTGGATACATTACAGACACCACAAATAGATTCTTTAAGTGCTGAAGAACTGGATAAACCTCTGACTGTATCAGAATTACTAGAAGCTATAAAGTCACTTCAAGCGGGAAATCAGCAGGCCCTGATGGTTACCCCGTAGAATTTTATAAGAAATTCTCCACTCAGCTAGCTCCCCTCTTATTGGAAACACTTACTGAAGCTAGAGACAATCAAATTCTACCTCAAACTTTTCATCAAGCATTAATCACTGTCTTTCCTAAACAAAATAAGGACTTGTTACAATGTGCATCATACAGACCAATTTCACTCCTGAATAATGATGTTAAGATACAGTAATCCCTTCTCCATCGCGGGGGTTGCGTTCCAGAGCCACCCGCAAAATAAGAAAATCCACGAAGTAGAAACCATATGTTTATATGGTTATTTTTATATTGTCATGCTTGGGTCACAGATTTGCGCAGAAACACAGGAGGTTGTAGAGAGACAGGAACGTTATTCAAACACTGCAAACAAACATTTGTCTCTTTTTCAAAAGTTTAAACTGTGCTCCATGACAAGACAGAGATGACAGTTCTGTCTCACAATTAAAAGAATGCAAACATATCTTCCTCTTCAAAGGAGTGCGGGTCAGGAGCAGAGACTGTCATAAAGACAGAGGAAAGCAAACAAATCAATAGGGCTCTTTGGCTTTTAAGTATGCGATGCACCGCACGGCACAAAGCTGTTGAAGGCGGCAGCTCACACCCCCTCCGTCAGGAGCAGGGGGGGAGAGAGAGAGAGAGAGAGAGAGAGAGAGAGAGAGAGAGAGAGAGAGAGAGAGAGAGAGAGAGAGAGAAAAACAAACAGTCAAAAATCAATACGTGCCCTTCGCGCTTTTAAGTATGCGAAGCACCGTGCAGCATGTCGCTTCACGAAGCAGCTGCACAGAAGGTAGCAATGTGAAGATAATCTTTCAGCATTTTTAGACTAGCGTCCGTATCATCTAGGTGTGCGAACAGCCCCCCTGCTCGCACCCCCTACGTCAGGATCAGAGAAAGTCAGCGCAAGAAAGAGAGAGAGAAAAGTAAGTTGGGTAGCTTCTCAGCCATCTGCCAATAGTGTCCCTTGTATGAAATCAACTGGGCAAACCAACTGAGGAAGCATGTGCCAGAAATTAAAAGACCCATTGTCCTCACAAATCCGCGAACCAGCAAAAAATCCGCGATATATATTTAAATATGCTTACATATAAAATCCGCGATGGAGTGAAGCCGCGAAAGGCGAAGCGCGATATAGCGAGGGATCACTGTACTCTCAAAAATTATAGCTAGAAGGATGGAGAAAGTGCTGCCCTTGGTAATATCACAGGATCAAACTGGATTTATTAAAGGCCGACACCTATCTTCCAATCTCCGACGCCTGTTTAATGTAATATATTCACCAGCAAAGTCAAACACCCCAGAGATATTACTATCATTAGACGCAGAAAAAGCATTTGATATGATTGAATGGAACTACCTTTTCACTGCATTGGAGAAATTTGGGTTTGGCCCAAATATTTGTGCATGGATCAAACTACTGTATACCAATCCAGAAGCTTCAGTTTGTATTAACAACATTTGTTCAGACTACTTTAAGCTAGAACGTGGCACCAGACAAGGATGCCCCTTGTCACCACTGCTGTTTGCAATCGCCATTGAACCACTGACGGCTCATTGTCGTAATTCTTATCAGATAAAGGGGATTATCAGAGAAGGACTGGAACAGAAAATTTCTCTATATGCAGATGATATCTTTATATATATTCTTCATTTGGATCTTGATCTTTGTCCGCGAATTCCACGCATGCGTAGACCACCTTCCAGTTTAGTACGTTGTTGTTATTCACGGATGTCAACAATGTACTGGAATAATGAAAGGGGTGGCAGACAGTGTTACGCTGGTTAGCTCCTGAGGCCTGGTTAGAGAATGAAATTGCCGAAGATAAAAGGTACGTGCCTACGTAACATATGAATGAAAGAAAGACCGTGGGTAAAATGAATGACAATGTCACAGCACGTTCCGGAAATTATTATTGTTATGTTGTAGCCGGCGAGTGCTGCACGTCTCACAGTTGTACCCTGGCTTGCTCACATGTCAGTGAAGTGATCCCTATTTATGCTTTAAAAAGCCTGGATACCTATGTGTCCCCCTTTTATAACCATTGCTCCGTGTATATTGACTTACTCTTTGGACTGCCACAAAGCAACCTGCGAGATTGGAGAAAGGTTGAGAAGAGATCGTGAGAGGTAACGACAGCGTCGTGAAAACGAGACGGACTGTGAACGGAGAGAAGCAGAAATGCTCCTACACCACCACATAATTACTATTCAGACAGTGATTCCAAGTAGGCCATTCCTATCGAATCAATGTCCAAGGGTTTTGTTTTGTAATTTTGTTTCCCTTATAAAAAAATCACAATGCTGTGCGGCGAAGGGCCCAGTTCACAACTGGCAGCTGCGTTTAAACAGGGAGCCCTTCACAGACAACTTTAACACGCGCAACGTAGTTGGGCGCACATGGCTAGTGGTTTTATATATATCAGACCCAGAAAACACTGTGCCCGCAGTTTTAACAGCATTCACAGAATTTCAAAAGATATCTGGTCTCAGAGTTAATCTGAATAAAAGTATACTCTTTCCAGTGAATTCACAAGCATATAATATTAGATTGGACACCCTACCTTTTACCATAGCAGATCAGTTTAAATACCTTGGGGTAAATATCACAAGTAAACATAAAGCTCTTTATCAACAAAATTGTGCCGTCTGTATGGAAAAAATTAAGCAAGACTTGCATAGATGGTCAACCCTGCATCTCACTCTAGCCGGAAGAATTAACATTGTTAAGTTGAATATCCTTCCTAAACTTCTTTTTTTATTTCAAAACATTCCAATATATATCAATAAATTGTTTTTTAAGCAATTAGATTCAACTATAACCTCATTTATTTGGAACTCAAAACACTCACGTATCCGAAGAGCGACCCTACAAAGACCTCAGGCAGAAGGTGGCATAGTTTTACCTAATTTTCATTTTTATTACTGGGCAGCAAACATACAAGCCATAAAAACCTGGACACAAAACAATGAACATACACAGGCTTGGCCCGCAATAGAAGTAAAATCCTGTAGTACTTCTTTATACTCCCTGCTCTGCACTCTAATAAATGCAAGTTATCGCAAATATACTAATAACCCAATTGTGCTTTACTCACTCAACTTAGAAAGCATTTTAAGATGGAAAATCTTTTATCTGTGGCACCTCTGCAAGAGAACCACCTCTTTCAATCCTCGCAAACATATCTAGTTTTTATACCTGGAAAAGATTTGGGATTAAATTGCTCAGAGATCTT
Source organism: Erpetoichthys calabaricus (assembly GCF_900747795.2). Lineage (NCBI taxonomy): Eukaryota > Metazoa > Chordata > Cladistia > Polypteriformes > Polypteridae > Erpetoichthys > Erpetoichthys calabaricus. Next base: position 85,675,307 of record NC_041401.2, read on the forward strand.
TATATAGACAATATCTTTGCATCCTTTGAACAATTACGTTCCAAATTCAACCTCCCAGCTACACATTTCTTTCACAATCTTCAAATTAGAAACTTTGTTACACAGAAACTGCCCGATTTTCCTCATCTCGTACCCTCCACCATGCTGGAAAAAATACTGCTCAATTTCGAGGAATTAGACACCGCATTATATAAAATCTTATTAGAGTCCCTTACTTTCAAAGATACAAGAGGAAATTGGGAAAAAGATCTCTTAATATATCAGAAAAGGAGTGGAAGGTAGCATTGCAGAGAATTCACTCGAGCTCCACATGTGCAAAGCATAGAATTATTCAACTTAAAATTATATATCGAGCTCATCTGTCTCGCTTAAAACTGTCCAAAATGTTTCCAGGGCAAGATCCTACCTGCGAATGCTGCAACCAACCTCCTGCCTCACAGGGTCACATGTTTTGGGCCTGCACCAAATTAACATAATTTTGGACAAAAATTTTTAAGTGCCTTTCAGACAGCCTTGGTGTCACAATCCCTCCTAACCCATTAACAGCTGTTTTCGGTGTTCTTCTAGACGGACTTGTAGTGGAGAAGGACAAGCAAATGGTTATTGCATTCACTACACTTTTGGCACGCAGACTTATTTTATTAAATTGGAAAAATCCTAACTCTCCTCTGATAAGCCAGTGGGAAACCGATGTTTTATATTATTTGAAATTGGAAAAAATCTAATTCTCGGTTAGAGGATCTGTACAGAATTTTTTCAAAACCTGGCAGGATCTAATCAATTATATTTTAGAATAAGAAGAAATAATTATTTCCGCATTTCTTTCCCGTCTCCATTTTTTATTTACCTATATATATATTTTTTTTTTTGGTTTATTTTTGCCCTAGTAAAAAGCCCTACGCAATTCTCCTTTGGCCATGCTCTCCTTCTCAAGGGTGGGGTTTGATTTGTCTTCAATTCTTTTTTGTACAAATTGATCTATTTGTATGGAATGATTACAATAAAATTAATAAATAGAATTTAAAAAGTATTTAAAGACAATAGCCAAGGGAGAATGATATATGTTCTTATCTTTTTACTTGAACTTTTGTCCTCGGTAAAGCAAGAAGTTTTTAGACAGTAGGCAGAGAAGAAACAGCAAAAAGAGCATTATAGCAAAATTAATCAGAAAGGAGGCATTCTAATAATCATATTTGGTACTTTCCAAATGTGTAAAATGTGAAGCTCCTAAACCATTGGACACCTTTAATTCATAAACATGGACTGTTATAGTAACAATGACATTGAATAGTGATGGGCTAGGGGTGTTCAACTTGGTCCAGACAATTTTTAAAGTTAGCTGCTTCAAGGTAGATAAAGGAGAATCAGGAAGAAGAAGCACCAGAGAAGACCACCCATGCCATGAGGTAGCAATATAATCTTAAACATTCAGGTTGTATGGTGATTTGTCACATCCAGTTGCTTTCCTTCTGTTTCTGGTACATTACGAATATTATGAATGTTAAAGGCTACAAGTGCTGAATAAATTACCTAAACATGATCCATATATCCATGCAAAAATTGTTACTCAGTTATGTACTGCTTCATGGACGATGCATGTGAATTCTAAAGTTCTGAAAAATGGCTAGAAACAGTACTACTCCTGTACACGAACAAATTACAATGCATGGATTGTTGTGATCAGTTGCTTAAGTTGATAAAAACAGAAATAATCAGTGCTAAGTTAACATAAAAGAGACAGGTGGGACAGGAGGCTACATAAAGGGTTTAATGACTGTGTGTAATGACCAATTAGAAATGAGACTTGTGGGGTACACCAGCGCAGTAATTTTTGACAAATCATGAATGCTATCACATGGAAATTATAGAATATATGAAAATTTGATATGTACTGAAAAATCATGCAAAGTTGCATGTTGGCATATATTGAAGCACAAAATAGAAAAATATGTGAAATTTTCAAGTCAATACTGAATAGTCAATATTCAGATATAAATGTGACAGCCCTTGGACATATCAGTTGAAATTTTTAAAAGGAAGAACCAGCAGATCAAATACATTTCTACACCACATATAAGAGGAAGTAGAGGGCAAAATGAATGTCATCAACAAATAAGCATGTACTCTGTATTTATGTTACACTAAAAATAACCTCACAACTGTATTATCTGCAGATTAAAATAACTCAGTGTTTCTCTGACAGTATAATTTATTGGCGAAGCACCATAAGTGGACAGCCATTTTAAAAAGGATAAGCTGTATTCTCCCTCTGTGATACAGATACAGGACTAACAAAATACAAAAATCATACGTCAAACCTCTATAAATTTCTGACTATAAAAAAATCTACCCAAGATTACATCTCATCTTAAAGACAAGATCAATGATTCCCACAGACACATATTTTGGCTTTACTCTCATGTCAGTCTAGTAGACATCTGTTTTATTATAACAAAAAAAAAAACCTTTGGAATATTACTAGCTGTCATTTAGTTGCCTTTATTACATTGCTTACTCACCAACAAATTTACAGATACTATTTGAAATGAGAAAAGGTTAAATTTTAGGTAATAGCAATAACCTCAGCTAAATAAACTCAAACTGTATAGAAATACACATGCAGAATTAAACTACAGCTCTGAGTCTGCTTGTAAAATACTAAAAAAGATTAATATTAACAAAATTTACAAATTCAAAGAATGTTTATCTGGATAGTAATAGCATGTAAAAATGCTAAATTTTTAAATGTTGTTCCTCTGATGAAACTGAAGCTCTCAGATTTCTTGCTTGCTTTTTCTAATGCTCCAGTCTTGTGTTTTATAAAAAGCAAGCCTGAATGCTGTCTACTAATATGTTTTCTTAGAAATAACACTCCAGTTTTATCCAAGAATAACAAAAATCATCCTTACAATAACAAAACATGAATATGATCAAACAGAACTATTTTGAGACCAAAGCAATGTTTTTGCACAATTATAAAATCTGGTAATGTTTATACAGTGCACAATATTCATTTAACTAAATAATTAATTCTAAATTTGATTACCTGATTGGGTGTGTATAGCAAATTATATTTAAAATTGAGCCTTCTTTAGCTTAATTAAGATATCAAAGGATACCTTCGACTAGGAACCCTTGCCATTTGTCAGGATTTTACAGATTATGATTTCAAGCAAAAATGTACCCTTGCACCAGAAGATTAAACAAACATCAATACTGAATTTACTTTTAACTCTCTATAATTAGTAATACTTACTTTTTCTGTAATTTATTATAAAAATCCCAGAAAAGCTGCAGGTTAAGGTCACTGAAATCCAAAAGCTGCTTATGCTTAAGGCCAGAATCTTCCTGTAAATTCTGGTCACCAAAGAAGAAGAAGAAATATTTTTAGTAGATAAAGAAAAATGTTCTGTTATATGGAAAGGCTAAGTACAAGACTGTATAACAACAAATGTAACACTATGTAATGTTCAGCAAAAACATTAACTATGAGTTGGTTGCATTCAAGAAACAATCAAGTACATTATACAGTGATGGACATCATTAATACTAGCATATTTTGACCCCATCCAGACTACTTACTACATTTTCATTTAAAAATTCAGACATTCATCTCCATTTTTGTCTTTTGTCCACACTACTTCAGCATTTTTAACCCTGAAAAGCTAAGACATTTGAAAACACTTTTCAGAGCTGCAGTATGGATAAAATGCAGTCTAGTCCTCTATCATCTACAACTCCTGTTAAATGGTGTTCCCCAGGGAGCCAATTGGGTCCTATTTTATTTTCTATATATGTCTTCATCCTATAGGAGCTATTTTTAGGAAGTTAAACATTTCTTTTTAGTGTAATGCTAATGACACACAGGTTTATATTCCTGTGTGGAACTCGGCAATGAATTGGCTGCACAATTGTCTTGTACAACTAAGATCCTGGATGGCTGACAATTTTCTTGATCTTAATCAAAATATGGAAGGGCTGATAGCTGGTCCTGCTGCCAAACCTCAAATTGGTTTTGAACTTCTTGGCTCTTTCATGGATTTTTGTAAACCTGAAGTTCTCAATCTAGGGGTTATTTTTGACAGTAACCTCTCTTTTGAGAAACATATTAACTCTGTGGTCGAGTTGTTTTTTCCAGCTTCATCCTTTAGCCAAGGTTAAGCCTTTTTTTTACCCTAGGGATCTTCAGAAAGTTACTCATGCTTTATTCTTTTCTTGGCTTGTTTACTGTAACTCATTATATTATTGGATTACGAAACCCATGATATGCAGGTTGCAGTTTGGTTCAGAATGCTGCTGCTCGTTTGTTGGTTGGGGCAAGAAAGTTTGATTCTTTATCTCCAATTTTAGCCTCTTTACACTGGCAGTCTGCTAGTTTCAGAATTTGACTTTAAAACTTTGCTGCTGGTTACCTAATTACATCAAAGAGTCAACTTGAATTGAACCGTTTAAAACTACCTTGAAGACACATTTTTATTCCCTCACTTTCCATGACCTTCAGTGATACTGATGGTTTGCTCCTCTTAGTCATTTGTTTCAATTTACTGCTGGTTGCATTGCATTTTACTGAATATTCTATTTATTTTATTCACGCTTAAAGCATGTTTTTATTGTAAAGTATTTTGATGACAGCATTGCTGATGTTGTTTCAAACATGCTCTATAAAAAAAGTGACATTGATTTATTCTATGGCAATACCCTGATTGGATCCTGTTCATACAATGTCTCATTCCCTGACTTGGTAACCTTCACAGAATAAAAACATATTCCAACATACTGCAGTAGACACAGAAGAGTTACTTTACAAAGCATTTGTTGTTCTGCTTACCTGTATGAATCTAAATTGTGCTTTGTACAGTTTGTATGCTACACACATGCACAAAAGGCAAACAGTCTTGCAATGCATGCTGTGACCTGCAGCATTTTCACCCCTTCAAGGATATTTTCAGCCGATGTACACAAGCACAGCATAGGCAAACATCTATGTTGTATGCATTTTCAGTCATCATAGTGTGGATGGAAATACTTTCATAAATGATATGAAAATGCTACTATAGACGTAGACTGTTTAGGCCTACAAATGCCATTTTCTTAAAATAAAAATGTAGTAGTGTGAAGGCAATCTTAAAGTGGAAGCAAAGCATATTTTAAAAGATGTACACAAGTTGTCACACTTGTAATCAATACTTAAAATTTACCTACAATACAAAGACTACATCTTGTTTGTGTCAGTGATGAAAAAGGAAAATAAATCTGTGAGCATTATAATAAAATGAAAACCTTATTTTTAGATTGACATTTTAAATAAGTAGAACATTTTATTCATGATCTGACAAAAAAAGCTTAAAATTGTTTAACTAACCATATCCTGAGCAAGTTTCTGAATGAAGTACAGTGTTTTGTGAAGCAGTGTATGACCACTAACAAATCCCCCTTCTGAATGTTCTTCATGTAGGGACAATGATTCACAACCTTCTTGTTCTCCAGAGTCTCTTAAGTAGCCACTCGCACTTAAGTGGTGAACTCCAAGACGTTCTGCTGTCTCTTCTCTTGCACACAGAAACTTTATCATCAAATACTGAAAATGAAAAATTGATCCTCCTATGGTCAGTATGCGCAGAAATCAAACTTCAAATAAATTTTTAATACACTAAACAAGTCTTTCAAAAATGCAACTTATATGCTTTACTCTACAAGTGCTGTGTAAAAATTAATATAAATATACACAGTCATTTGCCAACTTACAGTGTCATTTGGCCGTATGTCAGTCACAAAGTGTATAGGTCACTGCAATGTAGGCGCTGTGGCTTGGCTGTGGGTCACTGGTATGTATACGTTAACTGTTGGTATGGGGTAGAACAAATCAATTTTCAAGTCTTTGTGACCGCACACCAGTTCCATGTAAGAATTTTTTTATACTTGCTGTGTAAAGCTAGCGTGCACAAGGTCAGCAACCAAAACACATTACATATGCCACATTTGGGCGTCTACAGTGCTTTCTATCAAATGTAATGTTGTCAGTCAGAGGCAACAGGCATGGTCTTGTTTTGGCAGCAGGTTAGGAGCAAAACGTGTTTAATAGCCACATTCTAATCATTATAATGTCTTGTGCAAGAGGCATACCTGATTGGAAATCTAATTTCTCTTTTACAAATTATCACTGTAAGCTCTATCTGAGCAAACAGTGCCAAAGAAATTGTAGCTCTCCACAGGCTGCACCATATAAACTTAACTGGGAAACGTCAAACACAAAATTTAAAAAATGGTGCTGCTCATTTCAATGTAAAGAATAAAGTAGATAACCACCAACATTTTGTCTTCTTGTCTGTCTCCTTCTCTCTAACAAGGTATATATAAAGAATTGAAAGACTGAAATGGGTTACATTAGCACAATGGAAAAAAATGATTAAGTTACCTGAATTCTGAGACATAAAAGGTAAAATAGACTATTGCCATGGCAGATAAAGCAAATATTTAATTACTGTATAATGTTTAACATTTGCAAATGTTAAATTATAAACAATAGTGCAGGAAATCCAAGAATTGTATTTTGAACTACTAACCGTCTTTTACACCAACACATTCTGTGGAATGATGCATTGGATGGATGTATACACCATTAGTGGCTAAATTTGGGGCTTTGCATTCTTTTCAGATTAAGTATATATTAGCAGATGCCGTATACTACAAATGCCAAAGATAAACCCAGCTGAACCTTAACATAGTGAATGCAAGTCAATTAACAACAACCTTTACAAAAAACAAACCTAAAATGATCTTCATGGAATAATCACCCCATTAACAGCTCCTACTGTAATTAAGTCACTACTGAAGAAAAATATTTTAATAAGAATTTTAGACCTCTTCTAACCTTTATTTTTTTTTTTGTTAAAGTAAAATTCTAGAAACATTAGTCTTTCAACAAATAAAGGACATGTGTCAGTCAGATTTCAGACCATATCAATCAAACAAAAAAAAAAATCATAGTACAAAGACTGCTTTAATTAAAATAGTTAATATGCCTTTCAGCTTACTTGCAATTGAAATAGATTAGTTTTGTTCAATTAGGCTAGAGTGCAGGATTTGGTACCATCGATCACAGTATTCATATTGACCGCTTCAGATATTGGGTCAGTCTTGCTGGCAGTGCCTCGATCTGGTTTTACTCTTATATGACAGAAAGAAAATTCCTTGTCAGTTGTTCAATTACATGACAGAAATCCATGATATTATGTATTGTGTGCCACAAGAATCTATTTTGGATACCTTATTATTCTCAATGCACACGCACTCATTATATTTCAAAATGATCCAGCCTAACATGAATCACAACAGCTATGCAGACAACACAAAGATTTATTTATCTAATAGCACCAAATGACCCTGAAGATCTAAATCCTTTGACTCAGTGACTCACTAGAATCAATCACCAAAAGGATAAAGTAATAAACTTCATTAAACTTAACAAGGAAATAGAAATTGTAATTATTGGCAGCAAACAAACTAGGCCATCTGCCTTTACAAATAAGGCGAGAAGTAAAGAATATAGATGTCATTTTAGAGTCAGTGTCAGTCTTTCAATTAAGAAGCACTGCATTAATTAGATCTCTTAAATCACTGTAAGATCCTGAAAAGTTACTACATGCTTTAGTATTCAGCTGTCTGTATTATTGTAATGCACTTCTACCAGGATCACCTCAGAGACAATTAGTCCAAAACAAGGCAGCAAGAATTTTACCTAAAAGGGATATACTCAGCAAGTCTTTTTAGGAAGGCTCTAAATAATCTAAACCATACTTGTATTTTTGAGTGCTTGTACCATTAATCTTCCTCTTACCCTGGCTTGCCCAGTATTCCAAGTGTGAAGCGTAAAGTTTGTATGCACCAAATATCTGAAATACTTAACCATCAAGAGATATGCAGAGGAAAAACAGCAGAACACTTAAGAAATTACTAAAAACTCACCTCTTTAATCAATCATCCTCATTATTACTTCATGTCTGTAGTAGTAGGGTGTTGCACCAAGTTAGCCATTATGGATGGAATGAAAGGTCAAGGAAAATAACACCTTTTATTGTATTTTTTTTAGTTAGCCAATAAAAGGTGTAATTTTGCTTGACTTCTCATTGCATTATTACTTTAGAAATTACTAGCAGTGCTAGAATTTTTTCCCTGAGGCGAGGAGGAAATTAGTTTTTTTTCATATAATGCACTTTTATCTGCTCTTTTATACTCTGGTCATTAATTACTGCTTTTGCAGAAGGGGCTGGGTATTCTTTTGGTTTTGGAACTTCCACGGGTTTTTTTTCTCCAAAATCCTGATAAATGTGTTTTTTATTTTTCAGTCCTCCCTGGCCACATGACTAGAATTTTTACTATGAGCTGGATATAATGGCTTTCTACTCTTACAGGCTACTGTACTTTAGTTTTCTTCTTTTGTAACTCAGTTTAGTCATTATTACTGTAAAGCACTTTAAGCTGCTTTCATTTGTGTAAATGTGTTACATAAATAAATGTTCTTGTCTATAAACACCAACAGTATTTGGGCTACTTGTTTAACTAAATGACATTTTGTAAAGTGCTATTAAAACATGTATTTCATGTACTTTAACACTAGAATTACCAGAGCCTACGAAAAAACTTGTAGATCTGTCCCACCTAAAATCGCTTCACACCTCTCCATCAGCGTCTTTTGTCCTGTAAAAGTGTCAATAAGCAACAAGCAGCCTACTATCACATCCTCCCACCGCCGCACAGTTTTCTCAGTTCAAGTCTGTTTACCTGCGTGTCAGTTGCTTAGAGTTGTATAGAGTGAGAAGTCAAGCAAAATGACACCTTTTATAAATACTATATGGCTATTTGGAACACATGCACTTCATGTGTGTTCCATGTCTGCAACAATCTATATAAACACATTGTTAAAACAAACGTTTTTCATGTTTTAGTAATAACTGACAAAATGTAGACATGAAGTGTTTAATATGTGATGCCTGAAGTCCAAATATCAAATAAACACTTTCACAAAAGGTACAAATGTAACAGAACAAATGCGTTTCTATTCAAGAATATAACTGCAGAAAAAGAACCCGCGTTAGGGTGCAACATTCACACCCCTTTGATACAATCACTTTGGTGGCGCAACAGTAACAACTGTTGATTAGTAATCCAAACTTCACAGGTCCGACCCTGGACGACGTTTTGAGAAGTGAGCTGCTCTTATTCTTACTATCTTAGAATAAAATCATACATTTGATTTGAGTCTGTAACAGCCTTTGTAAATAATTGTACTTGTAAAGGTTAGCTTTGGTTTTTTTAATTCAGTTTTATTCTCTCAGTCGCGTTCACGATCCCACCCCCCTCCCCATCTGACACTGCTGTTTTCATATAAAGACGTGCTATAACAGAGGTGAACTCAGATGATGACGACGGTTCTACATCGGAAAAAGAATGCACGTCGCAATTTTGCCGTCGCAAATGACCAGCAGGTAAACAGACTTGAGCTGAGAATGAGGATGTGATAGTAGGCTGCTTGCTGCTTATCGACACATTTACAGGACAAAAGACGCTGATGGAGAGGTGCGAAGCGATTTAACATTGGACAGATCTAGGAGTCTTTTCGCAGGATTTGGTAATTCTAGTGTTAAAACATGTATTTAATTTTATTCTTGTAACTTAATTTTGAATATAACTGATGGATGCAAAGAAACTAAAAACTAAAATGAAATTAAAAATGCTCCAGCATGTGCTGCACAAATAACCAAAAATAAATAAATTTAAATACCTTTAGATAATAAAAACCACATAAAATCCTGTTAGGCTACTGTAATAATGCAATATAAGCAGATTTTTTAAAATGGTGTGAAAATGTGTCACATTTTCCACTTTTTTTATAGATAAAAACTGGTTTTAGTTGGTTGTTTGTAGCACTACAAAGACACAAAAACAATGGTAAACATACAAAAAAGAAAAAAAATTCTAAGGCATCAGTGGTGGAAAGCGAGAAGTAAATGGCAACTACAGCAAGTCACTATAAAACCGAAGGCATTTCTGTAAGTTCAACTCTGTGTGTGCATATGAATGTATTCAAGGCATATGGGTCAATGCAGAGAGCATACAAGCAGACATTCACAGACATTGGTCACAAGCCATTTGTTAGACTAAAATGTTCATCTTTGACATGCAGGTTCTACAACACCAATGACCATGACTGAAATTTAAAGACAATCACTTGGAGTGGTGTGGCAGCACTGTCACTCAGTCAGTCATTTTCTAAATCACTTTTTCTTTAAAATTGTCATGGAGGGGGGTTGCTGGAGCCTATCCCAACTAGCATAGAGGACAAGGCAGGAACAAACCTTGGACAGGGCAGCAGTCCATCGCAAGGCGAACACACACACCCCCCACCCCCAATCACACACTGGGGCCAATTTAGTATCACAAATCCACTTAACCATGCATGTCTTTGGACTGGGCTCTATATATAATACATACTAAGGAACTACTTTACCTAAATAGGGTAATTCAGTTTTCTCACACAACACAGGGTCACAACTAATGGAAAAAGCCTGACATAATACTAAGACACTTGACCCCTCACCATTGTCAACTCCTTGACAATATGGAGGATCTTTAAAAACATCAAACATTGTCTATGCAAAATCTCTCATACCCTATGAAGTCCCAGGAAGAGGTGTAGCCCAAACACTACCAAGGCAGAATCAGACAAACATAGGAGTACATTCTACAGACTGCAATCCTTGACTAAAGGAGCATTACTATGAAGTAAATCAACTACTTTAAGTATCATATTTTACTTAATGAGCAATGGCAAAAAAAATACACAAACAGAAAATTTACCTTAGTGACCCGACACTGCCGCAGTTTGATCTCAACATTGTTCCAATCATCTTCTAATTCAAACCAGCCAACAGGATCATCCTCACTCACATCCAAGACCTGAGACCCACGTCTAAAATAATAAAATAAAAACTGTCAAAAGACCACTTATATATGGACTTATAACTAAATAACTTGGCTTCTTAATTATTGTAATTCTGCATTAAATTCTACAAGGACTTGACAAGGTTTATATTAGATAATGATATAAGTTTTTCCACCATTCCAATAACTGAATAAAATCCATGTAAAATATTTTAAGTGCAAGGGATTCTGTGAAAGGGTCCGGTAAAAGTGATTCTAAATATGTATGTGAATATTAAACAACTTTAGCCATTTTTTTCATCTCCTATTGAGTACGGTTTCTCCAAATTAGGCTCTGGATGTTGTAGGGCTGTCTTGGTTGACACGTCTCTGCAACATCACATGGACATCAGGGACAGTGCCTCTGGATTGGCAGACCGGGGTGGTGGTCCCCCTCTTTAAGAAGGGGTGCCAAAGGGTGTGTTCCAACTACAGAGGGATCACACTCCTCAGCCTCCCGGGAAAAGTCTATTCGGGGATTCTGGAGAGGAGGGTCCGTCAGATAGTCCAACCTCAGATTCAGGAGGAACAGTGTGGTTTTCGTCCTAGTCGTGGAACAGTGGACCAGCTCTACACCCATAGCAGACTCCTGAAGGGTACATGTGAGTTCGCCCAACCAGTCTACATGTGTTTTGTGGACTTGGAAAAAGCGTTCGACTGTGTCCCTCGGGGAATCCTGTGGGGGGTGCTCCGGGAGTATGGGGTACCGGACTCCCTGATAAGGGCTGTTCAGTCCCTGTACAACCAGTGTCAGAGTTTGGTCCACATTGCCGGCAGTAAGTCGAACCCGTTTCCAGTAAGAGTTGGACTCCACCAGGGCTGCCGTTTGTCACCGATTCTGTTCATAACTTTTATGGACAGAATTTCTAGGCGCAGACAGGATGTTGAGGGGGTCCGGTTTGGTGGACTCAGGATTGGGTCACTGCTTTTTGCAGATGATGTTGTCCTGTTTGCTTCATCAGGCCGTCATCATCAGCTCTCTCTGGATCGGTTCGCAGCTGAGTGTGAAGCGGCTGGGATGGGAATCAGCACCTCCAAATCCAAGACCATGGTCCTCAGCCGGAAAAGGGTGTAGTGCCCTCTCAGGGTTGGGAGCGAGATCCTGCCTCAAGTGGAGGATTACAAGTATCTCGGGGTCTTGTTCACGAGTGAGGGAAGAATGGAGCGTGAGATCGACAGGCGGATCGGTGCGGCGTCCGCAGTGATGCAGACTCTGCATCGGTCTGTCGTGGTGAAAAAGGAGCTGAGCCGTAAGGCAAAGCTCTCAATTTACCAGTCAATCTATGTTCCTACCCTCACCTATGGTCATAAGCTATGGGTAGTGACTGAAAGAACGAGATCGCGAATACAAGTGGCTGAAATGAGTTTCCTCCGCAGGGTGTCTGGGCTCTCCCTTAACACTAGAATTACCAGAGCCTACGAACAAACTCGTAGATCCGTCCCACCTTAAATCGCTTCACACTTCTCCATCAGCGTCTTTTGTCCTGTAAATGTGTTGATAAGCAGCAAGCAGCCTACTATCACATCTCTCACTGCCGCACAGTTTTATGAGCTCAAATCTCTTTACCTGCGTGTCAGTTGCTTGGAGTTGTATAGAGTGAGAAGTCAAGCAAAATGACACCTTTTATAAATACTATATCGTTATTTGGAACACATGCATTTCGTGTGTGTTCCGTGTCTACAACGATCTATGTAAACACATCGTTAAAACAGAAACATTTTTCATATTTTAGTAATAATTGACAAAATGTAGACATGAAGTTTATAATGTGTGAAGCCTAAAGTCCAAATATCAAAGAAACACTTTCACAACAGGTACAAATATAACAGAACAAATGCGCTCAGTCAGTCTGTAACAGCCGGTGTAAATCTGTGATACTTGTAAAGGTTAGCTTTGTTTTGGTTTTTTTTTATTCAGTTTCATTCTCTGTCGCTTTCACGATTCCACCCTACTCCCCCTCCCCATCTGACACTGCTGTTTTCACATAAAGATGCGCTATAGCTCAAATGTTATTTATTTGGATCACGTAAAGACGCGCTATACCTCGCTATAGCTCAAATGTTATTTATTTGGATCACATAATGACGCGCTATAGCTCGCATGTTATTTATTTCGCCAACGCTACAATTTCCAGATCTAAACACTAGCGTGGTGTATGTGCCCAAAAAAGGTCTAACTGCATCCTCGTATCATTGCTCGCGTACTAAAGTGTCAGCAGGTATTTTTCGTGACATTACACGTGTAATTTATGAGCATGCCTCTGACGATCAAACAAAGGAAGCTCTGCAGTTCACTTGTGACTTTATGCTGTACATCTGACGTCCTTTGTATGTAAGAGCCAGATCTACAGCGTAAAACCACGAGTGCAGAGCTTCCCATGTACATATACAAAGTGCAGCGATGGCAAAAGTGCATTCTCGATCCGACGTAGAATTGTCGACATGAGTTGAGTGTACCTCTGTTATAGCGTGTCTATGTGAAAACAGCAGTGTCAAAATTTGGGGGGGGGTTGGGGGTTTAGAATAGAGAACAGCAGAATAGAAAAAAAAAAAAAAAACAAAGCTAACCTTTACAAGTATCATAAATTACACCGGCTGTTACAGACTGGAATCAAATGTATGTTTTAATACTAAAATAATAAGACTACAAGCAGCTCAGTTCTCAAAACGGACTGGCCAGGCATCGAACCCACAAAGATTTGATTATAAGTCAGCAGCTTATACCGTTGCGCCACCGAATCGCTCATTCCAATTCCCTGTCAATGTCTACCGACACGCAGGTAAACAGATTTGAGCTGAGAAAACTCCGCCGGTGGGGGATGTGATAGCAGACTACTTGCTGTTTGCTGCTTATCGACACATTTACAGGACAAAAGACACTGATGGAGAAGTGTGAAGTGATTTAAGGTGGGACGGATCTACGAGTTTTTTCGTAGGCTCTGGTAATTCTAGTGTTAAAGATAGGGTGAGAAGCTCAGCCCTCCGGGAAGGGCTCAGAGTAGAGCCACTGCTCCTCCGCATTGAGAGGAGTCAGATGAGGTGGCTCGGGCATCTGATCAGGATGCCTCCGGGACGCCTCCCTGGTGAGGTGTTCCGGGCACGTCCAACCGGGAGGAGGCCCCGGGGAAGACCCAGGACACGCTGGAGGGACTATGTCTCCCAGCTGGCCTGGGAATGCCTCGGGATTCTCCCGGAAGAGCTAGAAGTAGTGGCCGGGGAGAGGGAATTCTGGGTATCTCTGCTCAAGCTGCTGCCCCCGCGACCTGACCTCGGATAAGCGGAAGAGGATGGATGGATGGATTCTCCAAATTATGAAAGGTTAAACACACTAATTATACTCTAGACAAAGTTTTTTTTAAATAATTAAACCATTTAAGGTCACTATTTGACTTGTCTTTGATATGCTTTTCACCCTACAAAGTGTTAAACACCACTGTTGTCAAAATAGTCGCTGTTATGATGCTATTAAGGAAGTCAGATTTACATCTAAATGTTCTTAAAAATGATGATTTCACATGTCTTATTTCAAAGGTTTTACAGAAAACTGGCTCAGACACAAGTGTAAAAGCACAAAGTTTTATTTTCGGAAACTCTACTGTGTGTTTCCAATGCAACAACCACAAGTACAGAAATCAACAGCACATTGCAATGCTTTTCTTCATTTTCTTCTCTGTCTCTCACTCTCTTTGTCTGCCTCCTCTGATCCTCCCAACAAGCTTCGCCCTCCTTCGTCCCAACTCTGGCTACCACAAAAGTGCCAGGCAGCTCCTTTTATGCCCCACCAGAAGTACTTCCAGTGTTCCAAAGCTATATTTCGGAAGAACTTCCATGTGAGGTGAGAGCCCAACAAAGTAGGGCTCTCCAGTCCCCATAGCACTCCCTGGCAGCACCCATGAAACCCAACGGGGCTGAGCTGAAAAAACTTCAAGTCTCATGATGCCCTGTGGGAAACTGTGGCACTACTGCAACCCAGGGGAGCTGCTATCTAGCAGTCCGGGGAAGACAATGCCCTATGCATGCTGTCTCACTCGTACTTCCATCTCAAGGGCGTCCTAATTGGGTAAGGACACCGGCTATCCCTTACACTGCAAATAAATTTAAGCCTGCAACCACAAGTTGAACTCTGGCTGACTCTGATGGACAAAATACTGTAATATACCTGTAAGCAGATACTCAATCTATAAATGGTACAGACTTTGATCCAAGCAAAGGAGGCTATATGTTTGTTTACAAATTGGCAAATGCATCTCTTCTACCTGACCCACTCTCTTAGGTGAAAGATAGATATTTTTGGGGAACTTGGAAGCCACTCTCTATAGAGCCTTAGCGATGACATTCCATGCTAGTTCTAGGATCCATTCCTTAAAGCTTAAGCTCGGTGTCAGTGATGGATCCCAATTTAAAACACAAAACCACACCAAAGACAAAGAGTTCACTCCAAATCAAGAAAAGTTCTCTGCTTAAATTCAGAGCAACAACAGCATGTAACTCCAAACAGCATCACACATCAATCAATTGACTATTCTCATCCACACTTTCCTACAATATTATGATCTTAAGATTTAGGATACTTTAAATCTCTAGACTGACAAAGTGATTTATATATTCATTTATTTATCTACCTACAGTATATATATATATATATATATATATATGATATATATATATATGATATATATATATATATATATATATATATATATATATATATAGATATAGATATGCTAGATTTATGTCCAAGTGTCTGTTGATGGCGTTGTCATTTGATAGCCAAGATTCGGCCAGCTCTCTGCCACTTTTAGTACTGGCCTTAAATTTTACTTGTACATTGCAAACTTAAGAAGAACATGTTCATAATAAATAAACTAATATATATATATATATATATATATATATATATATATATCTATATAGAGATATCTATATATAGATATACAGTGGTGTGAAAAACTATTTGCCCCCTTCCTGATTTCTTATTCTTTTGCATGTTTGTCACACAAAATGTTTCTGATCATCAAACACATTTAACCATTAGTCAAATATAACACAAATAAACACAAAATGCAGTTTTTAAATGATGGTTTTTATTATTTAGGGAGAAAAAAAATCCAAACCTAAATGGCCCTGTGTGAAAAAGTAATTGCCCCCTTGTTAAAAAATAACCTAACTGTGGTGCATCACACCTGAGTTCAATTTCCGTAGCCACCCCCAGGCCTGATTACTGCCACACCTGTTTCAATCAAGAAATCACTTAAATAGGAGCTGCCTGACACAGAGAAGTAGACCAAAAGCACCTCAAAAGCTAGACATCATGCCAAGATCCAAAGAAATTCAGGAACAAATGAGAACAGAAGTAATTGAGATCTATCAGTCTGGTAAAGGTTATAAAGCCATTTCTAAAGCTTTGGGACTCCAGCGAACCACAGTGAGAGCCATTATCCACAAATGGCAAAAACATGGAACAGTGGTGAACCTTCCCAGGAGTGGCCGGCCGACCAAATTTACCCCAAGAGCGCAGAGATGACTCATCCGAGAGGTCACAAAAGACCCTAGGACAACGTCTAAAGAACTGCAGGCCTCACTTGCCTCAATTAAGGTCAGTGTTCACGACTCCACCATAAGAAAGAGACTGGGCAAAAACGGCCTGCATGGCAGATTTCCAAGACGCAAACCACTGTTAAGCAAAAAGAACATTAGGGCTCATCTCAATTTTGCTAAGAAACATCTCAATGATTGCCAAGACTTTTGGGAAAATACCTTGTGGACTGATGAGTCAAAAGTTGAACTTTTTGGAAGGCAAATGTCCCGTTACATCTGGCGTAAAAGGAACACAGCATTTCAGAAAAAGAACATCATACCAACAGTAAAATATGGTGGTGGTAGTGTGATGGTCTGGGGTTGTTTTGCTGCTTCAGGACCTGGAAGGCTTGCTGTGATAGATGGAACCATGAATTCTACTGTCTACCAAAAAATCCTGAAGGAGAATGTCCGGCCATCTGTTCGTCAACTCAAGCTGAAGCGATCTTGGGTGCTGCAACAGGACAATGACCCAAAACACACCAGCAAATCCACCTCTGAATGGCTGAAGAAAAACAAAATGAAGACTTTGGAGTGGCCTAGTCAAAGTCCTGACCTGAATCCAATTGAGATGCTATGGCATGACCTTAAAAAGGCGGTTCATGCTAGAAAACCCTCAAATAAAGCTGAATTACAACAATTTTGCAAAGATGAGTGGGCCAAAATTCCTCCAGAGCGCTGTAAAAGACTCATTGCAAGTTATCGCAAACGCTTGATTGCAGTTATTGCTGCTAAGGGTGGCCCAACCAGTTATTAGGTTCAGGGGGCAATTACTTTTTCACACAGGGCCATGTAGGTTTGGATTTTTTTTCTCCCTAAATAATAAAAACCACCATTTACAAACTGCATTTTGTGTTTACTTGTGTTATATTTGACTAATGGTTAAATGTGTTTGATGATCAGAAACATTTTGTGTGACAAACATGCAAAAGAATAAGAAATCAGGAAGGGGGCAAATAGTTTTTCACACCACTGTATATCTAGAGATATCTATATCTATATATATCTATCTATATCTATATATATCTATATCTACATCTATATATATCTATATCTATATCTATATCTATATATATATATATGTATATATATATCTATCTACATATATCTATCTATATATAGATATATATAGATCTATATCTATAGATCTATATCTACTGTATATAGATTTATATATCTATATCTATCTATATATATCTATATATATATGATATATATCTATATCGATAGATAGATAGATAGATAGATAGATAGATAGATAGATAGATAGATAGATAGATAGATAGATAGATAGATAGATAGATGGGTACAAATACACATTCTTTATATACATTTTTGCATATACTTCATGATTTTTTCTGTTTATCTCATTGTTATGTTTGGTGTTTATACTGCACTTTTTTGATACATTTGTAATTACTGCGTAGCAAACTGGGATCATAGCTAGAAGCACTGTTAGTAAGTATAAACTGAATACAAAACTGAACATGAATTATAAAACCAACATTACAAATAAACTATTAGTTAACACAAAATCAAAACTGAACTCATGTACCCAGTCCAAAAAAAAAAATAAAAGAAAAAAAAGGCAAGTAGGTGCCTAGAGAAGCATGTTGTAGATAGATCTGAAGTCTGATTAGACCAAAACTAAATTACTGAATTTAATGATAAGTGATATGTATTTGTGTTTTCCTATCGGTTAGGAAGCACCATCCCTAAATTGAAGTAATGTGTGGTGGCAGCAACATGTTGTGGGGTTGCTTTTCATCCATAGTAGTTAGTCCTTAAAAAAAAAAAAAAAAAGTACAAGTGGAAAAATATTAAACATGCAAATTGTGAAAACTGACTACAGCATACTATAAAAGGCTTGAGGCTATAATTGACATAAAAAGTGCCATCTATTAAATGGTAAATATAATGGAATAACGCAGTATCCAGAGTAAATGAAAGTAAAGGGGTTATGGTCAAACAATGTTTACTAGCAAAATGAAAAAGATGTATTGGTAACAGAAGGCAATATGGGAGGTAAGAAAAAAACTACAAGTAGCAGATGTACTCCAACTTTCAACTGATTAAGCTGTAGCGAAGAGAACTTTAATAGACAGAAAGTTTGAAGTAACAGTGGAATATTTTAAGAAAAACAAAGAAATTAATTAGATACCAGAATGAAAAGATGGCAGAACATGTGGAGAAAAGTGCCAGGTTTACCAAATGGCAAAGAGGATCAGAGTAAGACCTATCAGATAGGTCTTACATGGAGTAGACTAAAATATACACCAAATGTTTAACTGGATATTGTATGATGATTTGAAATGTTTGCTCACAACATTACACTGAACTGTGAACCTATTTCTTAAAGACACAGAAAAATAAGACGTATTAACTGATGCATCTCAAAGAAACCATATTGAACTTTGAGCTGTGAAACAAGCCATACTAAAGATTGTTTAAATACAGTTGTTGTGCTGGATTCAACCAACCACGAATCGAAAATATTTAAAGAAAAAAAAATCCAGAAAGTTCCAAAAATCAAATCTTGAATTTGTCTAGCATCAAGCACTATGTTAAATCCATTCAGATGTGAAAATGATGTGATCTGCTGTAGCCTCCCACCATGGGAGCTGAATAAAATGGCTCATAGGAGTAAACTCACAGCTCCTATATGACAGCTAATTGCTGAGCCACCACACTGCACTTCAGTTGACTAGCTCTGCTCACATGAAGCACCTTTGCTCTGCTCAGCAGAAAGACTCCATTCTCTGGCAATCACTGCCTTTATAAAAGGAAAGCTCTTTCTCACTCACCTATCGTACCTCAGTAACTAAGCGCTACCAATTGCCAAGGTGCAAATGATTTCCATGTTTACAATTCCCGCAGTACTGCGGGGTTCTTAAATAAAACACAAAGGACATACAGACATTCTGGAAAAAAGACAGTCAAACAAACAATCACTATCCAAAAAGTTAAACTGAAATCGGATTTCCTTAAACCATTGCTCCACACCAAGACAATCAATGTAAGTCCATGCATGAATGAGCCTGCAGACACTTGGCCAGGTCATCAGCATTTAAACTTGGGTAAGGTTATCTAGACACAAATGTGTGCAAAAAGCTGTGCGGGCTACAAACACCTTGGACACGCACAGACTGTAGGTAGTCAGTATATTGTAAATTGAATTCTAAAATTCCAACCAACAAAACAGTTACTGTTGACAGGGACACACACATGCACAGCAGCAAGCGCTACCCCGAGTGTTTTTTTTTTTTTTTTTTTTTTTTTTTTTTAAAACAAAAGCAGTTTGATAAGCAATCCCATCAGTAAGGTGCTGTAAGGCCTTTGGAGTCACACTGTGGGCACCTTTGGTTTCTGTACAAATGCAATTAATTGGTCAAAGCAATCTATCAAAAGCTAAGAGGGAGCATAAAGTGCTATCTCTCAGCGAGAAAATAAAAATCTTAGCTCTTTTGAAAAGTGAAAATTGCTTGCCAAAGTCATCTATTTAAATAGCATTTATATTGTTTGATGTATTATAAGTAATCTAGAGATGATAAAGTATATGGAAGAATTTGTGTAGGTTATATGCAAATACTGTGCCATTTCATATAAGGGACAAACTTTTGTCGTTAGTACTAAAACATGAAAAAAGTTTCTATTTTAGTTTTGTGTATAACATTTCTTGCATTTCTCGCATTTTCTGTCATTCTACATTTACACAGCTCATTGTAGACACGGATCACATATGAAATGCATGTCTTCCAAATAACGATATATAACCCTATACAACTCCAGGTACCTCACCCCCAGATAAACAAGATTTGAGCTGGGATAACTTTTTGCTCGAGTTGAGCTGCGTCAGTAGGGGAATGGGATAACCAGTCTGCTTGTGCTGAAGCAACACATTTACAAAATAAGACACTAATGGAGAGGTGCAAAGGAATGTAAGATGGCCTGGGATTACAAGTTTTTTCGTAGGCTTCAGGGATTCTAGTGTTACATTCTAAATCTTTATTGATTTGAACTTTGTTTCTTTTACTTCATTCTTACTTCATGTCTCTACAGATGACTCTTTTCAAATAGTTTCTACGTCTTTGTTACTATTGGTTTAACTGTATGTGAATAATTTTGTTTTATTACAAATGCAACTACATATTGTTTGGCTGGGCCAAGGTATAGTACTAAGCTCATCTAGCAGTCCAGTAAGCAAGTGCCTGCTTTAAAATGTGGCACAAGTATTGTAGCTTGTAACTCTCTTAAGTCAGCTGCCCATAAGCAATTAAAGCCATACACATGGGTTACTATAAAGCAGATGTACAGGAGGCTCCTTTTGCATAAAGCACCTGTCTACAGGCAAGTAAAGCCATACCCATGGAGCACTATAAAGGAGATATAACCAGCATTCACACACATAACACAAAATCTCACACACCATATATAGCTTTACAATGTGGCATAGGTGAACCTCCACAATAATTGCAGGTACACTTGTAATTGGGGTTTCTGGAGTAATATCAAACACTGAAGGTTACTGTATCCCATGGGTAGAGGAGGAGAAAGGTCTCTAGGACCAAAGAGAAATTAGGAGGAAAGGTTTTTAAGAAGCTTTACACAGTAATAAGAAGAGGGAGTAATGAGAAAGAAACAAAAGAGGACAGAGAAAGAATAAAATACAAAATACAATAGGTAAGTTAATAGGGGAACATTTAGTGAAACTTCACATGTGCAAAATGCAGATCAGAGTTGTAGGCAGAAAAAAAAAAGTTGTGGTAGGATAATTAAAAAAAAAAAAAACCTGCAAAAAGTAAAACGTCACAAGTTATGAGCTGTCAAACAGATTTCCAAGTACATGGACATGCTGTTCAATGAGAATACATAGGTCTGGCCACTGTACAAAAAAGTGAGAATTTAACTTGCTTAATTAATTATCAGTTTTGCCTTTGACAATGGCGGTAATTGTTTAAAAAATTTGATAAGGCTCTACTTATTTTCCTTCACTTTCTCTGTAGGATGTGGTCTTCGTTAGGCTTGTATCAAGGTAACCGAAGAATGAGCATTTTAAGAAACAGAATAATAGAATTTACTGATAAAAACAAGGATTGTAGAAATATTATAACTGCATATATACACACACACACACAAGACAGAAGAGAGAGAAACATGTAACAAAGAAGAGGTTAGCTATTTAGAGTTCTAATTTATCTTGGCACAGATAAACTAACATTGTAAAACTAAGTCTTTAAGGATGGTGTCCGATGTTGCATGGAGTTGTTGCTTTTCTTGCATTGGAGCGCACTCCTTTCGCTTTGCAACATGGTATTTTGTTCCTGGCATGCTGTCAATTGTACTTTTTGATGTGTACTCTGCAACTTCATGGGGAAAAGAATTACTTTTTCAGGAGCAACAGTTTAGATGCTGAAGTGTCCTCCTTTAAGTAAAAGCTTCTTCTCAGTCTGGGCTCAGCTATTGGCTCAAGGTTAGGCTTGGCAGAGTGGATCTCAACTTTCATGTCCACAAAGAGAAGAGACTGTCAATTTTCAGATTTCAAGACAGATGAGTGCAGCTAGTTTTTGAAGAAAGGTACAACCTCTTGTGATTACATTAAAGTCACTTCCAATTACAAAAATCAGTGCCTGCTCATAGTCTCTTTATTTTGTTTATCACAGTTATCACTCGGTGAACAACAGCTCTTTGTTTTGACTTGGGTGTCAATTAGGCCCCTTCTGGTCAGAAAGGAGCCTCTGCAAAGATGTCAGTTCAACTCTGACCTAACCTTAACCTCTGTTATCTGATAAAGTACACGCTGCTTCTGGTACGGTAACAGCAACAGTTCAGTCGTTTATTCTGGAATGTAGGCTGGGGTAGGTAAAGCTGGATTTCTGCATTCCTGTTAAATCTGCTGTCTTAATAGACCTTTTGTGCCACTAAAAAGCTTAAGCTTAGGAGAATGGGCAAAGCCCACTTTTTCCACAGAATATATGAGCAGGGTTATGGGATATAGATCAGAAGACACAAGGATAATTTTAACATGGAGCCAAAAAGAATACCCTGAAGAGAAAGTGGGGAAGCAATGGCAGACTCTATAAGGTTCCATGGACGTTGATGGGAAAGAGGATGAGACCAAATAGTGTGGAGAATGAAATCCCAAACATAGGTCAGGTAGTAGAACCTCAGCCCCCAGTCTTTCTCAGACTACATCTGAATGCTTAAGGTTAGGTCTATTATCATTACATGAAAAACCGCTATCTCACTTGTAGCCAATATTTTATTGGAGGAGGAAACACAACTATAGCATTCACAAAATTAAAACATGATATATTTGATTTGATAATGGCAAGACAAGAGGAAAAGAAAGAAAGTTTAAACTACTTAAAGAAGGCTCTTATATCATTGAAGATGGGTCTGTAGTTATTAGAGGATATGCTGTGGCTAAAGCAAAAATATCAAGTCTTAAATGTCTGAGACAGGTATATACAGGGACAAAGGAGGGTAGGGAAGCTTGGTGGACTGTGTCATTATAAGACAAGAAAGAAAGTTCATGAAATTGTAACCAGAAAAGATTTTAAAATAACTGAATAACTCTAATATATAGTGGGTATCAGACAGGTAATTACCGGAGGAGATCATTTGTGTACAACAATATCATACGACTGGCATTTAAATGTGTAATGGGATTAGAGGCAGGGAAGTTAAGATGGCAATTTCAACTGCACCAAGAGAATAATTTAAGCAATAGTGGAGAGACAGAACAGTCCTGCCTGGCTACTCTACTAAAGGAGAATATACAAGGTGGATGGAATGAGGTGGGGAAAGAGTAAAGAGTTTAAACTGCATTTACAACACCAATACCAAAGCCCATGTTGTTCATTGCCTGCCATAAGCCTAATTTATGTGTTTGAAAACGTTTTCTCAATCAAAGGAAAGAAGAGCAGTAGGGCTCAAAAGAAAAGGACCAGTATCTATCAACTAACCACAAGCATATAATGCCAAACTGATCAGAATTAATGTACTAATGCCATTCTAAGTTATTAAGCGACAAGCCAAGATTAACAGTTTTGCGTCTATATTTATAAGGGAGAGATGGATCCTTATTGGTCCTTGTCCATATACATGATTTAAAGTAAGTGGCACATTTAAGACTGCAGTGTGGCAAAGAGAGTCTTCACCATACTTGTTTTGGTTTTCATGTACGAATGGTCACCCCCCATCAGCAGACTGTAACATACTGCTGACATACAGTCAACATCAACCTTTTGTTATACACAACAGTCTAACTTTACCAGGTGTAAGTAGTAAACAAAATGGTAACAGACCTTTCAAAAAGCAACCTGGAATGTCTTTACGGAAAAAGTGGAGTATCATCATTATTCCACAAAACAATACATCCCTGGATGAATTATATAATTGTCTGAAACAACAGATGAATCAACTGAAATATATTGTTTTCAATAAGTGACTTTGTGTGTGCATCATGGTATTTTGTAATTTGTTTTTCATTTTGATTTATTTTGGCAAAGGGTAATTTTGGTACCATTTTGTTTCTTTTGGTTACACGATGCTTAATGTAGTGTGACATGACCATGTCTGTGACATTGCTGACATCACCGGATAAATATAAATATAACAGCAGTCACAACACTCACTATTCATCAATGAATGAAACTACATCTCGATATTCTCGGCATAGTTTCCAAGTAGCCCCTAAAATTAGGTACTAAGGTGTTTTGACCTTATGGTTTTAACCCTTGTATTATCCCTGACCAAGTTCTACGTTTATCATTTCTTTGTCTTTCATTTGTTCACAAAAATCATATTTTGTATCTCATGACACTAAGAGATTTTTGCTTATGCTATATTCCCTTGTCTGAATAATTTTGCTAGAACTTCAGAACCTATTGATTATTTGCACGTGACAACAATAATATGACAAGATATGAAGAAGAGTCGTAAGAACTGGACCTTGATTCACCAACTATGTGCTGCATCATGCCTGCCAAAATCTAGTCATGCACCAGTGTCTATAAATGCATTTGTCAGTCACTTAAGTGAAGCTGCAAAGTCACAGAAGGAAAAGAAGAAATGGCAACAACTGCACATTCAAAATAAAAATAAATTGAAGGTCCTGTGATCTTTGCTTTAAAAGTAAAGTGATAACTACTATGTTAATTCTTGGGTTTAGATAGCCAGATGAGGTGGATCATTTCATTGATGGGTAGAGACTGTTATTTTAATGATGAAGAAATTAGCTCAGGAGGGAGACCATCTAACACACAGGGTTGATGGTTAAAAAATAAATAAATAAAAAATTCATCAAGAATCTGGCACCAATATTTCCACATACAGTAATCCCTCGCTATATCGCGCTTCGCCTTTCGCGGCTTCACTCCATCGCGGATTTTATATGTAAGCATATTTAAATATATATCGCGGATTTTTCGCTGCTTCGCGGGTTTCTGCGGACAATGGGTCTTTTAATTTCTGGTACATGCTTCCTCAGTTGGTTTGCCCAGTTGATTTCATACAAGGGACGCTATTGGCAGATGGCTGAGAAGCTACCCAACTTACTTTTCTTTCTCTCTCTCTCTCTCTGTCTGATCCTGACGTAGGGGGTGTGAGCAGGGGGGCTGTTCGCACACCTAGACGATACGACTCTCGTCTAAAAATGCTGAAAGATTATCTTCACGTTGCTACCTTCTGTGTGCAGCTTTTAAGTATGCTGCACGGTGCTTCGCATACTTAAAAGCTCAAAGGGCACGTACTGATTTTTTTATCTGTCTCTCTCTCTATCTCTCTCTAACTCTCTCTCTCTCTCTCTGCTCCTGACGGAGGGGGTGTGAGCTGCCGCCTTCAACAGCTTTGTGCCGCGGTGCTTCGCATACTTAAAAGCAAACAGCCCTATTGATTCGTTTGCTCCTTTGAAGAGGAAGATATGTTTGCATTCTTTTAATTGTGAGACTGAACTGTCATCTCTGTCTTGTCATGGAGCACAGTTTAAACTTTTGAAAAAGAGACAAATGTTTGTTTGCAGTGTTTGAATAACGTTCCTGTCTCTCTACAACCTCCTGTGTTTCTGCGCAAATCTGTGACCCAAGCATGACAATATAAAAATAACCATATAAACATATGGTTTCTACTTCGCGGATTTTCTTATTTCGCGGGTGGCTCTGGAACGCAACCCCCGCGATGGAGGAGGGATTACTGTATACACACGCATATACTTCACTGAAAAAAGTTGAAGGGGCGATTATACCCAGTGTAAAATAAATATACCGTATTTACTCGTGTAACACATGCCCTCGTGTAAAACGCGCACCCTAATTTTTACAAAGAAAATCACAAAAAAAATTTGCCCCGTGTACAACGCGCATTGTGATTGTATAGGAAGAGTTCAGGGCACGTTTTCAGCGAAATGCCCTTCTGTCTTTGTTGCATGATGAAAGAGCGAGCTAGAGAGAGAGAGAGAGAGAGAGAGAAAGAGCACACGCGAACGAGTGAGAGAGAGAGAGAGAGAGCGCACGAGCGAGCGAGAAAGAGAGTAAGGGAGAGAGCCCAAGTAGAAGTAGTAAACATTACAGAAAAAAATTTCCTCGTGTATGACGCGCACCTGATTTTCTAATGCTAATTTTCGGTGGTACATGGGAAAATACGGTATAAGAATGCCCCAATCATTTAGGGCTACATTTATTTTTTAGATTGGTTTCTTACCTGCTCTTTGCAAATTCACAGTATTCTTTGTAGTCCCAGGTATCATATTTTCTGAATTTCCTGAAGTGCTTTTCGGCATCAAATCTATCTGTTTCATCATTGTATGTAAATACCAAACCACATTTGGCACCAATTGCTCCTTTACGGACCTAAATCATAAAAATAAAAAGGTGCATTCAAAGGGAACAACAGTCTTTGCATAATTTGTAAAATTGTAGGTTTTTTTTAAATAATAAATAGTTTTATTTTACTAGTTAAAATGCAGTTCATTTTACAAAGCTAATTGCAACAGCAGTTTTTAAAGATGTAGAAGTATTGTAAAGGTTTTAAACAGTCAAGTTTATATTCCTCTGTCTTCTTACACACACATTTCTTTGCAAAATAATTTTGAAATATTAAACGAAGATAACTATAACAAAACAATAATTAAGCACAAAACAAATATTTCAAATAATGCATGAGAAAAATATTACCAATTCCTTTACTTCACTTTTTAATTTTAATTTGAAAATTACTGAATTACCATATTTCATTATATAAATTTTCTTTACTTTTGTCTTTATTCTTTGTTAACGTATCATTTGCATACAGCAGGCCATTTCAAATTACTAATAGATATCTTCATTTTAACATAGTTAAAAGCAACTATAATAAAAAAACCTTCGAAATAATGTACTAAAATATATCAGTTCTCTTAACAGAGCATTTTTGAAAATTTAAAATCATTTGGAAAATGTTTTTAAAACAGTTCTGTAAATCATAACTTTCTGCTTAATTGTTCAAAAAACGTTTGCCTAAACTGCAAAACTATGTTCATTTTAATTTTACAGGTGAAATTATTAAGGGTTTCTTTAATAAAAATAAAAACATGAAATATCATTTAAATGAAGTGACTCTGAAGATCAATGGTAATTTTTAAATACCATTATGGTTGTATGCCATTACAACAAAAGGCAATTCTTACTATTCAACAAGGCAAGTCTATATATTGCATTTTCTTCCGATACTTTAATTAAATCATTATGATTATGGTTGAATCTTACCTTGATCTTAATCTGGGTGACCTGGAAGTACATTGCATTTCCTGTTGAAAATATAATAGTGGCTCTTGTCCTTCCTGTTTCAGTGAGAAAACCTAAAAAACAAAAATATTTAACATGAATTACAAAACATGCCAATTTAGATTTATTTCTTAAATGTTCAAATATTGTAAAATAACCAAAATAAACTAATTTCAAGGAACATTTGAAGCAAAAAATTGCATTAATTTAGGGAAATCACATCTGTGTCTTCTGTTCAAAACTTAAATATGTTCAATAAGTTTAGAAACACAGCAGGGAGTGCATTTGCAAAAACCTTAGCATGTTTGTAAGAGCTCACACACACATGCTTTTATGGAAATAAGACGGTGATGGTATCAAACACCTTCCCTCTCAATTCTCCCCACCCAACACCACTTCATATGAGTTAGCTGTGCTATATTTTATTTTTGTACACTGAACATTTTAAACCATAAATAGCATATCTATATTATCATTGCAAATAAACATGGAGAGACAAAAAATGTTTCAAAGAAATTGTTGATTAGCACTCTGACATAGAGCTGTACATTTTGGTCAAAAATGGTAATGGGTTTATTTTTCTTTGTTTCACACCATAAACTTATGTTTATGTAAACTTTTGCTTACTTTGCATTTTACTTTTGGTGTACTGATTTATTAAGTGAATGAAGGATGACAGTTGTAATAATAAAGAAAGACAGCCATCTTAATATGTTTAATGGAATATCACAACACTAAATGTGCACTTGATTAAGAAAATACACTTAAAAATCCTACCACAATACAGAGAATTGATACATTACTGTAGTCTAGGAATGAGAAAGTTATAGTAATCGAATGGATGTAAAAGGATAAGTGCTGCATTTTTCAAGTCGAAATTATTTCTTCACAAGTGTGGTAAATAATAATCCCACAAAAATAGTAGTCTTTTTCTTACTGAAAAAGTTGAAGGGTATCAGAAAATAGAGCTTAATTTATTTGTTGAAATTTTCTGTGCAATTAGATAAAAACATTCAGAAGGCAATAAGGCAAGGTTAAGATTATATTCAATTGAATCAGGTAAAGAGGAAGAGAAAAATCAATGGCAAATGGGACATTAATGAAGGTCCAATGATAAAGTTCAAAATCAATGTGGGACGCAACCTATCCACCCCGGCCAAAGTGAGAATGTTTAATCCTTGGCCAATATGCCCAACATAAATGAGACGAAGGGGTAGCATTGCACTTATTTAATAAAGTCATAGTATTATATTCATCTTAATTACAGAAAAGCAATATTGAAATGTAAAGGTATGAGTGCAACAGAAGAATCATGTCTTTGGTGAAAATATCACCAAATCCAATTGCTTGCAGAACCTTCCAAAAATTATGACAACTCAGTCTTCTTGACATCTAGCGAAAACAATGCTGCAGGTGCATCATGGGAATGATCCTTTTAATAAATGTATAGCAAGTGTTGAAGAACTAATACAATCTGACTGTTTTGGGTGACCTGGTAGATGAGGTTGCATTTTACAATTTGAAAATGACTGGCCAAAACTCTTAACTAGAAATCTGACATCAGATTTCATAAATGAGATCAGCCTGTAACTAGGATAATCTGATGACTCTTTACCAGGCATAAAAAGCAAACAGTTGACTGCAGAGTTTATGTTAGCGTGGAGGTGTGATTTCGCTATAAATTTTGTTTACTAACATCATAAAACAAAGTATATGACATGGGGGTGTATATCAAGCAACAAGGCAATTCACTGCCAAACTGTTTAAACAAAGAATAGAAGACCTTTCCCTATTGTCTCCTTAGAAGCAAGTTTTTTGAGCTGTTACAAATATTTAAGAAACTGCAATATGCCAGACAGAGGGTTGATTATCCAGGACACTATAGGCTCATCCATCTGCATATCTCTGAGATTACTCCTTAATAGGGATGGTTGGAAGGTACTGAAGGCACTGGAAAAAAAAAATCAAAAAACACACACAGTGCTCCAGCTTTGTCCTAGTGAGAATAGGCCTTGTGGTCCAGATAATTGCATCCTTCAATCCAATTTTTGCCCAAAATGGAAACTGCAGTAAGCCCAGGTGATCTACCACAAGAAGACTCACACAAAACACAATCAGCCTCTCAAAGGTCTTCAGTTTCTTATTAACCTAAGTCAGAAAAACTCAGGTGGTGCAGTGGTACTGCTACTGCTTTGCAGTGCGTTGCTCATGGGTTCACATCCTGGGTCCTCCCTGCATGGAGAGCACTTTTGAGTAGTGAGAAAAGTGCTATATAAATGTAAAGAATTATTATCATTATTATTATTAAAAAACAACTTCAGCTGCCTTAACATGCAGATATCATATCTTGTAGTAATAATGTGCTATTAAAGGATGTGCCACAATGATTTCACTAAAACTTTTCATGATCATTGTTTATATTCAATTACTTATATTAAAAGTTTAGGTTCACATAATATCTAAAATAATGACCACCTTGAAGTGATAAATTTTTTAAGCATGACTATTGTATTATTGTGATTAATTACCCTCTGTTTCACATATTAATTTTCTTTAAGAAGTTGAATCTTAAAACTAAAGTAAAAAAGATGTTTTTATACTTACCATCTCCGGACCCTTCAACTAACATGTTTTCTGGACCAGATTTCTCTTCTTTGCCCTTTACATCACAGGCTTGTAGCTGCAGTGGAAGCATATTTCCTTTTAAAGGAAAATAAATTTAAAAGAAACAAATGTAAACTACAGATATATAGTAGTATCATTAAATTATATATCAACTCACTCTAGAAAACTAAGAAATAATTACAAATACATAAGCAAGTTGAAGATTTAGTACAATTACCACTACTCTAATAAAAACTTTTCAATTGTTGTAGATTTAAAATAGGAAATCAAGACAAATCACATTTAGCCTTTAACAAAACCTTGCAACCAATCACATAAAACTGAAATGGATAATATTTAGGAAAAATAATATGAAAAAAGAAACATTCAATGTGTTGGTTATAATCATACTGAAAATAACATACAAAGATAATTTGCCTTCACCTGACAAACTGAAATGACAACATCGGATTCTGATTACTACAGTAAAATATCCACAGGGAGCTAAATAAAAGCTCTATGGTGGTCTTACAAAAAGGTACTTTGAGAGGTCTGACTCAGAAGATATGTATAAGAATTTCAAATACATTATATTTAAAATGGTACATGGAGGGGGCCACTGTTAGGAGGTAAAGGAAATATGGCACTACCAGGATATGGTAAAGATCAGGATGTTCTCTAAAACTAATGACCAGGCAAGGAGAAAGGTCATCAATGAAACATACTAGAATGACAAAAGCAACTTAAAAAAATGCAGAAATGTATGGCATTAACTGGTCATTTCCTTTCATTTTGCATGCCATGTTCATTTTTTAAAAATGTGATCTATGGTTTAAAATGGCAAGACAAAGTCATTTCTCTAAATATTCTGGGAAAATAACTATTTGAGCAAAGACATCCCATGTCATCACCAAAAAAAAACAAAGTACTTGTTGTTAAGCATAAGTGGCACCATCACTGAATGACTGTCCTCTTCAGCAGGAATAAATACTCCTGATACAATAAGAGTGGAAAATTAATAGGTCCCAGTGTAAATATATCTCTTAGTATTTCCTCAATGATCATGAGACTGTGTTGGGACACACAGCAAACCTTCTTGCAACAGCACATATGGATATGCCATCCTGGAGAGGCTTGACTATTTGTGCAACCAGAATCGGCTGCAGGTACCGCCTCACACTACTAGTAGTGACAAGGACACTAGCAAAACACAAAACTAGAGGAGAAACAGTCAGGAACTATAACAAGAGAGCAACTGTTTGTGGCCACCACTTATAAAACCATTCCCTTTATCAGGTTTGTCTTGCTACTGCCTCTACGGTGCACATGTTGTCACTTTCATTTGCACCAAAACTAGGTGAAAGTTCATTCACAATTCCTTATGCTTCCTAATTGGACAGATAGATATTCCTGAAGCTTAACTAACTTGGTGTTAAGACTGTGAGGATTAGATCCCTTAATGTGTGTGTATATATATATATATATTATATATATATATACACACACACACACACACACACACGTAGTGACAGAGGGTGGGTGTTCACACAGCATTTGCAGTGACAGAGCAAGCTGAATATGAGCGCGTAAAGCATGTGAAATAGAAAGCAATTTACTGTGCAATAATAGTGACAGTTCTTCAGGAGCGGATTGTAACAGCATGACAGATTCTGGCTCAAGTGTTAGTGAAGCATACCAAGGTGATGATTTTGCTTTGAATGTGCTCAGTAGCTTTCTAAGCTGCTGTTCGCTGGATCTCCAGGACTCAAGAGAGAAGTATTAGATACAGAAAATCCCTTACAAAATCTCAGTCTGTTCATAAATGACACACATCAGCTGTAATTCTGACTGAGCCCAAGATACAGTATGTACACAGCAACTATTAAAAAGCAGCACACACTAAGCCAAATTCTAGGCTTCATGAGTCTGACATCCATTATGATGAGATGCCGCATTTCTTTGCGCTTCTTATATAGCAATATGCAATTCAAACGCCTGAAGTTAGAATGAAGTCGGAATGTGCTGGTCAACAAAACCTTTACGGTATCGACAGAAAAATCACAAGTGAGTAACATTTCAGTTTATTTCTCAGGTGTCTGCATTTTGTTTAATTAATAATTCACCTGCCACTATGAACAGGAGAAATCCTTTTTGAAAATAAAACAGCATTGATACAGAGACTGACAGTCAACATACAAGATCACCATATTGTTGCAGACTAATCACTTTTGCTTTAAAAAGGTCGTTTAACAACGAAGCGATACAAACCTTGTACAATTCCTGAGTTGGCAATGTCTCTACCGAACTACAGGCAGGTAGGTGAAGAGAGTCTGCCAACTGGTGAAAAACTAAACATACTAATGTGTTTTTGTTTTTATTCGGTGTTTATTCATTAATCTTTTTTATTTTACATTCACAGCTCAAAATACCCAATATTGTGAAAATAATCCAGTAGCAGAATTATGTTTTAAAATATTTGTCCCCCTTTCTACAATTTTCCTCTCTCTCTCAAAATGGATAGTTGAAATATGATATTCTTTTAGTTCTTAACATCAGCCACATCATACATATTGCATACCAGGGATTTGTCCTGCCTTGAATCCAAAGCTGCTGGGAGAGGCTCCAGGATTCCTGCTCTGGATAGGTGGGTTTAGAAAATGTATACATTGTTCCTAATTTCAGATGCTGTCTCTGCCATTTTGTGGCTGTCCATACTCATATTAACCAGTCTTACTCTGCTCATTAAGGGTTTACTGTTTTATGCATGGGCTATTCAAGTCTCACTGCCGCTACCTTTGACATTATATGCTTGTTTTTCTTTGTTTCTCTCAGTAGATCCAGGAGGGGTATGCACACTGATTCAAGCCTAAGACCCTGTTCTTCCTAAGCCCCCATGATTTTCATGATCACACATTTCAGAACACAGTAGAATCTATTTTTTATTTTTGACTAGACAAAGAGCCCGTTTCGACAACGTAAGATGAAACGGGCACGTGTTTGTGTCAGCAGTGTATGAAGAACAAATGATAAGTAACGAAGAAGTTGTTTTGTAATGATTGTAGTCCTTTTTACTCATTACTGTACAGGCTTGTACTGTTAGTTGATGAATTTTCCAGGCCTATAGTATAATATTGAATGATGAATGTTCCACTACAATATGGAATAGTAATAAGTATAAGCACCACAAACCTGATATAGGTGTATTGAATGAATGCATAATTGAATCAGAATGCGTAATTAGGCCTCGAACTGTAGTCGAAATCGCCTTTCAGGCCTCTAGAGCTTTAATCGAAGTCGCCTTTCTCTTTGAATTTTTGCGGCCGTAAATCCACCACCTGCCGCGATGTTGGGGTTGGATGTCGGTCTCATAAGGTTTTTCGGTCAGCTGCGCAGAAGGCTCCTGCGCTTTCGGCTTCGGACGTGCGCAGAAGGCAACTGCGCATTTGGCTTCGGACGGACGTGAGTGAGTAGGCAGGCGAATTATGTATTAAGATTTTTGATATCTTTTCAAGCTTGCAGGTGGCAAAATTCTGTCTATAAATTTTATGTGCCTGAGATGGAATCAGAGATTAATATGGCTTGCTAGAAAATAAAGCTCAATATGGGAGATTTTTGATTGCTATATTGAAGGCATTCATTGTAAGCACATCGTCTTGGAGTACGATACGTTGTGCGGTGTAGACATTTAGGGAAAAAAACCCTCAAACTTTAAAATTCACCTAAATTTCATTACAAATTGTCCCATTCTAAGCAACAGAAGATGAAAAGTGCAAACAGTCCATGCACATTTGTTCAGCACAAATTACATATTTCTAAAATTTTATAAAATTGTTCATATTCAGTACCAGATTTTGATTATGCTTGTTTTTATCAGACAAAAACAAAACCAGATAGTAAACCATGTAATGAACCATGTAATGCAGCAAGTTTCCACTAACCTTAAACTCATATTATATCCAAACTTGTTGAGAGTACAGTTCTGTCTGATTGTGACACAAAATTAAACTCCATAGTAGCTCTTTAACCACACCATAACTGCTAAATCTAAAACTGAAATTATCATATATAACAATAAAATATAAATGTCTTTAAGAAAATATAAACTTAATTAAAACTAAAAATACACAAAGGAAAGCTAAAACTAAACTGAATTTCCAAGTAAGATCAGAAAAATATAGAAATAAAAACTAATATAAAAAGGCAAAGCTATAATAAGCTTGCTACATATACTCACATTTCATATTATTCCTACTGATTATCTGTTTCAATCAAAAGAATATACTGTTCTGTAAAATCATATTTTGCAATAACCATCAACAAATGCCATGTCACTAGCAAAAAAATCAGGAATTGATCTACACTTCATGAATGTTTTACTTATGGACAATTGTGTTGAACATGCTCAAGAGTAAGCAGCTCCAGTGACCTAAGAATTATTTTAGTTTAATTACTTTTATTACTTATTTTGACTGATGCTTTTATTCAAGGCAACTTACAACATTTGAGACAATTGTTTATATGGTTATTTTTCTAATTGGAACACAGCTAGGTGAAGCGACACACAGTGTCTGTAACAATATTTGAACCTACAACCTAAGGGTCTAAAGTACAAAGCCTTAAGAGCACTGCACCACACTGCCTGCCAATAATATTAGAGCTTAAACCTCTTAAACCTACATATTTTGTATACAGAAAATCAGTAAGTTACATAGTACTTAGTTCAGTTAAGACAGCTAGTTATTACATTACTGTAAAAAGCTTACTTTTATTAATATTGTTAGCTACAGAAAGTAATCATTCAGTTCAAAAATAAACAAATACTTAAAAAAAAATACTCAAATCCACAAGCAGTGGTCGTGAGAAAGAAATTACTCAAAAACTGGAACAATTTTTTTTTTTTTTTTATCCCAAAGCAGAGCTATATGTTGGGATTTGTTTATTTATAAAATAAAAAAAAAACAAACAAAAAAAACATATTCCTCATGATTGATACTTAAAGCAGGTGCAGTACTGCAAACATCCATTACTAATTGAAAGGGGAACATGTACACAACATGAAGAACAATCAATATTAGCATGTACTCACCATACTTGAATAGAAGTTTGAGCCTAACCTGGACCATTGACTCAATTAGTGAGGAAGCTTTATACTCTGCGTCAAGGCAGTCACTAATGGCAGAAAGTGCCATTATTACCTTGGCAATACTTCCTCGGGCCAGAGCAAAGGCTAGCAGGGTCAGTTTGGCTTCCGGTGTCACACAGCACCTAAATTAAATGAGAAATGTATTAATATACAGACAAATTGTCTAAAGTACAAAGTTAAATGAGTAGCTTTTAGGTATACCAAACATTTAAAATAGCATCAACATACCGCAGCCATAATATAAGCCAACTCGGTATATAAGTCGACCCCCTTTTCTACCTACTAAATTACATGTATTTGCCGATGACTGGTATATAAGCCAACCCCCTTCTCCAAGCAAAATTTTCTAAATTTTTTTTCAGGTATATTTATCATGTTTATCGGCGAGAATTTGAGACTGCCGACATTTTTGATGGAAACCAGGAAGTGATTGCGAAGAAGTTTGGTAAAATGAGACCTTTGTGTTGAAACTATATACGCAAATTCGGTACATCGGCGGGTGGATTCCCGGAGACTCGTTATAAATTTGATTAACTTAAATACGCAATAAATGTTTATGTATACCATTATTATATTTTTAAAAACATTATTGGTGAATAAAAATATACCTGGTAATACATAAAATTTTTTGTTAAAAAAAAAAAAAGGAGTACACCTATGAAAAAACGTATGAAATATGACAGCACATTTAAGTTGAAAGTTGTAAAGTTCGCTAATGAATCAAATAACAGTGCAGCAGCTCGTCACTTTGGCATCAACGAGAAACAAGTACGAGAATGGAAGAAGGCTGAAACATCTTTAAAAGCCATGCCGAGAACTAAATGCGCCAACCGTGGTCGACCCTGTAAATGGCGGAAACTGGAAGAAGAACTGGTCACTTGAGTTAACGAACATCGTGCATCAGGTTACATCGTCACTTGTGACCTGATACGTCAGCATTCTTTAAAATGGGCTGAGAAGAATAAAGGTGATGCTGTAGACTTCAAGACGTCGAGATCCTGGTGCACTCATTTCATGAATCGCCACAGTCTAGTCCTACGAACAAAAACGAAGATGGCTCAACGGCTTCCTCGAGATTTAGATGATAAAATTACTGCCTTCCAAAGCTTCGTCATTAAGCACCAAAAGAAACATGAATACCCGCTCACAAAGATTGCAAATATGGACGAAACGCCTATGTTTTTTGATGTTGTTAGTAACAAGACAGTTAACCAGAAAGGAGAGAAGACTGTGTTCGTCAAGACAACTGGTCATGAAAAACAGCATTTTACTGTTGTGTTATGTTGCCTTGCTGATGGGACAAAGTTACCACCAATGGTGATCTTCAAAAGAAAAATGTTGCCAAAGAAGGAGAAATTTCCCCGTGGAGTGGTTGTTCATGTTCAAGAGAAAGGGTGGACGGATGAGGATGGCTGTAAAAAGTGGATTAAAGAGGTGTGGAGTCGTCGTCCTGGTGGGATGTTACGTGAACGTGCTCTTCTTGTGTGGGATATGTTTAAGTCACATTTAGCGGACGATGTTAAGGCGGAGTTAAATAAAGTTAACACAGACATAGCAGTTATTCCTGGTGGATTAACTTCCGTACTTCAGCCTTTGGATGTGTGCCTGAACAAACCGTTCAAGGTCTTAATGCACAAAAAGTGGAACACTTGGATGCTGTCTGGGTTGCAGACATTTACCGCTGCTGGTAACATGCGTGCTGCACCTTTGGCAACTGTGTGTGAGTGGACTGTCAAGGCATGGGCTGAGATCAAACCGGAGATTGTGATAAAATCATTCAAAAAGTGTTCCATCATTAATGCCATGGACGGTACGGAAGATGATATGTTATGAGAGGATGATGATGATGTGCCTCTCGCCCAGCTTATCGACGATACCGAGAAGTACAACATGTATGATGATATGATTTGTCCAGAGGACTGGAATGTGTTATTCGGTGGGGAGGATAGCGATGATGAGGAATTCAATGGATTTTAGTGTGTAGTAAGTATTAAATTCATATATATTAGTGTATACGAGTGTTTCAGTGTTTACATAGTGATTGAACCATGACAATTAGTCAGCAATTGTGTATATACCCGCGGTAATTGTGTCTCAAAGACAATATAATTGTTATTCAACTGATGATTAATAATTCATATCAATTAGTTTACTAATTATGTATTGTTATGAAGTTATTTGTGAACAGTATTAAATTGCTCTGTGCTATTGTATAATAATTTACCCGGGATCATTGTAAATAAAATTATAATTATATATTAAATATAAAATCTTATTTTTTTTTTTTATTTCATAATGGATCGAACCTTACTATGCCGAACAGTAACTAATTATTCATCAAATCTTACTAATCCTAATCTTTAAATTCAATTATGATACTCATTCATCTTAATTACTATACGGCAGCGGTAAGAGGATTGGCGATTTCTTCATTCAAGGATTTTTTATAGTGACATTTACAGTCGGTATTTTATTTTAAACTTCCCGATAATTTATTATAAATTTTATTAATAAAATCAACAACTAAAACACTTTTTTGAATAAATTCTTTATTTAATTTAAAGTACCGGCATTCAAAGTTACTTCATCTGAAAGATGGCGCTGTGGTTTCATCATTAATTACTTCCGTATTCATCAGCAAAACCGGCATTGCGCTGGAAATCTTGAATCTGAAACGATACTCGTTGCATAAGCCGACCCCCAAACTCCAAGCCAAAAATCTAGGACGAAATTTTCGGCTTATATTCCGGAATCTACAGTATATGAAATGGCACTGAAAAAATAAAATTAAAATTGAGGAAGAATTCAAAAACTGAACATGATATGTTTTTGTCTTGTATTGTGCAAGAGATGTCTCTCATTCCGTTAATCCATTTTACTCACTACAGCATGAGCGGCTCATGAACTTTTAAGTGGCGGTGCAAGAAAGAAGGAAATGCCCATTGAGGACCTCTCATCCACAGAGGCATCGGGTGATACAAAAACTAACAACACACAAACCCTGCTACACTCTCATTCACTCTCACTCATCAATGCACACAAAACCACATGCCCTTCTTTACACTCACTCAGTCTCATCCACAGCAGCAGAAGAAGAGATGTTCTTTCTCATATCACTTTGTACAGTAGAGGAGAGCAAGACAGTTCTTTCGTGTACTCGTCTGTGTCATCTGAAGTGGCACATATAACTGCTCTGTGTTACTGTTGTTACTTACTCAGCGTGTGTATCTTCTCATGTCTAGATGTAACATACCTGTCATTGTTGTGAAGCAATGCTTGGTTCAAAATCTGGTTGAGGTGAGTTAGAACATATTCCTGTGTATGACTTAGCTATAGCTCCTTGCATGAAGCCAGAGTTGCTCACAAAATAGCATCACTGTACACAGGCATGCTGCATTTAAAGCTACTGAGGCAGTTTGATATGTGAAGCAAGTGATATATAAACATTATTGTACATATAATTGGGTATAGGTTAAACTGTGCGTGCATTTATTTTAGGGACAATGTAAATGGTTAAGAATATTTCACTATATTTCCACTACACGCGATGTTTAGGAACATTAACTTTCACGTAAAATGAGACTCTACTTTGTAATCTTTTGCAGAGAAATATTTTGAATGCTGTGCTCCTTATGCATGTTAGGTCATATAAAAACTCTAAAATTACCCAACAACATGCCACAGAGGCATCTCTGTTATCAACTATAGTCCCTAACACTAGCAACGGATTGCTTTATTAAGCTACACATTTACTCTGGTTTTATTCATTTTAGCTTGGTTGTACATACCAATACATTTTCAATATTAAAGCAAAAATGATAAATCCATTTTCAAAGGCTTCCAGCATTTGTCAGTGTGCTGTGCTATAGATGGGATATTTGTATTGTGGCCACATCCCTATATGCTTGGCAGAATGTTTTCACTTTTTTTTTATTATAGATTGGCTTGAAATATAAAGATTGTTGAAACATTATGTAAAAGCATGCAAAAAAAAAATTTTTTTTTTTTTTTGGGAACTGGCTGATACACATTCATTACAAGAAAAGTACTGCAACAGTAGCAGATCTGAAAATGCTATTGCCACACAATGAACAGCAGAAATGATCAACTTTGCCAGCGTTGTTTCCTTGGCTACAGCTGGTATCTAAGACACAGATGATATGTTAGTTATTTGTATAAAAATGTATCTACTTATCTATTTAATCATTTCTTTTCATGTATTTTTCATTTTATTTCTGTACGTGAAAAACATGTACAACTGGGCTTTGTGGCTGTACCAGCCATGCACGACAAGAATGGAAAACAGAATTTATACTGGACCACAGGACATTAAGCACTTGATGACAGTGTAATCAATAACAGCTTTAAGAGTGAGTCAGGATATGAGGCATAAATATAAAAATGGTGTTGGGGAGTGCAAAATGTGGTCATACACTTGAAAATAAGATGGTAAAGACATTCCATATATTTTGTTTTTAATTTGAATACATTCAATTTAATTCCTTTTCCCTGGTTTTCATTTTTTACAATAATAAGACATATTTAAAACATATTTTATATGGGGGAAAATATACTACTGGATCTCCAATAAAGGGTAGTCTTTAAATCAACTGAGCTGAAATGAAACCAAATGTAATATTTTGAAAGAATGAGAAGTGGAAGGAGGAAAAAGCCAAAATTAAATGCATAATAATATGAGTAAATGTAACTTAAGAACCCCACCCAACCACACCCTCGACCCCAAAAAAAAAAATTACTCTGAAATCCTTAGGAGAAATCCATCCACTTCTTCCAAGATATTTGGAGAAAAGAACTTAGGAAACTCTGCTGACCCCAGGGTAAGTGACAGAGGTGGCATATGCTGGAGCGCCTTCCTAGAAACATTTAAAAAGCAAAGATAATAATGTTTAAATAAATCCTGAATAACAAGTGCAAAAATAAATTATTCTCTTAATGCGAAAGAACACAAGAAGGCAATAGCACGTGGAAGTCTCTCTCTTCTAAAGTCTATGAATCCTTTGTGATTCACAAATACCTTCAGCAACAAATTTGAGAATGTCAGGATAGATTACAGAAAACAACAATAATGGACACAATCCAATATATACAGTACATTATTTATTATTTAATAACATAGTATTTTCACCGGAATCTCAGTGACTACATGGTGTAAAAGTGTACAACTCAAAAAGGGATTGCAAATCCTTTAGGTTTTAGGACACTTGAACATTTTCCTTACTTACCAAATTCTCAGATCTGCTTTGAGGGATCTTGAGACATAATTTCCTGCTTAAACTGCTCCAAATGTCTTAACTAGCTTGCATAAACAGGTCTTGCAACAACACTTCTACAGGGTATAGATTTGAAGTAAGGCTCTGCCATTTCAAAACAGATAAAACTCATCTTGGATTCCAAGTATTTTAGTATGTCTCAGTTTACAACTTCACAAAATGACTGAGTTACAAATCCATAAGCCTAAAAGTACATACTGTGTATGTTTAAACAATGCCAGAGCCATGCTTAAATTAGTATAAAATGTCTTACCAGGTTTTTAGGCATTTTATTTGCTGTTGTAAAAATATTATTTTTAGAGATACCTGCATACTGTTGAGTTACAGCTTAGAAACCAACAGCAATACATTAGGTTTGAAGATACTAAAATGTGGTTCAGGAGAGGTTTTAAATATTGTGTACTGCAGGCATGTCAAACTCACTACCATTGGTGGGCCACTTCGACTGCCATATGTGCGTCAGCGGGCCGTACTGTAACAAATACTATTATACTATTATACAAAGTTACTGTAGCTTTCTTTCCAATACTGAAAACTTTAAAAACTGTAACACTTAAAGTTTAAAGAAAAGCAATTTATTTCCATGCAGTCTCCATACAACAGTGTAGAATTAGAGTCTTAACCTCTTAGCTAGGTCCTTATTATATTACTAGGCTCACCCTCCTTTTAAGGCGACCGACTTTTATCCTCAATTTGTGTGCGCTCCATGTGTACATCAGGCATGTAAGTGTAGGGAATGAGAACATCAAAGTGCCCATTCATAACATCTCCCGAAAACCTCCCATTCATAACATCTCCCGAAAACCTAAGTTTTTTTATCCCCTCGAGTGCCTGTCCAAACTTGGAGTGTAGGACTCCATAATAATATACTTGAAACTCATAGGGGAACAACTCTCCCGCTGCCATTAGCTCAGAAATGGTATCATAAGTTTGAGACTTTGACATTTCAGTGAGATACTGAAGCTCATTTGTATAAGAGATTCCTGACGGCATCATTGTAAATGGCTGAAACCTTGACCAATTACTTAAAACATGTCGTACAATGTCAGCCCGAATCTGTACCGCTAAAGACGGAGTTTCATGCACTAAATAAGCTATAGATGAGAATAAGCAAGCACCATCTCCCCTGATATTTACTACGCGGTGAGGCATTTGTACTCCATCAACATTAATTATTTCCAGAGACATAATTTTGTCTATTTTTCCAGCGCATCGCGCACAAAAGTAAGGGAATGATGAGAGCACCAGAACTCTGCTCACATCGCGTCGCTTCGTACCGCAAGTCGCAAGTAGCAAGTCTGTGATAAGCGGAATACCGCTACGCTTTGCACTCACGGGACGGAAGGACAATCCCAACCGCTTTTATATAGTGTCTTGATGATTGATATTCATTATATTATATTCATTGCTTATATAGGAGACTTACAGTGTGAGATTTATTTCTTTTGTCCCGACACTTGGCATCTCGTTAGTAACTAGTTCGTCAATATCAGGCTTGAAATCTTGTGCAGCTGCATCTTTTATGAGGGATGAAAGGTGCTCGACGGTAAGTCTTGAGCGATGTGGGGTTTTGGTAGCTTTCATTAACAAAAACAATTGCTCACAAAGGTTAAGTGCTTCCGAAAATAGACAGTACTCTCGATGCCAACTTACGGATCTGCACATACGAGGGTGGCAGGTAAGCATACAAACCTGGCACACCAACTTCGTTGTATTTTGCCTTCAGAATAGAATCTGACTGCACTTCAATCAATTCCATTTGGATATTCTCAGGCACATTCTCAACGTTGTAAGAGAACAGCGCAATGCCCTGTTTGTGTGAACTGAAATCACGAAAACGCTCACTGAATTCATTGCTCAGTAATTCAAGTTGGAAAACAAATCCTCCAAAAATCAAATTTTACTTTACTAAGTTTACGTCAAAGTTTATAAAATAAGCCGATATGCAAAAAGCCACCTGACCTACAATAATTTTACAAACTCAAAATCACAAAAATGTTAATAAACAACTCACGAACTTCTCGCGTCCACTTCAGATCTTCAGCTGTAGTCTGAATTAACTGTTTGTTACAATACTAGCACAAAATTACATGAAACTAGAGCAAAAAAACGTGAAAATATGCGGGCTATTACTACTCGTGATGGTCAGTTCTGCCCAGTGGCCAGTCTCAGCAGCCCAGTCAGTAGTGTAGCCTTAGCAGGGGCGGCTCTAGGCTCGTGGCGGCCCTGGGCAGAGAAAGAATCGGTGGCCCCTTCGCCTGGCAATGTCAATACGGTATCTTATGCACGGCAGATGGCCACATCCATTGCGGACACTGCATAGCCGCCTCGTGCTCATGACACGCTTCTATATACGCGTGTCCGTAACTTGAAAACCAAGTGGCGGCCCATGATATTCTCATTACGGCAAAACATTATAATACTACATATAGCTTACTGCTCCGACTCTAGCGACATTTGTAAATACAGCATACTAATTAACAAGAAACAGAATGTTTTTCGGCCACATTGCCGTCAGCTGTCGTTATTTTCTCTTTCTGTTTTATATTCAATATATAATGCCGTGGCTGCCCCTGGGATTTGGCGGCACTGTGCAGGTGCACAGTTTGCACATGCCTAAGGCCACACCTGCTGCCCGCTGCTGCAGCCTAGCACTTCAGTTGTGACGCTGCGGCTCATTAACTTGTCAAGGCTCGTGGCTATACTAGCAGATGATTTTTCTTGTACCGTAATGCCATGGGAAAACACGCTTTTGTCAGAAGGCAGAAGTAAGAAAAGTCAATAAGTAACACCGAAGATGCAGAATACTATCGTTTGTGATTGAATCAATCATTTTGTACAAGTTCAGTGCTAACTAGGATCTGTCATGCGGGCCGCACAGATTTCTGTTGCGGGCCGTGTGTTTGACATGCCTGGTGTACTGTACAAGAGTTGCTGTTGCTCTGTGAAACATTTTCCAGAATGTGTATGTTGTTGCTATGGATACAACAGAGGCATTTTAATTTCTCAAAGCCATAATCCTGCCTTGATAATTTATATCACAATACTATAAAGCTTAATCTGACTTATCAGCTTCTACTGAATCAAATTAAACCTAAAAAAACTGGAAGCTACAAGCTGGTATGCTGATGTTGGTACAGTTCCTGATGCTAGCAAAAGATGCGTTTGGACACGTGATTGTTCCTGGGCATAACGACAGCATAGAAATGATAATAAATGACCTGTATGCAGTGGCTCTTAAACCAGTTAAAATTAACGGTTTTGAGGAGATCATATTAAAATAATCACTCCCAGATGTTTAACCCCTCATAGACTCATACAATTTTATTTATTTTAGTAGTCTTAGTAAATTGAAGATGGGACAATATAGCGACAGAATGGTTAGCACTGCAGCATCAAAGTTCAGCCTCCTGGAATTAAATCCCACACCTGGTTATTTTTTGTGTGAAGTCTGCATATTTCTGTGTTTGTTT
Source organism: Erpetoichthys calabaricus (assembly GCF_900747795.2). Lineage (NCBI taxonomy): Eukaryota > Metazoa > Chordata > Cladistia > Polypteriformes > Polypteridae > Erpetoichthys > Erpetoichthys calabaricus. The sequence goes on from NC_041401.2 coordinate 85,719,135, forward strand.
TCAAATTCTAGTAACATGTTCAATACTATTCTGTCAAAGATACCTAAAATGCTGATACAACAAGGGATTATTTCACGAAGGTAAGGTTTAACTCCAGTTTATTATCCGTAGAAACTGCTAATACAGCTTATTTACAAGTTTGTGTTCTCTAACCATTATTATAAATATTGTGTACAAATGAATGCCAAACTGCTTATCAGGCCCACACACCTTTAAATATGCTGAGGATACTGCAATAGTGAGGTTTCTAAAAATCTAACATTTGATACTCGAGTATTAAAAAATTGGAACTTAAATTTAAATTAACAGTGATCTTGTAATTGTACAGTAGTAATCCTTTTAAGATCAATGCAAACAATGAAAGAAACATTGAATTCAGAAGGAAAAAAAGACAGTAATTCCCCCCACAAAAATAAATGGAGAACTACTTAAGTGACGTAAATCTTAAATATTTAGGAATACAGTAGCACCAAATAGTACCATATTTTCCTGACTGTGGCCTGGTCTCATTTTAAAAAAATGTCAAGGGCAGTATTTTTATTTGTAAACTGCTATATTCGATGTATGTTTTACATATGAATCATAAAGCAATGCCTTAATGTTCTTGTTAACCATCTGCTCAATAAATTTCAGTTTTTTACAATTCAGAATTAAAAAACCCCACAATACCAGAGATGATTTGTGCCTTCAGCAAAACTGCTCTACTATAATACAGTAACTCATTTATAACTATAAAGAGTATTTTGTTTTTCAGGTGAGGATTTTTCCTTTTATCTTACTGGAATTTTTTTTTCTGTTAGTGATTTTCCATGCAATGATAATAAAGTTCATATTTATATTAATAAAGATAGAATCAATCACATCTTAAATGTTCTCCATTTCTATGCTAGGTGGCGTATAGTAAAATGATAAAAAAAAAAAATCCAAAAAAATGTTTTCATGGCTTTATAACATTCATTGGGCTGAATGCAACCAACAATTTTCCCTCATAGGTTTCCTTAGACAGTAGCATGGTGTATTACACGGATGAGGATGGGAAAGGCAATATGGGTAAAGTTTCTACAATACCCGTATTTCACAGTATGACAGACATTTTTGATGATAATTGGATAATGTGGTATTCCCAATATTTTAGTAACATATTAAACTTAACTCAGTAATGGTGCTAATGAAACTTGAGGTTCGCTTTCTTTTTTTTCCACATGGGCTTAAATAAATTTGGTTCTGTTTACACAAGTAATAAAAAAAAAAAACAACAAAAAAAGAATCATATCTTAACCATTACACACTAGCAGGTTTCAGCTGCCTTCAGAACAGCTCAAGAGACAAGCACACCTTTGTTTCAAAGAACTACTATAAAAAATATGGCCATCTTTTAGAACATTCTTCAAAATCCAGTAATGCATACTGGGTGTTATACAAAAATAAAATACATTGGCTTAAAAAAAATAATGTTTTTAAAATTAGAATAAACTGTTACTCATTTCAATTTTACTTTTAGAATTAAAATTATAAACAGAAAACTAAAAAAAGAGTATCAGCTAAAATATAATACATACAATCACTTATAGTATGTACTCACTAGAAATAAATGCATATATACAGTGTATATATATATATATATATATATATATATATATATATAGATATACTGTATATATAGATACATATATATATATTAATAAAACAGTAATAGTTGAGGTTTTGAATTGTATTTGCAATATATATATATATATATATATATATATATATATATATATATATATATACACACACACACATACACACACACATATACATAAACAGACATATAAGCAAATCACTAAAGAGGAAAACCAGAAAGACTATTAACTATGATATATATCATATATATCTTGCAAAATATGCAAAAAAAATGTTTCAATGTTAAATGTACACCAGGAGTTCCCAAAACATCAACAAAAAATTATTTCGCACAAGCAAGAAACAAAGAGAACACTAGCACTTACCGCAATACAGGTAATGCCATTAAGCTCTATGGGACAATACAAAGTCATGAAAACTATTCAAAAAAGGTTTATCCATCTAGTTTAAAATTGCCCTAACAAAAGTATGACAATTAGAACATCTGTAGACTAAAATGTTTTTAGCATTGTAGAAAACAGATGGATGAATGGAAATTCACCTGCAAAGCTCTGAAGCCAATTAAGCATATTTAAAACCAAGCAAAATTATTTCTAAAGGCAAAAAACTTCATTAACAGTATAGATAAATGTAAAGAATTATTATTATAAAATTTCCTGTGAGTTGGAATTACATTCATTTTGTTCAAGAAAAAAAAGATACTAAAAACAGGTGTCTAAAGCTTAATTATTTTTGTTCTTTTTCCATTAATTCAGTCTTCTATAAGTCACTTAACATTAGTCAAACTTACTGTGTACTTTGTAGCACAGCCTGAGCCAAATCTGGATTGGTTTCCATTGATGCGGTCACCAAAGATGTAAGCAAAGATAGGTACCAAATTGCAGATGCATCAGACACAGACACGCCCTTGCTTTTGGTTATCTGATATCCAACTGTACGAAGACCATGGATTCTTGTGTCACATCCATCACTCAGGCACCGTTTGATGTTTATCTGAATGACTGTGGAATGGCAAAAGTTAGATGCAAATTTTAAAAGGCAGTTGAAACAAAGACCACATTATTCAAAACTGCACAGAGATTACTAAATGCAGATTTTTACGGTCACATTATCAGGTTTGTGCAAAATTTTAAACAATTCAGAAATCAAAAATAAGAATCTGCTTCTTACATTTGTTTTATATTCCAATAAGCACAAATGTCACCTTTAATAATACCGGTATATAAGCCTAAAAAAAAAAACAAACTCATCCTATAATAATTATTAAAAATCATTTTCATTTATTTTGAGGACTACATTTTAACTAAAAGGTAGCTTCTAGCAGCATGGATTAATGTAAAAGGAACTACTACTGCAAAGCTTGCTCAAATACCCATAAGCTGAAATACATTTTAGTGTTACTTTTCAACTCCAAAGTGACTGGCATTCTCAGCCAATTGCCCATTTCACAGTAATCAATTGGTGATCATTTGTTACTTTCTGAATAATCTTTTAAAAATACTTGGAATTCTATGCTTTAACTAGAATAACTCTTCCGACAGAAAAACAAACTGCTTTATTTCCTATGTTCTTTTAAATACTTTGCAAAACTCAGACTCACACAGTACCTCCTGGGTAGTATCCTATTTATTTATTTGGTACTCCAATACTGGTGGTGCAGCGCAGGAGATTGATCACATCCTCGTGGGCAGACGCTGGAGGCTTTTGCAAGACTGCAGGGTCTACAGAAGTGCCCAGTTTCTGAATTCTGACCACAGACTTCTTGTTGCTACTCTGAAGATCCAGCTTAGGTCCGGTAGGCTACCACCTACTAGGAAAACGAGGCTGGACTTAGCCAGACTCCAAGATCAGGTTGTTTCTAATGTGTGTGCACGCAGTTTGTGTGAGGAACTTGTGGATTTGGGTGCGACTGCCAATCCTAATGTGGGAGACCTTAAGTGTGTTGGTGTTACCGGTATTCCCAGAAGGAGGTGTTTCATCTTGCAGGGCAACCTGGATACCATCGAGAGGAGTCGCACCGCACAGCTTGATGGCAACTCTGGTTTGTACCGGAAACTGACAAGGACAACTGCGAGGGCTCTAAGGGCAGATAAGAAGGTGTTTGTTATGGGTATCTGTGAGCAAGTGACACACCATCTATGGTCTAGTGACTCATGTCCTGCTTACAGAGAAATCGAAGCATTACACACATCCAAATCTGCTCCTCAGACAGTCGCAGTCAGAGTATCTGATGGAACAGTCCTTACAGATGACACTGCAGTTGTGATCCACTGAGCTGGTTACTTTGAACAGCTGTTCAAAGCAAATCCTCCGGATAAGACGCTGGATATCTCCGAGTCCAGTGTCCTTGAGGCTGATTCTCCAATTGGCAGTGAAGCACCCATTCTCACTGAGATTCCACAGGTGGTGAACCAGCTGAGGGTAGGGAAGGATGCAAGGATCTGTGGTATCCGGGGTGAACTTCTCCAGGTTAGTGGTAAGGCTGTCCTCCTGGCACTGCAAGCAATCTTTGCTTCCATTTGGGAGACGAGCATCATCCCGACTGAATGGAAAATGGGACTTGTCGTTTCTTTCTGGAAAAGGAAGTGTAATCGCCTGGATTGCGGCAACTACAGGGGGATAACACTGCTTTTGGTGCTGGGTAAGGTCCTTGCTAGGGTCATCCTCAATAGGATCCATGATCACTTGCTTACCTACCAGCAACCGGAGCAGTCTGGTTTTACGCCCAAGAGGTCTACCATCGACCGCATCCTAGCACAGAAGGTTCTCATGGAGCGCAAACATAAATATTGTAAGAGTTTCTTTGCAACCTTTGTCAATTTCGTAAAGCATTCGACTCAGTTGATCGAGCTGCCCTGTGAGACATCCTGAAGGTTCGCAGGATCCCCTCAAGGTTGCTGGATATCATGGCCAGTACACAGTACACTGGTACTGTGAGTGCTGTGCGGAGTGAAGGCAGAACCTCTGTGTTTTTCCCCAGTTGATACTGGGGTTCGTCAGGGATGTGTTCTTGCTCCTACTTTGTTCACTGCTTGCATGAACTGTGTGTGTGTATATATATATATATATATATATATATATATATATATATATATATATATATATACATACACACACATACAGTATGTAAATGTATGTATATTATATAAACAAAAAGAAACCGGTTCATTATTAGTCTACTCATAGTAAACTCAGAGTAAGTGGATAATAGCTAGAAATATTATCCTCTATGGAGTATATTTAAAAGAGAATGGAACAGTACCAAGTACAAAAAATAATAATGACCAGTTACACTGGCACCAACACATTTTTAAATATCCAAATACTAAATAAGTATAATAATTAAAAATTAAGTTTGTAGTCTCATGATTGGAAGTGATTGCTGATGATTCCAGTAAATATCTAATCTGAATAAAGTCGGGCTCAGATGTACAATATAATCCACTCATTTCAGTAAACGTTATTCTCCCCTGTTTAAAAAAAAAAGCATTTTTAATTATTTTGCAGTTAAAATAATCTTTGGTGGGGATTGTGGATGCTTACAAACTATGAAGAAAAACCTAACCCAGTTTTATCTGCGTGTTCCTTTGATCAGCTTAACGCTTTCTAGGCCCATTTTGATCACAGTAACAAGCGGTCCAACATTTAATTGCCAGTAGCACTCAGTTTCATTATTCTTTGAGTCTGTACATCACATAAATAGAACTTTAAAACAAGTAAATGTCCACAAGGTATTTGGTCCAGATGGAAGTATAGGGTGTGTTTAAAAACTTGGAGCAACCAACTAGCTGATGTATACAATGATATCTTTGATATTTCTGTAAAACAATCTGTGGTTCCTAACTACTTCAAAAAAACAAGAATAATCTCTGTGCGTAAGAAAACAAAAACAGACTACTGAATATCTACAGACTGATGGCACTGTGTGCCCAGATAGTTCTAACTCCTTTATTAAATTTTCCTGTAACACCACTATCATAGACCTGATTACCAACAATAATGAAGCAACTTAAAGTGAACAGGTTTACCTGCTCACTCAGTGGTGCCCAGGCAAAAATCTGATTCTTAAAGTTTGCAAAACAAAGGAGCAGGTCATTGACTTCATGTAGCAGAAAGCAGAAAACATCTTCATCTACACTGAAAGAGATACTGTCAAAAGGGTAAATTACTGTGATTATCTAGGACTATCACCGATGAACTTAAGTAGGCACAACACATTTCAGCTCCTGTAAAAAGAATAGGGCTCACCCATACGTCTGCCTCCTCAGACATCAAAGGACAGCCTGCATTCCTTTACCTAGTCTCACAATCTGCTATAGAGGCACCCTAGAGTCCAACCACACTGGCTATATCACATACTGGTATGACATCTACTCAGGTCAAGATTGTAAAGCACTGCATTGGGTGGAAAAGATGGTATATTACCAGCATCCAGTTGCCTTTAATTAATAACATATATAACACTTACTGCCATACAATGCCAAAAAAGGATAAGTCAAGGTCTAAGCCATCATGCACAGCCATTTTTCCCCACTTCTACCTTCTAGTCAATGGTATAGGACCATTGGCACTTGCACCAGTATATTCAGGGACAATTTCTACCAACATGTCATTAGGCTACTGAATAATCGCTCATAAGAACAAATACTATAACGTAACCAATAGTGTACTTGCCGTACTTGCAAATACATATTGTATATACCGGGCTATTCAAAATGAAAGAGCAGATTTCAAAAATTTATTTCAAACAAACTGTATAAGACAGAAACACATTCCACACATCACTGGATAGGGGAAAGTTCTAAGTTTAAAAGCCCGCCTACAAGTACCAGTGAATGCCACCAAGTGTTTTTTCTCGTTTATATTAAAATGGCAACGACACCACAAAAGAAATCATTTTGCGTGCTGCAATTTGGTAAATGTAAGGTAAGTGTGTTTTGTGTCATTTCTGCAAGCAAAGTTTATGCACCTCTCTTTTTTGCGGAGCAAACTGACTGGATTTTCATACCTGGACATGCTACAAAACTGGCTGTTCCCCCAACTTCAAGAAGATACAAATTACTTCATTTTCATGCAAGATGGTGTCCCGCCTCATTTCCACTTGGAGGTCCGGCGTTTCCTGAACGACACCATTCCAGGACGATGGATTGAAAGAGGTGGACAAGATCTTGCTCATCGTCTGTGGCATCCCAGGTCACCAGACCTTACCCCCTGCGATTTTTTATCTATGAGGGTACATTAAAGAAAGAGTGTTTGTTCCACCTATGCCCGCTAATCTTCAAGATTTACGACATTGAATTGAGGAAGCTGTGAATTCAGTAACTAGGGACCAGTTGACTCATGTGTGGCAAGAAATGCTCTACCGATGTTTGTCGCACTACAAATGGAGCTCATGTTGAGTGCATGCAACCTCAAGGATAACAGGACCAAACTTTGATCTTTCCTCTATCCATTGATATGCGGAATGTGTTTCTGTCTTGTACAGTTCGTCTGAAATCAATTTCTAAAATCTGCTCTTTCATGTTGAATAACACACTATATTCCATTTATATGCTTACTTGTATGCATGCCACATTATTTGTGCATGTGTGTCTTTTGTTGGTATTTTTATTGTCAAATGTTCTGATGACACATGCATAACAATATACTTAACTTGCCTTGATTTTTGCAGGATTAATTATTCATATCATTACTATTACTTTGCCACATGTTTAATACTTTCTCATTTTGTAGGACTATTAAAATCATATATGCTGCATTTTATTTGTTGAAATAAGGAAATTCTTTTACTAACAAGGTGAGCTGATATTAGCATTTTCCAGAAGGGCTACAAAACCAGTGATGTTGCTTGGAATGTGGACATCTCTTATTTCTTGTAGGCTTCTTGGACTTTTTCCCACAGCTACAGTTACCTGCTGAGGCATGTAACTTTGGTCATTTGCTGCCACTGCTATCAATAATCGCCTTAAAACCACATCCGGTTTTAACCGCAATCTACAAAATACAAACAAAAATAACATTTTCAGTGAGCCATAATGTTAAATATATAAAAAAAAAAAATCAACTTTTATTTATTTGACATGTTGGAACTTAATATGAAAGGTCTATTATATTTTTAGTTTATATGATCAAAGATTCATTCAAAGTGAAAATACAGGAATTAACATACAGAATATTCAGAAAAATAATACAAAATTTTAAGGGCTCTTGCATATCTTCCCCACAGGCTTCACTTGCATTGACCACATTTACTCACCTAATCCAGTGTGAGCGAGCACTACCATCTGACTGCCAAAACGAAGTTGTTTCTCCATTAGTCATTTTATCAATATCCGCAGAGTTTGAAGATGTTTCTATAGAACTGTAACACTTAGTGATTATTTTAACTTTGTCCATTTCGGAGTCACAGTTGAGTTGTGCTGTATTCTGAATATTCAAGTCTGGGAAAAAGAACATAGCCATTGTCCATATATGTACAGTACCACCAATAATGATAAATATATTACAACACAATGAAGTAAAGGCTATATGATCCCAATTTTTACTTCCAAAATGCAAAATTCACTACCAGTCAAAAGTTTCAGAACACTTAATTTTCTTCAAATTTAACCAGTTGAAATGCAATGAATGATCTAAAATGAAAGGAGAAAAGGTAAGCAGTAAACTGCCATAAGTTTAAATTTAAAGTTTAGGTTAGCAAAAACTGAAAAAACATCAGAATATTACAAACAGGCCTTCTTCAGGGAACAACTAATAGGTTTCAACCTACAGATGTTCTGAAGCAATTAAAGTAAATTAAGCCTTGCAAGTAGAAGCAAACAACTTCTGTTGATTACTTAAATACTCTGTCTTAAAGCAGAGTTGGAACAGTCCATGTTTTTACACTCTCTATACTACTTGGACAATATTACACTGTAGGAAGTTGTTAATTCCAGTGATAATAGCAAGAAAATGGCAATTAACAAATGAAGTGAGACAGAACATTACCAACCTTGGAAGTTTAGGCCTTTCATTTATAGAAATTGCAGCAAAATTAAATAAATAAATAAATAGAACTGCCAGTGAGTATGGCGTCCTACACAATCTAAACTCTGACAGGAAGAGATCTGGCAGACCCAAAATCATAACCCAATCAGCACAACAGCTTCAAGCATAGCTTAACAGTGGGTGAAAAAAGCAAGTCTCAGTTTCTACTGCGAAGAGGAGGCTTTGTGCTGCAGATTTGAAAGGGAGAGCGACAGTAAGAAAGAAATTCCTTAAAGGACAAAATATGGCCTTGAAATATCAGACTGGAAGAAAGTCTTATGGACCGATGAATTAAAACTTGAAATCTTTGGAACATCCGGCAGGGTGTTTGTACGTCAAGTTGGTGAAAGGATGATTCCTCAGTGTGTGACACCAACTGTCACACATGCAAGAGGAAGTGTTAATGGTCTGGGGTTCTTTTGTTGGAGGCAGAGTTAGTGATTTACACGGAGTGACTGGCATTCTAAATTAAAATGGTTAACAGTTTTTCTGTTATATCAGAAGGAGGTGGCTGCTTTGATGAATCAAGAATTTTAATAAAAGTTTCTACAGTTAATGAGTCCCTTATTTTTATGTGCTATTGTTTATTTGTTCTGCACCTTTAGCCATGAAGCATTAAGACATTAAACTGCGTGTATTTCCATAAAAACTGAAAAAACTGAGGGGTGCTAAAACGTTTGACCGTTAGTGTATAATAAAAAACAGTTAATCAATAATAACATCTAAAATATTGCAATATTTTACAGAAACCGTAAGTTCAATATACAAACAAAATGCAATGAGCGATACACAGAAAAATCATTTCAGTGACCGTGGTATGATACAGTGCAACTATCATGTGTAAGAATGAAGCAGCTATATGACGTTTTATTATCAATTGTTAATACATGCAGTTTGATAACCAAGGATTTGTACCCTTTTTACCAATTTCTTACATTTTTGACACTTTCATAATAAATAACATATTATATTAATATGACTCTAACAAACACTTTTAACAAATATGCTAAACTTCTGAAACCAAACCATAAAAGTGATATACCATTTTCTTTCTGGAGAAGGAAATCCAAGTAGTTCTGCATAACGGATGACCTCATTGTACAAATATTATTGTAACCTTCAAGTACTGGAAATGGAATGGCACTGCTTGGAATTCTGTTTCGACGGAGAAACCTCAGTATTTTTGAGGCATGAGAGCCAAGGCGATCCTTTGATTTAGAAAAAATATCCAAAAAGCCTGTGAAGAAAAGTAAATACAAATAATTACATTTTGCACTTCTAAAATATCACTATAATCGTTTTAACTACTTTTTTGTGGAACTATACTTTATAACAAACATTATCAAGATTTATGCATATGAGGTTACTAACAAAAGCTATAATTAAAGGCAGAATGGCACACATGTACCCACCCCCACCCCAACTCTCTGACTTTTGTAACTTTGACTGAAACCTGTTCTAACCATACCAGGACTTCACTGAAGCAATGGAGTGAAACACATTCTAAAAAACCCTTTCATGATTCAATACAAAATTAGCATCAGTCATAACCACTTTGCAGCAAAAGACTAAAAAGAAACCTTTAACCAGACCTCAACTGGAAAAAATAAGTCAAAACACATCTATTATTCAGTGAATAGTTTAAATAATTAATAAAAGATAAATGATGCAAACGAAAACGTTTGTGAGTGAATACTTGACATCCAGTGCACCTGGCACCTGCTCAGTAGCAAATTCTGTATAACACTGCACTGTATTTACAAGTAAAACAGTCTGGAAATTATTTTTACATTCTTACTTCAGCAATGAAAAAACTGCTCATTTTTAAGATTTTTTTTAATTTGTCGTAAACGCATTTATTAATATTTTAATTGTTCATATCTAACAACTTCTTAGGTTTTTGAGTTTAAATACAAAGTTTGTTTTGATTTTATGACGCTCAGATTCATTAATATATAACACAAGTTAGACAATGCATGCATGGCATAACATTCAGATGCTTTCAGAGATTTAAATTAACTGCTATAAAAGTTGGAGCATTTGACATTTTTTATTTACTTCATCCAAGAGTCAGTAATTTTTTTGTTTATTAAATAGATTTTTAACAATGAGTCATATTCAAAAGTAACGGTGATAATAAAATGCATAAAATATATGTGTTAGTAGACTACATTAAATACATACTTTATAATACCACTTTACAATGAAATTAAAAACAGAGCACAAATAGGATTGTGGTGGCTCAATAGCTTTGACACGCAGCGCAGTCCAATTCAAGTGATGTAAATTGGCATTGATTAATGTGTGTAAGGGGTGGATGGTCTGTGACTAACTGTTCAGTTTTCTAAGCATAAAATTTTTGAAAGTACACTAAATACAGTAAAAATTTCTTTGAAGAACAAGTGTGCCACATCTCAACAAAGCTGGTCCACAGGGGACCAAGTTGTTTCATTTGGGCAGGCAGACAGACAGAGGCTTTTGCAATAGGTGCTTGCTTCACACATTACAGTAGACCCCCGCGAAGTCACGATTCAAAGTTCGCAGCCTCAGTTATTCGCTGATTTTTCCTTAGAACCTATCAAATAACTGTTAGCAGAAACCGCAAATATGCTCCACAATTTTTATGGCTTTTTTCGTGGAAATACTGTACTGTAGAGAGAACAGGATGCAACTGTAGAAGAAAACGCAGCTTGGGATGGTGAAAGTAGCCAATAGAATTTGAAACTGCAACTCCCAGCCGTCCCTGCAGTGGCTCCTATTGGTCTTCTGCTGAGGCTGTTGGGGTGGGGTCAAAGGATGTCAGCGCGGGTTTTAAAAAGGGGGCCAGTGACCAAAAGCAAAAAAAACCTTTTGTAATTTGTGTTTCAAGTTCCTGCCTGTCTGCCTTGTGTTGGGTTACCTGTACTTATTCATTTTGTCCTGGATCGTTTCGTGATTGGTGTGTGAATTGTCTGCTGTCTGCCTGTGTACATGAGGACTGTAAGTGGATTCATGGCCATCCTGCAAAGAAAGGAGCGCTCCTGAATCCATCCACCCGTCTTCACCATTTCAGGAACTAGCGGTAGGACTATCTTTACATTCCCATTCAACGTGCGGATCTCTGGACTATCTATTTTCATCATTACATTTCATCCATTGCCGTTTTTCATGATTTACTGTGTGTTTTCTTTGTGCTTTGTTGTATTTAATGTGTATTCACCGTAAGGAGTACAGGGGTGGTATTGTTGTTTTCAATACATTCTTTATTTTCTGTTTGATTACCGGTTTGCTTTGTTTTTGTCTCTATTTGTGAGTGCGTGCGGGTTGGGCCAAGGCTGTCCCTGGAATCTCCACCATAAAAATAAATCACCGTCTTCTTGATGGTATGAATCTTAGCGGCACTGGACTGCTACAGCATTATTCATTTCTCCTTGCTGCTGATTGACTGTGATGCATCTCCAGCTTAGTGTTCTTGTGTTTTCCATTTTGTTCCTCTGAACCCTTAAACCGACACAACTGGCTATAGTCGTTTCCCAGTGCCATTTGCGAGCACGCAGGAGCGGATCAGTCAATGCCGTACATTCGTTGAGCAGCCAGCTCATGACCACTGCCAGTCCCTTGTGAGCAGGGGGGCTGAACGCACCCCCCTAGAAGACACAAACACTCCTCAAACAAACCCCCTTAAAAAACGCTGATAGACTACCTTCACATTGCTCCCTTACTTGCTGGGCTTACTTGCTGCTGCTCTGTCGCGTGATATGCTTCTCGCACTACGCTTACTTAAAAGCCTGAATAGCACCTGTCCTTTTTGGCCGATTGCTTTGTTTCTCTCTCCTTCCCCAGACATCCTCTGCTCCTGTTGGGGGAACCGCTCCCGTTGTGCTCTCCCTATGATGTTTGCCTATTCTTTTAAACGAGAACTAACTGCATACTGAGCTTGTTTGACTTCTGAAAGAGACAGGTTTGTTTGTAGTGTTTGAATAAAGTTCCTGTCTCTACAATCTCCTGTGTTTCTGTGCAATTCTGTGACCCAAGCGTGACATCCTGCAGCACTGCGGCCTCACTGTCCCTGGGACTGAGCCTGCTAGCATCAGCGCTTACCTCTGTGTGCTTGCGTGCAGCCAGTTCAAGCGCAGTTGGCTCGGTGATTTCATCCATGGCGTCAGTTGCACCTTGTACATATTGTTCCAGCAGTTTTTTTTAAAATAGTTTTTACAGTTCATTAGCAGTGTGTAAAATTATCAGTGTTGCAGTAATTGTGATGCTCTTTGCATGAAAAAAAATGTGTTCCATTAAAATTTCACTTTTTCTTTGTGAATTGTGACGTTTACTTAAAGTGCAGCATAAACCCGTATACAGTACTGCAAAGTACTGTATACGGGTTTACCTTTACATTCTTTTTTTTTAGGTAATGTATTAAGCTGAGTTTGAAATTAAAGTGTTTTGGGGGCATATTTAGGGTTTAAAACTATAAAAATATGCATTTTTTTTTAACCACATCCAAAATTCGCGGTTTTTCACAATTTACGGGTGTTCTAGGAACGTAACCCCCGTGAAATTTGGGGGTGTACTGTATATATGAATGCACCTAAAAATGGGCTCAAAAAAATTTCACGCAGCATGAATGACTTCCACTGGCTTTACTAACCTTAACCTTGAAGCTCAATAAAATTCAAGATGCCATAAACCTATTGAAAAGTGGGAAAGCTGTTGGCCCACATAGCTATCCAATGTAATTCTATTAACATTATTAACTCAGCTGCTATCATTAGTTATTGATAGGTTTTTGGTTTTTTTTGGAAGCTAGAGGAAATAAAACTCTACTTCCAACATTAATTACTGTTTTACCAAAGAAAAAGGCTTTCCAGAATGTGAACTGCATAGACCATATATACCCAACATGGTGCCCGCGGGCACCTGGTCACCCACAGGGATCACCTGAATTGCCTGCAGGGCAGTGATATTTTATTTCAGCTATTAATTGTAGTTTTAGTTATTTTATTTTATAAAATTATTTCATTCTAGTTTTCAGTGGAGTCAACAATTTTATTTATATTTAGTTCTGGTCTTTTTACATAATGTTAGTACAATTTCTGTTTTATTCTGTTGCAAGACCACAAATGCTGGCCTACACATATTTCAATGCAAGTTATGTTTCAGTCAATAAAATACACTCACAGTTCATAATGCCATTAAACACAACTTGACTATCAATGATCAAACAGATTAAGTGGCCTAATGAGTATAGTCAGCAAGATCAAATGTTTCAGCCCAAGAGACCAGTCTGTGCAAGCACGTTACTGTTAAGCTTTAAACAAGCACGTATTTCGAGAGATCTGTTAATGTTGCAATGACGTTTGTTGCACAGATAGTCACACAGTGAAAATATTCGCTCGACCAACACCTGTAATGCAGGTGCACAGATAAGGTCCTCGGCTACTGGTGCCAGCAGACTGTAGACAATTTCTGCTGCCAGTATTGAAGCTGGTGAGGCACAGACTCCTTCAGGTTCAGATTTACAAATATATGAAGCCAAAAGAGTAGCTTATTCAACTGGCAGCATGCACACTGACTCCTGTTTCTGTTTCAAATCTCATCAGCATGCTTTACACACAGATAGGTAAGGCACATATTTGGCTAAGAAAGAACGTTACATTTTTATAGCAGTGAGAGAGAGTGGAGAGAGAGCATCTGTTCCACACCCTCCATGTGTTCTAAATTTCTCAGTTCATACTCATTCAATATAAATGAAAGTATAGAGTGGTGAACAAAAAACACGGATTTCAATTTTGACCTTAATTGAAATATTTAGATCTTTTTAAAAACTTTAAATTCTTATGCTTTAATCAATTTAATAAAGACTTCAACAAAAGAATAACAAGAAAAAAGAATATTTTATTTAAAGTCAAAATTTAGTTTTTAAATATTGGATTTTTTTTCTTAGTCTGATCCCACTTTTTACAAAATTGAAAAACGTTTATGGTCCTACCTTTATTTGTAAATGAAGTCCATGTGCCTATCCTTCTCCACGAAAACCTCTGTCACTTTTTTGTAAAAATCCTCCTTATTTTCCTTTAGTTTTAGAAGTCTTAATCTTCCATTTTGGCAGTCAGTCGGAACAAAAAATAAAAAAAAAACGGACCTCCGCTGTGCACTTGACTTTCTGATATCACTAACTTATTGGCGCCTAGAGCCTCTGCGTAGAAGAACAGAAGCAACCAGCACCTGTTGGGCTCACATCCGCCCCCTTCAGTGCTGCACTGTACCGTTTGCCTCACCTTGTGCCTTTTCACTGCAGTTTTATGGCCGATCAAGCAAGACTAGATATTATCACACACATTCATTAAAGACATAAGCCAGACTGTGGAAAGTTAGGGTGTATAATAAACGTGTCTACAAACATTATATTGGCGACTGTGATGGACGGCCGGCTACAGACTCCGGTCGCCACCCCCAGGCTGCCAGGAGGAGCCCTCCGGACAGCATGATCGTGCCCCGAGTTCCAGCAGGGCCTCATGGACTTTGTAGTTTGTATACACAGCCCTGCTGGATACCTTGGGGGCCACCGGGAGTCGCTGTAGGGGGGCTAGTGGGCTCTTATGTGCCCTATAACCCGGGAGTGCGTCATCATCATGTGACAGGAAGGAACGACGTGCTCCCGGGCTGAAGAAAAGGACTGTTTACCCTGACCCGGAAGGAATAAGGACTTGTGGGTTTGGTCAGGAACCACTTCCGGGTCAGGGGATATAAAAGGACTCTGGGAAGCCCAGTACACTGAACTGAGCTGGGAGGTAGGAGGGTGAAGTGTCTGGGCGAGGAGGATTGGTTTGTGAGAGTTGTAATTGTGATTTATATGAGTGTGGAGTGGAGGGTGCTTTGTGCACGTCAAGACAAAATAAAAGAGTCTTGTACTTTTATCCAGTGTGTGGAGTGGTACCTGAGGGTGTTAGAGGTGGCTCCACGCCTCTACTGCAACACGACATACAGAGAGACAGCAACAGGCACGTGCTAATTGCATGCATCAGCCCAGTGTGTGAGGGAGAGCGCAATCCAAGATGAGGGTCGTTGGTGCCGCATCTCGCGTTTCTCCCCTGTATTTGAACAGGAAATGCACCAATTCAGCAATTTTAACTATAAAAATTATCTAAATTATTGGAATCATACAGAAAACAAAATTTATAGCACAGACGAGTGGACAAATTTATTTTACGTTATCACTTTGTTTTTTTTTTTTACTTTTTATGATGGCCCCTGACCACACGTCCCTGAGGTGCAGTCATTGTGCCAGAGAAGTGCTGGACTTCCACTAAGAACTGATCCAGCTGGTCCTGCACTTAAACTCAGAGACTCTTTTCTTCTTCTTGCATGCTATATTTGCTTTTATTATCACCTGCGCTGTAATTAAAGTATTTCCAAACGTTATTTTCTCACTTTCTACCCGCAAACATCTATGTAAAACTTGCTATCGTCAATCACACGTGCTTACTGCTTCAACCCGACGAGCCAAACGTGCTCAACAAACAATTGCTTGTTTAATGTAATATATTTCTTTACAAAACATGAAACTCCAGAGACCTTTCTATCTTTTGGTGTGGAAAAGGCCTCTGATAGAGTTGGATGGGGAGATTTGTTAACTGTAGAGGAATTTGTTCCTTAATATATGTACAAGGAATAAATTACTTTACACTAGTCCAATTAATAAGAAACCTGGATTTCATATCAGAATATGGAAACCTGCAAAGAAGTGTATTATCCACAAATGCTTTTTGTGACTGATATTGAACCACTGGCTATAAACCTAGAGAAGTCTGACAGAAAAATGATCATAAGGAAAGGGCTTAAACAGAAAATAAAGCACTGTATCAGCAGCATAAGACATCTCAGACCCACATTCAACTATGTCATTAGTATTAAACTTGTTAGGAAAATGCCAATCTCCAAATTGAGATCTTAATAAAAGCAAGGGTTTTGTTCCCCAGTGCAATATCCTGCACAACAGGAGTTATATCACTTTTCGCCAATTATATTAGAACAGGTAAAATACTTGGACAATATCATTACAGTAATCCCTCCTCCATCGCGGGGGTTGCGTTCCAGAGCCACCCGCGAAATAAGAAAATCCACGAAGTAGAAACCATATGTTTATATGGTTATTTTTATATTGTCATGCTTGGGTCACAGATTTGCGCAGAAACACAGGAGGTTGTAGAGAGACAGGAACGTTATTCAAACACTGCAAACAAACATTTGTCTCTTTTTCAAAAGTTTAAACTGTGCTCCATGACAAGACAGAGATGACAGTTCTGTCTCACAATTAAAAGAATGCAAACATATCTTCGTCTTCAAAGGAGTGCGTGTCAGGAGCACAGAATGTCACATAGATAGAGAAAACAATCTCTAGCAAACAAATCAATAGGGCTGTTTGGCTTTTAAGTATGCGAAGCACCGCGGCACAAAGCTGTTGAAGGTGGCAGCTCACACCCCCTCCGTCAGGAGCAGAGAGAGAGAGAGAGAGAGAGAGTTTGTTTTTCAGTCAAAAATCAATACGTGCCCTTCGAGCTTTTAAGTATGCGAAGCACCGTGCAGCATGTCGTTTCAGGAAGCAGCTGCACAAAAGATAGCAACGTGAAGATAATCTTTCAGCATTTTTAGACGAGCGTCCGTATCGTCTAGGTGTGCGAACAGCCCCCCTGCTCAATCCCCATACGTCAGGATCACAGATAGTCAGCGCAAGAGTGAGAGAAAAGTAAGCAATCTAGCTTCTCAGCCATCTGCCAATAGCGTCCCTTGTATGAAATCAACTGGGCAAACCAACTGAGGAAGCATGTACCAGAAATTAAAAGACCCATTGTCCGCAGAAATCCACGAACCAGCAAAAAATCTGCGATATATATTTCATTATGCTTACATATAAAATCCGCGATGGAGTAAAGCCGCAAAAGGCGAAGCGCGATATAGCGAGGGATCACTGTATAAGAAAACAAAAATCTTTTTAAATACAGATTTGGTAATGCAATAGAAAATATGAAACAAGATGTTAATTAATGGTCCTCTCTCCATATTACCTTAGCCAGGAGAAGTCAGTTTGGTCTAACAATTTAGACTCAACTGTAGCAGTCTTCTGGAAATACAAAATGGCTATGCATTTAAAAGGCAACTGTATAGTGATCTAGAGCTAAAGGATGATTTTGACAGGTCTGCAAATACTCATACAATAAATCTGATACACAAAATATCTGAAAATGGCAAAAGTCTACAAATTTACACCTACTTCTTTAACCTATGTAGTACTCAATCTATGGAATTCAGTAAGGATTGTGAACTTTAGATATATATGCATTAACAATGTAGATGCATTTACTGAACTATTACAGTACAAGTTTAATCTTCCAGCAACACAGAGTTTTTCTAATATACACATTAAATTAAAAACTTTGTCAAAAGCAACTAACTGACCATCATCTTTTACCTGTATATATCTCTGAGGTGATACTGGTTAGCTGGATAAAGATTCAAACAGCATTTCCAAAAATAAAAAAATAAAATAATTTCCCTATACTGCAATTAGGGAATGAAGACAAAACGGATCTTTCAATTAAAAGTACAGAAAAGTATGTTAATTCTACTAATTATAAAATACATTCTAAGTCAACTAAAATTAAACATTGTTCATCATTCGGTACTCCATCAAAACTGTCTTAAATGTTTCCAGGGCAAGATCCACCTGTCAGTGATGTCATCGTACGATTAATTATATGATGTTGTATAATTAAACCACTTTGGGCAAAAACATTCCTAATGTTTAATATTAACATCTCTGAAGCAACACCAGATAGGTTAAAAGTGTGCTATATATAAAATACCGCAACTTCCACAATGATTTTTTTTACCTCCACCTAATACAATTTAATAGGAAAGTGATATACAATATTATTTCAGATTAGAGAAAAAATCGGATTCTCATTACAATGATCTGTTCAGAATTTTTTCAGAACTTGGTAAGAATTCATTATTTCATTAGTCTAAATGTGTATGCTGGGCCTGCACTGTCTTGAACCTTTTTTATTTTCTACCTGGCTTAATATAAAAAAACATTTTAGTTCTCGTCATATAGCTCTCTTAGTTAAATAAAAGTTGAATGCAGAGTTTCATGAACCATCTTCGTAATATACTATTGTACTTTACATGTTACTTTCATTTGACTGGGTTGTGTTTTATTTTTATGTTTAAATAAAAAGTAATCTTAAATAAATAAAAATTACAAAAGATGCCTTTATTGAAAAATTATGTTTTTCCCTGATTGTGATTATTGTATCTGGACAGGAAAATATTTGTGAATGCTTTATCAGAGGAGTTACAACATAATTTGTAAAAAAAAAAAAAAAAAAAATGTTATAGTTAATTAAGCCAAGGTATAGTAAACTTAACAAAATAAAGCTTGTATTATTTAAAACGCTATAATTCCACTTTGAAAAAAAGAACACTGAACATTTTACCCCTGGTTGAAAATCTTGGTTTGAATGAATTTATTCATATTTGATCAGGGTATACTGCACTACCCCGCCACCTCACACCCAATAACTGTATTAAAGTAAAGATACTGTCGAAATTTAAACATATATAGCAGGGGTGTCGAATCCCGGGCCTGGAAGGCCACAGTGGCTGCAGGTTTTCATTCAAACCCTTTTCCCAATCAGTGACTAGTTTTCACTGCTAATTAACTACTTTTCCCTTCATTTTTATGGTCCGGTTTTTAAGGATTCAGTCCTCTGAATTGATTCCTTTCTTCATTAAATGGCAGCCAAACAGAAATGGGACATTAAACGAGCCGACAGATGACCAGCTAAACTGGAATTTCAAACTCCAACCAATCTCTTAATGAGAAACTGATTCTTGCCGTTAATTAAACCCGTTAATTCTGAAAATTTCCAAAATTGTTGATTTTTCTGTTTTTTCTAAGAATACTGTCAAAATGTTGCGGTGACCTCGGAGATCAACTTTACTGAGAACTTCACCTTTCTTTATTTTCAGATACTGTGTGATGGGCACAGGTGGCTTGTTTTGTGTTTCATTCTTGTTTGGCCACAAATTAAGGGAAAAGAGACAACTAAGGGGCCTGAGTCAGGTTAATTAAAACTAAAGCAAAAGAAGTTAATTAGCAGCAAAAACCGGTCACTAATGAAGAAGATGGTTAGATTGAAAACCTGCAGCCACTGCGGCTTTCCAGGACCAGAGTTCGACACCTGTGATATATAGGATCAACCGGATACACAAGTAAATGGGTGCAAGTAAAATTCAAGGCTAATATTAAAAGTGCCAGAGACCTGGCTGAAACGCGGCTAGACAATGAAAACGCCATTAACAGACATATCTATCTATCTATCTATTTGGACACAAACTCAGCATATGCAGCTTTGAAAAAAAGAACATGTACATATAAATAAGACTTTATGGCCAACACCTTCCGAACCTCATTAAATTCACCTACCCTCCCCCCTCCTTATTTGCTTTGTATTGCCCTGGATTCCTAAGAGTCTAATCATGTTCCTCCGATGATGATACCTGGTAGGAGTCGAAAGCTTAGGAATAAAAAACTATTTTCATATACATGACTCATTTCCTCCCTTTGTGGATTTCTAGCTACAAATATGCAAACCGTGCATAAAGAGAAGTGATTAGTTTGATCAGCCATCTCCAGTTACCACAGTCTGCATCCTCAAAAGTAGGACAGTGAAGTAACAGTACTACTCGGTGGCAGAATATACAGATATCATATTGCTTCCTATTTAACCTCCTTGGTGTGAACCCTGAGCATGATTTGGGCTCTGAATTCTATGCAATTATAGGGAACATTGCTATCAAGCAATTCAATCTAATCTAAAAATAAACCCGTTTCAAGCTCAGGGTGACATGCAATGACACACTGTGACAGTGCAGGTCAGCTCCATGCTCCCTCTTCCATGTTGAGAGCCTCTTGAACCCAACATCGTCGATGGCCTTGACCAGCATGAATTGAACAGATGAGGACAAACACACCAAGCAAGGGGATGTTGTAAAGGTGCTCAGTGCTTTTATTAAAACAAATGTCCAATAAATAAATGATCCAATTAAATTAGGTGATGCTGGAGGTTAAAATCAGTCGAAAATAATCCTTTTAAAAAAAGAGGTTAAAAATGGGTCAGGAAACTGTCCCTAAAATCCATGAGCCCTGATGTAGTCCTTAAAAACAGACATCTCCTTGGCTTAACTCATAACTGGATAAGGAGGTGCCTAACTAGCAGTTCAGCCCACCTTCGTCGCTGCACCCCATTGAGCCTCCGACCCCTGCTGCCAGGATCGCTCCCCTGTGGTCTATGGCACCACCCGCAGGACACTTCTAAAGAGCCTCTCACTTCCCTGTAGCCACACTGCCTCTCTCCAAGGAGTCGCTATAACCGAGCAGCACTTTGACCTGGGAGCTGGCATGGCCATTCAGCTGGAGTGGCCATCAGGCTCCAAATGCCGTCCACATGCTCAGAGGGACTTCCTCCCAGCTGGCTGCCTTCTCTGCCTTTCTTGCACCAGATCTTTCCCTCGCTCTTGCCTTTTCTCTCTGCCCATCTTTTAAACTCTGGCATTTTTCCTGGTTTTTTTTTTTTTTAATTCCTTTCTGATTCTTCCCTCATCCTGCACTTGCACTTCCCTTTTAAAGCAGGGACATGGCACAGCTGCAGCGATCAACAGCTCCCAGCACCAATTAGGGTCACAAATGATCCTGCGCCTGTGCACTACTCTGCTCCCGCATTGCGCACACGAACCGCTCTCGCCACACTACCATGCCCTCACCTGAAAACCCAAGTCTGGTGATTATTTACTTAAAACTATGCCATCCAGCCACAGACCTCACTTTACCACACACACTTTATAGTATTATGCCCAAATAACTCAGGACATTATTCTACGACCATGTACTGGATTAAATAATAGCATGCTGAAAAAAAGTTCTACACTTTTTGCCACTTTATGGGAATTTAAAGTAACTCATCAATTTTCATGAGTGGGGCAGAGCCTCCAACAAAAAACAACTGCAAATCAAAAACCATAAAAACAGTTTTAGAACAAGCTGAAACTGAACTTTTGCTTAAATTGTTCAATAGTAATATTGACATAAATTGGTCACCAGATGTTGACAGGGAGAGTGAAACTGATGCATGATACAGCACTATACACTGGAACCATCATGATATGCCCAATGAATTTAGTTGTATGAAGCTTCACTGTGGTTTAGCAGTATCTGCATGACTAAAAATAGGTATAATCAAGGTCAAGGACGAGCAAGACATTAGTCCCATAAGCACTGCTCACAATAGGCAGCTGTCAAAGTTTGTGTCGAGAAAATTGGGGAAGTAATTTAGCCTAACACTATGGTAGCCTGCAACAGCAAAAGGGGCCCATTAATCATACATGTCAAACACTGACATTCACCCATCTCATGTGCAAAACAACAGGAAAAATAAAAAGTGCGGGAAGAACTTAGAACTTTAGAAAGTAACACTCTTTTTTTATTTTGTCCACATATGTAAAACCACAAAGCTGCAATAGGGTGTACTCTTTTATCACATGAATATAGATCATTAAAAACAACCACAATATTTTAAAAATGCCTCAATATGTTATCATTGTACCAAGATTATAACCTGTCAGACCCAAAAGACACACACATTTTGTTGCATGTGTTACAGAATAATATCCCAAACCAATAATACCCAAAGCCAGGAAATCACACAGAATCAAAGGCCATTGGATTCAGTGACTTTATTATTACATAGCTGCTATTCCTGGGCTTGAAGACATTTTTATACATAGCTTAACATCATAATATATTTTGACATTCCTGCTTTTGCTAATGGACAATACATAATGGAATTTTGTCACCTTTGTCTGACCACCCTTCAGTCAAACTCCTTATTAGGTTATGCATATCCATGGCCTTTATTCATTATGCTAATAACCAACACCATTTGGCATTTTCCAGTCATTGTCCTGTAACTTTCACCCTGCCCCCTTATTGCTAATCCTTCTCCTAGTCTTTGGCATCAGGTTTGAGGGTGTCATTTTGTTACATTGGTGGAGTAGTTACATGTAAGACTCAGTTAAAACACTGGAATACACTAAGGCTCAGTGCAATTCAGTGTTCAACTGTGCTTGAACTATATTGGTAGTGAAATTACAATATACTTTAAAAATAATATTTTATAAGGTGCAGAATCACATAGTAAAACAAGTGCTTAATTAAGTCCTTAATCATATTATACATTCTATTTTCTGTTCCTACTATATTCTAATTATCCAGTGTATATAAAATATCTACTAAATATTCATGCAGATATATTTCTATACATGTGCATATACTAAAAGTAAAAAAGCAGTTTTATTATTAAAAGAATTATGGTAAAGCAGAATTGTGGTGTGACGGAGTGTAATTGCCTGTATGTAAAAAGTGATGAAAAAGGCATGTAAATTGTTTTTCTTTTATTCCTCATTAAAGTTTTCCCTGTTCACTCACTTGAGTCTTCTCCACATGTCCAAGTACAGCACAGTTAATGAAACACTGTAGCTACCAACATCATGAAAGTTGGATGGTGAGTGCCATGGTGGTAGTGGTGGTAGATTAGGTCCCAAGTTCATCTTGTAATGTGGAAGTCAGGCAGCAGGTTGGCTTTTACATATTACATGTAAATACTTAAGTATATAACAGACTGACATATCTAAAAGATTTAATAGTCACTTTTCTCCAATATAGTAACTATCACTAGGCGGACCACTTCACACATGCTTGTAGATCACAGATTGCCCACCAACCTCATTTTAATTACCACTGTTTCCAACTTGGTTTGCTAGAGTAACATTGTAGTTAACTTTAGCAAACTTGTTTATCTAAATTAACACATTTTTAAATCATGATCAGAGAGATTAAGTATCATTGACTGTCTGCAGACATGTGGGACTTGGCCAATTGGTGCCAAAAAGTCATATTTTTATATTTTAGCTCACCCTTTATAGGGCATTGTTAGTTTGTGAGATAAAGAAATTGCATTTGCAAAAACTTTTCTTTACCTAAAAAAATTAAAGTTGCTTTGATCTGATGAAAGATACCAGATAATTGCCTCCACTCAATCTTCCAGTTTTACATCTACAAAGATCAAATTTACAAACTACCATGATGTGTAACACTTTTATTAGATTAGATATAGTCATGCTTGGATTTAAATTAATGCAAATGTTATGTTGTGATTGTTAGAAGGATACAGTATGTTTATGTTATTATATTCTCCAAAGGTCATTCTAAACTGTCAAATATGTAACCAGGATAACACCCTGCATATGAAAAGATTTGTTCAGGTCCCTGACTTCACATGTCATGTCACACGTTCTGGACATGTCCCTTGCTTTAACTACACTGCAATAAAACTGCCTATTTATCAGAGAGCCTTGGGATTGCAATGACCTTAATCATTTAACAGCTCTATTTGGTGAATAGAGGACCTCACTTAAACTTTATATATTTTACCTTATGCACTTTTTTTTTTTTTTTTATTAAAACATAACTAGCTCAGAAAAAAACAGCATCACATGAACTACAACACGCCATGGCAGCAATACACTTTACATGCAATCATGAATGGCTTCCTATCACTGGATGAGTAGTAACAGTTTCCAGTACAATCTGTAAGACATATTGGCTGGTTATGCAAGTACTTGGCACACCTAAAAATACAACTACTACTATAAATTGAAGTATTTAATATACAAAAGTTAAATGATACACATGTTTATAGGGTCACTTCTATAACAGAGTACAGTGAAATTCTTAATTGGATGTGCTAGTCAGAAGCCATGATTAGCGAGTATAAAAAACTTACCTCAAAACATTTGCCTTCCTTATCTGAAAAAACTCACATTATGAAACAAAGCTAAACCCAGCAAGACATCAACACAGCACAGAGCAGATATATTAGCTGGGTGTTTAAAAATTTTTACTTCAGTTCACAGAGATATACGGAGACCTTTTAAGTTGCAAGTTAAATGAAAACAGTTATAGGGGGGAAACAAGTTGTGAATGACAACAAAAAAATATTAATAAATAATTTAAGCAATTAATGACTATCCATAAAAATAGACCACAAAATACTACTATTTGCACTTTTAACCATCTTAATAAATAGTCTTTTGGACATGCGGTTAAGACAGCATACCTGGAGTGAGAGAGCACGCCTGCAGCTGTCGAATTACGTGACTCAATTCACCCTGCAAAGTGGCTCCATTGGAGTTTTTTAGGGTCATCAGCATGCTTTCTACGTCCACAATTCCATCACCTTCTGCATCAAATTGGCTAAAAGCCTGTAGAAAACAAATTAGTTAAAACTTATATTTACTGCTGAAGAAATAATGTGAAATTATTTAATCTGGGAACATTATACAATGTTTCATTTGATCCAAAATTTGACACAAACATACAGTAACAAAAGTAAGTCTTTCAGATTTAAATGAAAAATGTGTACATAAACTTATAGTATTGCTTCCTGCCAAAAACCAAAGTGAAACAGACTCTCTTTCAAAATTTAGGTCAGTAGTTTAGGTTTAAGAGGAACTCAATAACATGCAGATGGTGAAATTTACTTTAGTATTTTACATACATGAAAATAATGAAGTAATATTTAGTAAACTGAAGACATCCACAGAGTATACTTTTAAAACAGATTCTGATGGTATTCTTAATCCATAAGAGAACAAATAATTACAAGGCTTTGGTTCATGTGTGGAATCTGCAATTAACCTAAAACAGAATTTTAATCCACAGGCATTAAGGTGATTCAACAGCCACTTACATTGAACAACTGCATGAGTTTACTTTAAGTGGATTTCTTGTATATAGTGATGTTATATTTATAGGTACATTATTATCACATGTACAAAGTATATTAGTTTTCCAACTTGCATGTGCCAGTCAACATCACCACTCTCTGGTGCCATAATTAGGAAGTATAACTGTAATACCTCAATATAATATCTGCCTTTCTTACCTGAAAAATCAGACATTTTATGGATGATGTTGTATGCATTATTTTAAAGACACCACTAGCTGAAAGATGTACTGATGTACTGACAATTACTTGGTGGAGTGGATGAAGTTCTGAGTGATGACTGTGTTCAAAAGTTCATTACAATATAAAATTAACTCCATAAAATTTGTTTTTTATCACTACTGACGGGCCATGCAGCACCTTTGACACATTTTTACCCTTTAGACGTGTTTTTGATGTTTTTTCATATGCACATGGGCAAAGGCAGCTGTTTCTATTCAAACTTTGCCGAACACGTGGGAAGCAGTGCAATGCAGATACAGAGCAGTGCAAGCAACAATAAAAGACAAAAGAGAACGTAAATAACCAACACTGGAGTGACTAATAATAAAATTTAAACATATTTGCTTAGTGAGATATAATTAAAGTGTAAAAAGGATGAAGCAATACACAGCAATCATACTGAGGAGCATTACCATTGATGGGTGAGAGAGGGTATGAGCATAAATTCAACAGGGGAAGAACATTTAAAACAATGTAGGTGAGGGTGCTGGACTTAAAAGACAGGAAGCAAGAGAAATGTCATTTAGGAAGGCAAGCAGGAGAAAAGGAAAGTTTATTAGCTAAGATAAAGGCACATAGCATGCAGATTGAGGGTGAAACAGCTATTTACAGGGGCTAGCAGGTTTTAAATGACTTACAGTATGCAGTTCCCTTAAACGTGTATTTAATTTCTTAAATTATAATTAAATAATTCAAAATGTATTTAATTTCTTAATTAAAAGAGGTTGGAGTTGTTCAATAATCCAAATTTTAAAAATGAGGTCAGAGTGATGCAAGTCGTGTTTGAAGGTGGATTTTTTGGAAGACTGCTTTGAAGAAGCTTGCTTCCAGGAGGCATACACCTGCCAGAGATGCCACCTAATCTATCACCTTTAGATCAGGATCCCTGAACATTGAGGAGTAGGTAGCTAACCTGCAAAGAAGTAGAGAATTGTCGGCTCTTACCCAGATATCCTTTAGGGTGATGGTGTGCACCACCAAGGTGGCGCAGGTAGGAACTCTAGACCACGGAGGTAAAAACAGATCGGTCACAGTCAGAAGTAAGTACAAAGTAAACTGTAAAACTGTACAAAGTAAAGGCTGCATGCTGTCCAAAGTTATCAATCACAGAGTTGGAAGTGTCCAATCATTTTCATACAAAGTTGGACGGTGACTAGGAAAAATCTGAGGTGGTAAGCAGGGATGAGAAATGCCAACAGGTCATATCAAAATTTGTCTCAAGAAATAGGATGGTATTAATAGTTGGGAGACTTTATCATTAGGAAGGGTTGAATCTCAGATTCTTGGATGGTGTGTTCCCTCCCAGATGAACAGGTGGGAATAATTTCTGGGAGGGTGGATAGGCCTCTGTCCAGTGCAGGGATGGATCCAATTGTCAATATTGGAAAAAATGTCATACGTTATGTAAGGGCAGGCTGCCAGATCTACAAACTAAATGTAAAGAGTTAGGTGCAAAGATGAAAGCATAACTGCCTGTGCTACATGTTTGTCCAGGTAAAATGTAGGAGAATAAAATGAATAAAAGGGCAATAGGAGGCTCACATTGCTGCAGTGAAGCGCCACAGAAGCAAATCATAAAAGATCGGGGTCGCGCTATAAGTCCCTGTCTTGCACCCCAAAACACAAGGCTTATTCTCAGTACTTTATCAAAACCAGCTTTATTCAGCTTGAAACAGGAATGGCACAGTTATTTATTGTAGCGTGATCTGCCACTCTGCTATACACAGACATAGCAGTCAGGCAAGATCGTGGCCAGGTCAGTGATTAAGTAATCCTGTTACAGTACCTGCATTTACAATTTACGTGCTCCTAACCTTGCATCACCCATCGAGATCTTTTCTGTTTACTTTGGCGGAGAGACGCAGCATATCTGTGAGCCGTACAAACACGGAGATCGCACTTCGGGACGCTCTTCGGCTTGCTGTCTAGTTGGGGGAGGTCCCAAAAGAGTTTACAAACCTCACATTTTCTTGAATGAGTGCCGCATTAATAGGAATGTTTTTTGAACAAGCATCACTGAACCACATAAAAACGGCTTTTTCGACGTCTTCAAATGCAGCAGTTCACATACGGTTGCAACCCAAGATTTTTCTACTTTTTTTGCTGTTTTTCAAGAAAGTTGACAGTGTCAATGGCGAAATTCCGAATTCACCGGCAACGTCTTTTTTCTTTTTGCAGCAATCAAGAGCTGCAAAAAATTAAAGTGGTTTTTTTTTTCTAATATGAACTGTTATTTTTCTGTGTCTGCCGTTTCTATAGGAGGGTGACAATGAGTTAAATTCCAATGGATGCTTTTCAAATGTCGGCGAGCAATAACTAAAAGGTATCACTGAAAACCGCAGGAAACGAAAAAGGCAAAAATAAATAAATAAATAAACCAGTACAGGTAAAGTTCGAAGAAAGAAAAAAAATTAGTGTTTCTGTTTGGGGATCGTTGTGCACAACTGAGCTGCGGCCACAGAACTAACTGCCCTGTGGATGATTCATTCAGGCATTTCAAGGTCTTTAGTGCACTTCGTTATAATGAAAGTATCTGCTGAATGTACTTCGTGGTAACGAGATTTCTATAGACTTGTGTCATATGGGGAAGCTGTCGGGACCATAAAAATACTTCGCTGTAATGAAAATTTTGTTGTAAAGATATTCATTATAATGGAATTTTACCTATATACACACACATACACGCAGATAAATGTGCTGTGAAATGTGGCAATTAAAGTTAAAAAAATGATATTTGAGCATAAATAAATGTTTAATGAAATATATGATTTTGTTGCTTAATTTGTTATGGATTCTTTTTTTTATTTTATTTATTTCAGTGACACTGCACGCAACAGAAACAATGCCTTGAAATGAAAACTGTTTTTTTTTCACCCATCTAACCTGGCTGTAAACAAGCTGGTTAAGTTTGCAAAAAATACTAAACTAGGTGGAATGACACAGAATACAGAATCTACCCAATCATTGCAGAGACCTTTGGAATTAATATAGGTTTGCTAAGATTTGTGACACATGAAATTTAATGCAAATAAATATGTCATTTTACCTAGGAAGTAAAAATGTTAGCTATGAATACCGACTGACAGTTTGAACCTTGAAAGTATTACTTGTAAGGAGGACCTAGGAGTTACAGTGGACTCAATAGTATCTTCATTCACACAATGTATAGAAGCAATGCAGGAGGACACTAATGTTAAGTTAGATGGCATAGCTTTTAAAGTATAAGACATGGGATACTATGTTTAAGCTATATAACGCATAAGTGAGGTGAGGGCACATCTGAAGTACTGCATGCAGTTTTGATTTGCATATTTTAGGGAGTCTGAGAGTTTGTTAATACAACTAAATTTGTTTTATCCTCTCCAAAATGAGGAAAGTAATATAGTATCTTAAAATTTCTTTAAAAAGGGAACAGCAGTTTTAAAGTTGGTAAAATGCACACAGTCATGGCCGAAATTATCGGCACCCCTGGAATTTTCCTTCAAAATGCACCATTTCTCCCAGAAAATTGCTGCAATTACAAATGTTTTGGTATACACGTTTATTTCCTTTATGTGCATTGGAACAACACAAAAAAACAGAAAAAAAGCCAAATCTGACATCATTTCACACAAAACTCAAAAACCGGGCTGGACAAAATTATTGGCACCCCCTACTAAATATTTGGTTGCACACCCTTTGGAAAAAATAACTGAAATCAAGCTCTTCCTATAACCATCAACAAGCTTGTTACACCTCTCAACTGGAATTTCCGACCACTCTTCTTTTGCAAACTGCTCAAGGTTTCTCAGATTTGAAGGGCGCCTTCTCCCAACAGCAATTTTGAGATCTCTCCATAAGTGTTCAATCTGATTTAGATCTGGACTCATTGCTGGCCACTTCAGAACTCTCCAGCGCTTTGTCTTCAACCATTTCTGAGTGCTTTTAGAGGTATGTTTGGGGTCATTGTCCTGCTGGAACATCCATGACCTCTGACGCAGACCTAGCTTTCTGACAATGGGCCCTACATTGCTCCCAAATATCTTTTGGTAGTCTTCAGATTTCATGATGCCTTGCACACAGTCAAGGCATCCAGTGCCAGAGGCAGCAAAACATCTCCAAAACATCTTAGAACCTCCACCATGTTTGACTGTAGGTACTGTGTTCTTTTCTTCATAGGCCTCATTCCATTTTCTGTAAACAGTAGAATGAAGAGCTTTACCAAAAAACTCTACCTTGGTCTCATCTGTCCACAAGACGTTCACCCAGAAGGACTATGACAAACTCCAGTCTGGATTTTTTATGTTTCTGTGTCAGCAGTGGGGTCCTCCTGGCTCTCCTGCCATAGCGTTTCATTTCGTTCAGATGTCGACAGATAGGGTGCAACAGTGTCAGCTCGAACTGAGTCTGCAAAACCGCTTGAATATGTTTTGAAGTTGATTGGGGCTGTTTATCCACCATTCGGACTATCCTTCGTTGCAGTCCTTTATCAATTTTTCTCTTCCCTCCACGTCCAGGGAGATTAGCTACAGTGCCATGTGTTGTGAACTTCTTGATTATGTTGCGCACAGTGGACAAAGGAACATGAAGATCTCTGGAGATGGACTTGTAGCCTTGAGGTTGTTGATATTTTTCCACAATTTTTGTTCTCAAGTCCTCAGACAATTCTCTGCTCCTCTTTCTGTTCTCCATGCTTAGTGTGGCACACTCAGACACACAACAGAAAGGTTGAGTCAACTTTTCTCCATTTTAACTGGCTTCACGTGTGATTGCTATATTGCCAGCACCTGTTTCTTGCCACAGTGCAACAGGTGAGTTCAAACGAGCATCATATGCTTGAAATAAAATGATATACCCACAATTTTGAAAGGGTGCCAACAATTTTGTCTGGCCCATTTTTAGAGTTCTGTGTGACATGATATCAGATTTGGCTTTTTTTCTCTGTTTTTTTGTGTTGTCCCAATGCACATAAAGGAAATAAATATGTATATACTAAAACATTTGTAATTGCAATAATTTTCTGGGAAAATTCCAGGGGTGCCGAAAATTTCGGCCAGGACTGTATGTATGTTTATGACTTTTTTGACAGTAACATGTTTAACTTCGTAACATTTCCTTGCATTTCAAAAATGGCACAGTGAGTTCTTCAATCTGAGATAAAAACTTTGCTTAGATGCTCACATTAATAAACTTGTGAAAATATTCAAAATGAATCCTTATTTTTTTTTTGATCATGATTTTTGTTTGCTCTAAAAAACAGTTATATGTATCCTATATCCGATTGCCTGAGATTGCATTGCAATTATTTCCATTAGAAGATATTTTAATAATAAATCATTGACAGCATGACTTAGTAAGCTTATCTTAAGTATATTATTTTACATTGGTACACTCATTCACCTTCAATGGTAATTGTTCACTTTTAAAAAGGTCTAATTATAGACACTGGTCAAAAAAAATGTTTTGCTCTATCACAGTTAAAGAAGAGGACCATTTAATATTATTGTATCTTACTTGAAGATAGAATTTAAATAACTACAAAAAAAAATGAAATTTACATTGTTACATTACCCAAACGTATTTAAAATTAACCAAAATTTAAACAATTAAAACTGAACATGCTGGGAAACTCTTGGTTATTCTAATCTACATTTTATTTATACTGTATTTATTTACTAGCTGTGATACCCGGCTTCACCCAGGAAATCAATGGGCCTCAGTTATGGGGCCGCTGGGTAGCCACTTATGCAGGACTCTGACGATTACAACATTTTTTGTGTATATTGCAATAAAATCACAAGACAATCAAAAGCAATAATGGTATTTTTGTATTCCCAAGGTTGTCTTTTTTTGAAGTAAATCGTAAGTCTCCATGTTGTCTGTTCTCCCTCATTAGTAAAATATGCAAGGTGCACAAGTATATCCCAAGGCGAGCAATGCATCACAGCTAAGTGAAACTACTTTAATCAAAGATCCTACCTATGTTGAGCCACATATAGTGAAAGGCTCATTACCATTGGGTAGAAGGTCTGAAAGAGTTTCAGACCTTTCCAATGATGCATAGTTGTCTCAGATTTGTCATTTGTACTAGATTTCACTGCTTTGTGTATAAGGCAATGTACTGTGTATCCCACAGCTGATCTTTAAGCATCATTACACACAAGTTTCTGTGAGAGTGCATTCGTAATTTTGGCTGATTTGCAATAAGACTTGAAGTTTGTACTAGGGAAATATCTTTTGCATACAGCTGAAATCATAGAAAAGTTACAGAATGCAGTGATAAGGGATATGAAGACCTCAAGTCTTATTAAGAATGACAAGTTTGTTGAAGGACTCAGTGCTATGCTTGATTTGTAACTACTGCTTAGTATGATTTTGAAGCATCACATTGCATAGTTTAACAGTAAAATATAATAGGTTCAATTACCATATCCGGATTATGCATCCTGTATGTTCTCCCTATGTTAGTTTTCTAAGCAGTGCCCATCCAATTTTAACTTTTTAGTGTACCAGTCAAATACTGCTATGTTGTATCTGCTTGAAGTTGCACTTTCACAGGGGACAACTCTTTGATCAAATGTATTTGCATCACACCACACTGCGCTACTGTTTGCAGTTTCATGTTGGGTCCTACAACCTCACCTCCCGATTGAATTTAAATGAACCACACCTCATGAACTTTCACAGGGGACCGTTCTTCGATTGAATGCCACACCACTGTAACGATGCAGGTTCTGCTCCATGCTCCCTTCTTGCTTTTGGGAGCCCTTGAACCCAACACCGTCGGTAATGTCACCGATAAGCTTGGCAGTGAGGCACAACAAATGGGGCAAGGGAATGGTGTAAAAAAAGTGTCAAGTGCTTTTATTAAAACAACAACAAAAACAAAGTGTCCAAATTAAATAAAGTGCAGTGCTTCACAATCCTTAAATAAATAAATAATCCATTAAAACAGAAGTGAAATAGTGGAGGTTAAAAAAAACAATAGAAAAAATCTTTAAAAAACAACGAGGTTAAAACAATGGCATGAAGCAGTCTCTTAAAATCCAAAGCACAGTGCCTTCTTTCTACCTGGCAGCTCCCCTGCTTCTCCCATACAGGCCCTGCAACAGGGGAGTCACCCTATCAGCAGGTGTAGCTGACCTTACTTCTGTCCGGTTGCCTTCCGTATCCTGGCTCCGTACAGCTACCTTACCAGACCAAGACTTGGGTTACCCAGCGGCCAGGACGCTCACACTGAGGCTCACCCTCCTAAGTCTCCTCGACTCCCGTTGCCTTCCACGGGGAGTCATCCATACTGCCGGTCACTCCAGCTCCTAGAAACCGTTCAGCTGGAGCAACCACTTCCAACTGCCCCTCCTCTAGTGTCGGCCACACACTGATCATGAGGGGCTCTCCATTCCAGCTGCCTGCATTTACCAGCAAGCCTGCTCTCTCTCACACCGGCTATCCTCTCCATGCTTCTGCCACCTTCTTCCCTGCAACCCCCGTCTTTCTTTCCGATCTCCTTTTATTTTCTCTCCCCTTGCTAGCCGCCTCGCGCTTCAATATATTACAGGGACGTGGATCAGCTGTGGCAATCAGCAGCTCCTGGGAACAATTACAAATGCGGAAGACTCCTCAGCTGTGCACTTAAGTGAGAATCGTCTGCATCACAATTCCCCGAGAACCACTCGGCCACACACACACACCACGCCCCCTTGTTAAGCTGCGAGTGCGGCGATTATTTTAAAACTGGCCCTTTTGACATGAGCTGTGGACCCCCTATGTACATCCAACTGTATAACTTTACAATGCTAAGCTTAATGCTTAGTTGATTCCAGGGTTGTACATATGTTGGTTATGTACTGTAAAATCTAGGTCTTTGGAGAGAAATTCCTAAAATACCTAATTTTTTGTGTTTTATTTAGTTAATATTGGTGTTAAAGGTTTTTATTCATATAAAGACTTTCTTTTAAAATTCTTAAAAGTGTTATACTCACTACTCTTCATTTACTACATAAGCAGAATAATAATTTACTAGCCGAAGCCCGCCATTGCATACGGCGGTGTAAGAATAGGAATGGAAAACGGTGAGAAAGGAATTCAGAAATCAAGAAGAAATAAATACTTCTTGAAAGACGCAGTTGTGAATAGGTGTTTTGGTGGAGACGACAGATAATGAGTCAAAAGATCTACTCGTACTACAATATCAGGTCTGTGCTCTGTTCTTTGGGTATCCAACAGTGCATATAGAATTTCCGGCCAAGCAGGATTACATGTGAAAGTGATAAATAAATCGGGCTTTCCGAATTTATGTACTATGGCCATGGCATCCTGATAGTTTTGTTGCATGTATCTTGGACTTCCTGGAAATGTGGATGGTAATATGATCATTTTGCCTACACGTACATTATTTTCAGTGTTTGCTTGCAGTGCGTCTGATAGTCCTTTGTATTGTTCCAAGTGCAGATCTTGTTGATGTAATCTGAAATTGTTAAAACAGAGGGTGCGCGTCTCAACTTATGTATCTACGCCGTACTGTTGGAACAGTTTGCCGCTGGAGTGCAAAATACTAAATGTATTCCTCATTGCTAATCTGTACGCGTAAAATTGGCATTGAGTAAGCCTTATTCGCTTGCCGGTTCTTTTATCGGGAACATGTTGTAAATCTTTGTGCCAGCCAATGTTTCCGTAACGGAATAAAAGTGGGTAAACCATAAGATCACAATTCATATTGAGTGTGGAAATCTGTTTACAGGAGTTGCCTATGGGATAGATGCAAATGTCCCTTTCGGCAGGCGGTTCGCCATCTTCTCCGACGAAAATCGATGCAACATCGGTGTCTCATGTCAGGGCATTGTATTGTTGTAAATCCTGCCTAGGGTTTTCCTTGAAAACCATTCGTACAGATGCTGTTGGATTGGAGTGAGCGATTTCATGCATGTGTTTGAATGATTTAGCGAAGGGGTTGATGGTTCTGAGCATGGAATCTAGCTGGAGAAGTAAATTTTCGCTGCATGCAGAGTTTGCTTTATTTTGTAAGCATACTTCAGTAGCTTGCGCTGTGTCAAAAACATACAACTGTCCATATCCTGGAGAGGTAGAAGTGTTAGCGTATAGTAGAGAGATTTGGTGATAAATTTGCTCGTATATTTTAAAACAATATGGTCCGTGGCCAGGAGGGTTGAGTTATCTGTGCACCCATGGAAGCAAACATTAGAGAAGGGTTGTATTCTCGAATGTGTTCACGATAATTTTTAGCTTCTGATGTTTGCTGTGTAAGAAGCTGTTGTAAAGACACAGGTGGCTCCCGCAAAGGTGGTAAAGCTACTTTACCGTTGTGGCAGCACCTCGAGTACTTGTTGGATATATTACGCTCAGCAGGCCAGTACAGTGCATAACAGTGTTTTCACTGCTGGTCTGGAGTCCCAATGTTGTACTCTTGGACGGGAAGTTAGGAATTAGGTGAAGAAGTACCTGTGGTAACGGGAAGAGGATTGTGTGTATGTCTGATGAGACTGTGTTGGTTTGGAAACGTTGCTTTGCAGATGTCGCATTGCAAGAGTTGTGAATGAGTTTTGTTGTGTTTAGTCAGACAATCATGTGTAGTGAACTTCTTATTGCATTTCTGGTACTCATATAGTTGTTGGGAAGAATGCCTTGTGTTTAGCAAGTGAAGTTTGTTTTTGAAAGGTTTTGATGCAGGAATCGCACTGGAAGAATGTGGGGAAGGGTTTGGAGGAGGACGAATAGGAATCGAGAAATACCGTGTCGGCAGGACCGATTTTGAAGAGAAGCCACAGGCAGCGTGGGGAAGGGTTTGGAAGAGGATGAATAGGAATCGAGACATGCTGTGTCGGCTGCGTGTGGGCGGGACCGGTTTTGAAGAAGAGCCACAGGCAGCGTGGGGAAGGGTTTAGAAGAGGACGAATAGGAATCGAGAATTGCTGTGTCAACTGCGTGTGGGTGGGGCCGGTTTTAAAGTGGAAGCAGGATGAACCAGAACAGAAATATAGATGAGATATTTTCTGTTTTGTTTTTTTTTCCCTCCACGGAACTAACTGCAGTTCATTTGAGCTGCTCGCTGTTAAGGATGCTACATACACTCCTTGGTGGTGCTGGTGCAAAAGACGCTAAAGCAGAACTCAGTATTAAAGCAATATTCAGTAATGTTACAAAGGTGATTTAAAGATGACTCATTCAAGGCTAAAAATTGTTAGAATTTCGACTCCCCATTAGAATCAAATGCTAATATTTGCACTACCAACAACGTCAAAATAGTTACTACATAGTTTTACTTGACATTCTAAAAAACAGCAGCTGTTTCAGCTACAGAAATAATCTTGCTTCATTCTGTTCAATTCTACTTTGGCTAAAATCAGTTAATTGCTGTGTTTCTTTTTTCAACTTCAAAAAAGTGCTGAAAATGATCATTGATTGGTTTTGCAAAATTAATGACAATGTGTAGGTGGACAACAGTGTTGGCTTTTTCTAAGGTCTGAAAATTGCTCCAGGGGCTCTGTACAATGGCTGACCCTGCCCTCTGACTTCCAAGGGTCATACAAAAAGACATTTTCCACTCAAGGATTAATGCAGCATACCAAATACCCAAAAAAAATCCAAATATGCACTTATTAAAAAAAAAATGTATAATCAGTTTAGCACTGGTTTATTGTTACACTTGACACACCCTTGATTTGCCAAAGCTGCACAATATTCTTCCCCATTTCTTTCACCAAGGGGTGAAACAGAAGTTGCTACCTTTAATGAGGAATTGACGCTCTTATTTGGAGAGATGAAAGGAGTGGGAGGTAATATATATTAAAAACCTTTCTTACTGGATCAGTTGTGTGAAATTGACTACGTACACAGCCACAGCACTGGGCAAGCACTCGATAATAACTTTCCATTCACCTGGGAGTAGGGATGTGAAAAGAACAGGTACCTTTGGTACCAGTTGATACCAATGTTTGAAAATAACAGTGCTGGTTACTTAGTACATTGGTAGAACCGAATGACTGTTAGTACTGCTCTTATTCATGACTGCAACATAGACAAATTACTCCAGAAGTACACTTATACGTAAGAAAAAATATGAACAAAAACTACATATGAAAATGGCTCACGGTGATGGTACAGCACTGCATCCACACATTGAAAAGAAAAACAGCACAACCCACGTCTGGAACTGACCTGTCTTCAAGGCAGTGGAATTTCAGCACACGGCTGTGGGAATCGTGCTTATTATTATTATTTAAAAAACCAAAAAAGCCATTAAAGAGTTACTTCAGGAACAGCTTTGTAAGCACAATGATGTGACCAATCGGATATGAGTTTTAATCATTCAGCTTGTAGTGTCACATAGTTGTAACAGTAAAAAAATAAATACATAAATAAATTAAAAAATGACGACAAGATTGATCTCTCTGAAACACAGTGTCCAAAACGGACCCTAAATT
Source organism: Erpetoichthys calabaricus (assembly GCF_900747795.2). Classification (NCBI taxonomy): domain Eukaryota; kingdom Metazoa; phylum Chordata; class Cladistia; order Polypteriformes; family Polypteridae; genus Erpetoichthys; species Erpetoichthys calabaricus. The sequence continues at coordinate 85,756,309 of NC_041401.2, forward strand.
GCATCTCTGATTGCGTCAAATACGTCCAAGGATGTGCATTTAAGCATCCATTGATTTTTTAACTGGTTTATTCAGTTTGCAGTCACAGGGGAAACATTGCATGCAGCATGCCCTGTTATGCATATAAGATTGTGTACACTGGCATTGCCAAGAACAGGTGAAGCAAGTAAAGATGAGGCAGGTTTATGGTGAAGTGGCATGGTTTGCCTACTGTAGCGATGAAATGAATGAAAACTGAATTTGACCGAGTTGTTAAATATTACTCTGTACTGCTTTTTTAGCTAGCGAATGATGCAAATTGCAAATATAAATCTTACTGTAGCAATTGTTACAGAGTGATTCACTGACAAAATAGATTTTAAAAGCAAGCTGTTACAAAATCAGTTTTAAGGAGTTTATTTAAATTAGAATATCCTGAGCAATCATCCATCCATCCATTTTCCAACCCGCTGAATCCGAACACAGGGTCACGGGGGTCTGCTGGAGCCAATCCCAGCCAACACAGGGCACAAGGCAGGAACCAATCCCGGGCAGGGTGCCAACCCACCGCAGGAACTGAGCAATCTTCAAAATCTTGAATTCAACAGTACAAATTTAAGTTAGAATTTTTATTATTAGTATTGGTTTTACGCAGTATTTTTCAATACTGGGAAGAAAATGTCAGAGTAAATTTGGAATGTGCATGCAGCAAAGATAAATCAGGTACTTCATGACGATATCATTCTTTATGGACCATACACTGAAGTTTATAAAATTGCCCTTATCTGTTGTTACACTGAGGGGATTCCCATGTTTACCACACATTCAAATCTAAGCCCTGCATTATAATCTGATATTTATGAATGGCAATACTAGTTTACTTAAATGAGAGTTGTGTAACTTCTTGATGGGTATACCAGTGTTTTAAGGCTGCTGTTAGTAATGTGGCAATGAGGCGTACTGGTTAAGGCTTTGGACATAAAACCCTGAGGTTGGGGGTTCAAATCCCATTACTGACACTGTATACCCACGAGCAGGTCACTTCACCTGTCTGTGCTCCAACTGTAAAAAACAAAAGAAATGCAACCGATTGTGTTTCATATATTGTAAGCCAACCTGCATAATGACTTCAACCACATGCATAAATTTATAAGTATTTATATAGTTTAAATTTTATTACAGAAAAGGCACAACATTGTTCACTTAAATTCTAAAGGTACTTCTAATAAAAAGCAAGATTGAATTGAATACCCATGTTTGCCATGTGTACCGTGAAATATCATTGGTATTGGAAAACAAATTCAGGTATCACCACATCTATACCTTGGAGCATCTCAAAAATCTGCAAGAGAAGCAAAAGACTTTCTAGAGACATACAAGTCTCGTTTTAATATACCCTTTTTCAGACCGTTACAACTATTACACTTTCCAAACAAAATACGGGGTTTAAAAGTGAGAGGGAGAGAAAAACATTGAGAGAGAGAGACACACACACACACATAGAGAATACACAAATGAAGCCCAAACGGTGAATATCTTGCACTAGCATTCTAGAATAAACGATGCGGAGCAAACAGACGGCACTGATTAATTACATTACCAAGTGGACCCATCACTCGATTTGTGTTTTAAATAGACAAAACTAGCCAAGTGTATTTTTTCTTCAGTTGTCCGGATTACTTAAATAATACTGTTATATTTTGCATATGACTATTAATGCAACATGTTACGAAGTTCTACAGTACATCACTGTAACTATAACTTTCTAATTTAGACTACATGTACTTAATTGTAAGCATGGGATTTAAAAAGACTATTTATCAAATAACGAAGTACACCATTCACAGCAATGTTTTTCTTGCAAAGCAAAATGCTGAAGGGCAGTAAAAGAAATAACTCTGACCACGCTCTTGATATGGTCTGTTATTGGACCTCATCTCGCCTGTCAACTAAATCGTCCTAAGCCAACTTTTCTGCCACCTCCCATTGCCCGTCTGCGAACCTCACCTCTTCACACTCTTCCCTGGTAACGACACCTTTCTCAAGCATTTCGCAGAACTGGTCTAAAGTCACAGTCTCCTCGCCACGACTCAGCCGTTCTTCCAACCATCGTAGCAGAGTGCCCTCGTTACGGGCCAGCACGGGCTCGGTCACCGCAGCTCCTGAATCTTTCAAGCGGGCCACAGCCTCTCTCAGCTTCACTTGTTCGAGCAGGGCCTCTGGAGTTGGGAGCCCGCAGGCCGGTGCCCTTCCGGCACCAGCGCCTCTGCTTCCACCGCTGCCTGACTCCGCGGAGACTGGGCTAGTGCCAGCAGAGAGCTGAGCTTCGGTCTCTACATCCTCCTCCTCGCCGCTTGCCATTCCACCTGCGCTTTCCGAGTTTCCCATGTTGCCGGACTGTAGCGGCCCTGTCGGCCAGCGAACGAGTTCCACCACTTTCTTCGCTGTTAGCTTGTCCAGGAGACCACTTGGGTAGCCCCAAGAGTCTCTTCATCTGCTGTGACTACCGGGTTGTGCGTCCGAGTGCGTGCTGACGTCACCGACTCTAATTGGCCAGAAACTTGGGAAGTTGTCCTTCCCTGCAAAAGACAGGTGACGGCGAAGTAGCACTTTGGAAGGTTTTACTTGTTTTAAAATAAAAGAAAAACACGACTATTGAAATTGTATAACTAAGAGATCGAGATATTATTTGACCAAGATAATATTTTACTTGCAAAATACCATATAAACAAAGATAAATTAATTAATAAATGTGTTAGTTTTAGGGATTTCAAAGCTCCGCAGCACGAAGGACACTTAATAAAAAAAGTCACGTGGAATGTAAATTTTGCATATTCCGGGAGTTTGTTGCATTTTAATTAACATCTTACTTATTTGAAATTACTTTAGTTTTTTTCCGACTCCATTCTCACATATACGAGAAAACCACCACACATTACATATCGTTCTATGTCTAGTAATACAAAACGTGGAGCTTTTTTGGTTTCCCAGTCTATTTTCCATCCATCCGTCCTCTTCCGCTTATCCGAGGTCGGGTCGCGGGGGCAGCAGCTTGAGCAGAGATGCCCAGACTTCCCTCTCCCCGGCCACTTCTTCTAGCTCTTCCGGGAGAATCCCAAGGCGTTCCCAGGCCAGCCGTGAGACATAGTCCCTCCAGCGTGTCTTGGGTCTTCCCCGGGGCCTCCTCCCGGTTAGACGTGCCTGGAACACCTCACCAGGGAGGCGTCCCCGAGGCATCCTGATCAGATGCCCGAGCCACCTCATCTGACTCCTCTCGATGCGGAGGAGCAGCGGCTCTACTCTGAGCCCCTCCCGGATGATTGAGCTTCTCACCCTATCTTTAAGGGAAAGCCCAGACACTCTGCGGAGGAAACTCATTTCAGCCGCTTGTATTCGCGATCTCGTTCTTTCGGTCACTACCCATAGCTCATGACCATAGGTGAGGGTAGGAACATAGATCGACTGGTAAATTGAGAGCTTCGCCTTGCGGCTCAACTCTTTTTTCACCACGACAGACGGATGCAGAGCCCGCATCACTGCGGACGCCGCACCGATCCGCCTGTCGATCTCACGCACCATTCTTCCCTCACTCGTGAGCAAGACCCCGAGATACTTGAACTTCTACACTTGGGGCAGGATCTCGCTACCAACCCTGAGAGGGCACTCCACCCTTTTCCGGCTGAGGACCATGGTCTCGGATTTGGAGGTGCTGATTCTCATCCCAGCCGCTTCACACTCGGCTGCGAACCGATCCAGAGAGAGCTGAAGATCACGGCCTGATGAAGCAATCAGGACAACATCATCTGCAAAAAGCAGTGACCCAATCCTGAGTCCACCAAACCGGACCCCCTCAACGCACTGGCTGCGCCTAGAAATTCTGCCCATAAAAGTTATGAACAGAATCGGTGACAAAGGGCAGCCCTGGCGGAGTCCAACTCTCACTGGAAACGGGTTTGAATTACTGCCGGCAATGCGGACCAAGCTCTGGCACCGATCGTACAGGGACTGAACAGCCCTTATCAGGGGGTCCAGTGCCCCATACTCTCGGAGTACCCCCCACAGGATTCCCCGAAGGACACGGTCGAATGCCTTTTCCAAGTCCACAAAACACAAGTAGACTGATTGGGCAAACTCCCATGCACCCTCCAGGACCCTACTAAGGGTGTAGAGCTGGTCCACTGTTCCACCACCAGGACGAAAAACACACTGTTCCTCCTGAATCCAAGGTTCGACTATCCGACGGACCCTCCTCTCCAGGACCAACGAATAGACTTTTCCAGGGAGGCTGAGGAGTGTGATCCCTCTGTAGTTGAAACACACCCTCCGGTCCCCTTTCTTAAAGAGGGGGACCACCACCCCGGTCTGCCAATCAAGAGGCACTGTCCCTGATGTCCATGCGATGTTGCAGAGGCGTGTCAACCAAGACAGTCCTACAACATCCAGAGCCTTGAGGAACTCCAGGTGTATCTCATCCACCCCCGGGGCCCTGCCACCAAGGAGTTTTTTGGCCACCTCGGTGTCCTCAGTCCCAGAGATGGGGGAGCCCACCTCTGAGTCCCCAGGCTCTGCTTCCTCATTGGAAGGCATGTTAGTGGGATTGAGGAGGTCTTCAAAGTACTCCCCCCCACCGACCCACAACGTCCCGAGTCGAGGTCAGCAGCGCACCATCACCACCATATACAGTGTTGACACTGCACTGCTTCCCCCTCCTGAGACGCCGGACGGTGGACCAGAATCTCCTCGAAGCCGTCCGAAAGTCGTTCTCCATGGCCTCCCCAAACTCCTCCCACGCCCGAGTTTTTGCCTCAGCAACCACCAAAGCCGCATTCCGCTTGGCCTGCCGGTACCTATCAGCTGCCTCCAGAATCCCACAGGACAAAAGGGTCCTGTAGGACTCCTTCTTCAGCTTGACGGCATCTCTCACCACTGGTATCCACCAACGGGTTCGGGGATTGCCGCCACGACAGGCACCGACCATCTTACGGCCACAGCTCCGGTCAGCTGCCTCAACAATAGAGGCACGGAACATGGCCCATTCGGACTCAATGTCCCCCACCTCCCTCGGGATGTGGTCGAAGTTCTGCCGGAGGTGGGAGTTGAAGCTACTTCTGACAGGGGGCTCTGACAGACGTTCCCAGCAGACCCTCACAACACGTTTGGGCCTACCAGGCCTGACTGGCATCCTCCCCCACCATCGAAGCCAACTCACCACCAGTTGGTGATCAGTTGACATCTCCGCCCCTCTCTTTTCCTCCCGAGTGTCCAAGACATGTGGCTGCAAGTCCGATGACATGGACTTTTACACCCTCTAAACCCTTATTTTAGGCCATTTTGGACCATATTTTCTGCAGTAAATGACACCCTTATGCTAAATAGTAAACCTATAGGCAGAGGCATGACCACTGGGGGGGGGCTGGGATGGGCACTGCCCCCCCTGCGAAATGCTCTGTCTGTCCAATGAAAACTCTGGAGAAGAATAACATTTGATTTTCAAAACTGAGTTGCTTTCCAATTGGCCCGTTTGAATGTGGGGCGTATCCGTCAGTGTCTCCACCACTAGACAGGCACCGTGCTGCTCACAGTTCACTTCGCCGCACATTTTGCAGCACGTTTTGAATCTGTTGACCGCATTCTTTAATTAAAATAGCATATACGTTCCATTCTTCTTTTATTTTCTGGTTGGTAACACCAAAGGCTATGCATAGGTGGCTTATTAAAAAGCAGACATCTTCAACCTCTGTCCCTCCGAAAGCTGCTGGCTCCACGGTTGAGCCCAGCACCGCTGCTACCAACACAGAGCACAGCGCACCCACATCGGGAACTGAAACTCCAAAAGATGTAGATAAGCCTACACAATCCTCCAGCTCTGCGCCTGTGTCGGGTACTCCAAACCTCTGCCTTCAACAAAATATACAGTCCGGTCTGCCTGACTTAAATATGGATAGCCCATCCCAGCCCATTTTAATTAATTATCCCAAGCGCACATTCGGAAAGACACTCAGATGTTTTATTTAGTGCAAGCTGGTATCATTCTCGACCATGGCTTGAATATTCTGTTGTCCGTGATGACAGCTTTTGCTTTGCCTGCCACAAATTTAGTGTTTCCAATTCGGACCACGAGGACATATTCACCAAATACGGCTACACTAATTGGAAAAAAGCTCTAGAAAAAGTCGGTGGCGGCTCAAACAAACACGCGTCGAGTATCCCGCACGTCAGAGCCATGTCTGAATCACAGCACTCATCATTGGTGTGTCTTCAGCTGCATGCGAAAGCTCTTTCTCTACTTTGAACTGCATTCTCACTCCACTCCACCGAACAATGCTGCATTCAAGGAAGAGAAATTTAGTCATTCTGGCACATGAGAAAAACATCACAGAAAATCAGAATTTGCCAAGAGTAACCGCAGACTGGTCCTGTAGATAATATCCAGGTTAAACACTGGAAACTGATGTCCTATAGCCTCCCATGACTACAATAAGCCACGTTTCTGTTCTTGCTCTCATATGTTGTATGCATTTGACTTTATTGATATTTACCTTGTAGATGTACTTCTATATTTGGTCACAAAAATAATAATACAAGTTCCATTGCCTCTGTTAATTTTATTGAACGTTATGATTTTTGCTTTTATATGTTATATAAAACTATGTTGTTATTATTATTTGACCCCCCTACAAAAATGGGGATGGATGGATATTTTTTGCCCTCTCCAGACAAGCCAAATGCCCACCCACACATGATGTTCTGGTCACACCTCTGCCTATAGGTGACTTCAACAAAAAAAAAAAAATGCAAAGAAGCTGAACTTACGCAACCCATGATTAACTGACCCCAGGGATTCACCCCTTAATGAAATACATGAGGTCAAAGTTACTTCTTTACATCAAATTTTGATGGACAGCCACATGAAGTGGCGTTTTATGCTATTTCGAATGGAATTTTGCCCCAGGCCTCTAACAGCCACTCCCAGCAGGTAAAAAAAACGACCAATTTCAAGCATAAGCATGTGGGGTAACGTTTTAGACTATTTGAAGTCAGTGATTACAAATATGATGTTATTTTTGACTTTAGATCCTTTACTTGGGATCTAGCCCTCTGTGGTCATCTACCAGTCGGTGAAAATGGAACAAATTCCATTACAATCAAGGACATTTAAACTTCAAACATTTAAATTGAACCAGACATTTTAATATTTCAAGTATTATTTCATTTCTTATGAACACCTTAATTGTGGTGGCTCACGCTAGTTCAACCTTTTGTTCTTCAATTTGCTGCATCAGATTTGTTTTAAACACCTGTTGGCTTCAGTCTAATGTGTCTTCACATATTGTGAATACATTTAAAGCTTATCGCCCACCAAATTACAATCCTGTTTCTGTCATTTACTTGTTAATGTATAAATTCTGTTACAAAACTTCTGCTTTTTCATTTCAGTTTGAATTAATGACCTAGAAAATCTACAAAAATTGCTAGTACACTATATCTGAAATGTGTGATGATTCTGATCTACAGATTCTAACTACAGCTTATCTACAGATCATACCCTACTCCTCATAAGCATCAGATGTTTTTTCCATATCATCAGTCCTTCCTTCTCTATTGCCCTGGGGCAGTACCTTCTCCTCCATGTTCTGTTACTGTTTATACTGCATACAAGGGGGCTTCGCCCCCTGCTCGCTTCGCTCGCCTACCCCCGGCGTTTTGAACCCGTGCCCGCTGGGCAGCCGTAGTTTCAGACGCGCGTTGTAGGAGCTTGCATTGTTTTGAACCCGTGGTTGCCCTGCTTCTGCGGTTTGAGACGCGCGTTGTAGGCATATATCCGTCAGTTGAGCTCGTTCGGTTTGAACCCGTGCCTGCTTTGCCTGTGCAGTTTCAGATGGTGGGTCGCGTTTGGCGTTTTGTACGATCCCAAGCAGCACATTATTCATAACTTCACTCCGCAGTAGTGCCACGCACAATATGGCGGTGAGGCCTGCGCCTTCACTATGCATTAGTGCCACTCACAATATGGCGGCAACGTCTGCGCCTTCCTTATTATGTCGGGTTTTACCATGCTGTGTAGGCGCCTTTGCCTTTCGTACTTTCCCGCGTCTTCCGACGCGCGATGTAGGCGCTTGCACCTTCCGGTCTGCCTCCGCTGTGTGGTGTGGACGTTTAACTGTCGTTTTTTCTGCCTTTATATTCTGTATCTCGCTGTGCATGTGTTTCGTGCCTAGGTTTTTTTGAAGCTGTTGCATTCCAGTTTTCATCATCTGTAACCTGCTCTCCATGTGTTTGGCCCCGTTCTTTAACCTCTTTATGACGTTTTACTTTGTTTCCTACTCTGTCTTTTATTTCTGACCTCGCTTTATCCTGCTTGCAGCATGTCAGACGGTTCGTAGTGTCTCTCCCGTTTCATTCTGGGGAGGGGGGCTTTGTGTGGCGCACCTGCACCTTCCGGGTCTGCCTCCGCTGTGTGGTGTGGACGTTTAACTGTCGTTTTTTCTGCCTTTATATTCTGTATCTCACTATGCATGTGTTTCGTGCCTAGGTTTTTTTTGAAGCTGTTGCATTCCAGTTTTCATCATCTGTAACCTGCTCTCCATGTGTTTGTCCCCGTTCTTTAACCTCTTTACGACGTTTTAATTTGTTTCCTACTCTGTCTTTTATTTCTGACCTCGCTTTATCCTGCTTGCAGCATGTCAGACGGTTCGTAGTCTCTCCCGTTTCGCTCTGGGGCGGGGGGACTTTGTGTGGCGCCTGCGCACTATGTCTCCTGCGTCCACGGGCAGGTCCCTGCGTCCATATCCAGTTTACCATTCTCGGTTAGTAATATGGATATGGATATGTATATATGTATGTATGTGCAGTATGTCTTTGCTTTATAGTCCGCAGTCTTTCCTTCATTTACTGCCATACAGAATCACAATATTACTTTTTTGCTTTTTAATTCCTTTTTACTGATGACTTGTTCTGTTGTTTTTGCACATACTGTTTTAACAGATGAAGGTCTGTTTTCTGGGTTCTATAGCTGTCAAAGATTCATAGATTTAAAATGGTGACGTTCTAACATTGACTGCTGTTTCTCTTTAATTATTTAACCTGTTTGCAGCTTCCTGACCCTAATATATTAATTTGCTCATCCTTTAACTCATATAATCACTAGGGCTGTGGACACATTATAATCATTTTAATTCTTTAACTAAGTGGACACAATTTTTTATCTAAAAGCTTTAGAAAAAAAGGTAAATTGCGAATTGTTCTGTAGACCTTAAGAATATTTGGATCTGAATCAGATTTTTTTTCATATAGCTCTAACAACAGGTACTTTGTAGTAATCAGTGGCAATATCATTTAATAATGATTTTTAAGTTATAATATACAATACAATACAATGCAATTTATTTTTGCAAAGCCCAAATCACACAAGAAGTGCTGCAATGGGCTGACAGCCCCCCACCTTGACTCTCTAAGAAGACAAGAAAAAACTCCCAAAAAATGGAAGAAATCTTGGAAAAGACAGTTCAAAAAGAGACCCCTTTCCAGGTAGGTTGGGCGTGCAGTGTATGTCAAAAAGAAGGGGGTCAACACAACACAATACACAGAACAGAACAAATCCTCAATACAGTATAAAATAAACATTTTACAAGTATGGAGCAGAATTCAACAGTAGATGATATCACATAATATGATTTGGATTTGTTTAGAGTCCTGGAGACCTCAGCCATCAAGCTGCCTCCCCCCTTTGGCCATTCCACAGCTGAGTCAGAGCTGGGCCTGCCAATCTGATGAAAGGACCCCTCTACCCCATGATTCCTGCGATCCTCTATCAGGGATGACTTTACCTTAGGCAGGCAAAACAACTTGGCAGGTGGGCCGTGGCACCAAGTGCCACATTTGAGTACCGAGAAGAGAAACAGAATAGGTGAGGGTTAGTAACAAATTATAACGATCATGTTACTTATGCTTTAGTGCTAATAACTAACAACAGAGATGCAGTCTGTACAGTTAATCAGTAGCTCTAGTCAGGATATGCTAAACTGAAGTAGTGAGTCTTCAGCCGGGATTTAAAAGCTGAGACCGAAGGGGCATCTCTTATAGTAGCAGGCAGACCATTCCACAGTTTAGGGGCCCTGTAACTAAAAGCTCGACCTCCCACTGTTAGTTTATTAATCCTTGGAATCATAAGCAGACCGGCATCTTGAGATATTAATGTGCTCACTGGTTTGTAACGTCATGATAATTTCATATATGCAACATTGATTATGCAACTAATACTATAGATAGACTTTAGAACTTATTTTGTCCCCAGGGGGAAAATAAATAAATATATAAATAGATGGATAAGTAAGTAAGGAAATAAATCAATATACACACACATTTTTGTCTAAACACATACTAGAATGACTATAAAGCAAGAAAATTAGAAATAAAGAAAACATCTGACTTGGCTGTTACAGTCACAGTGAGGCATTACGTAGACGTATTGCTGTTGGTATAAAGGATCCCCAGTAGTGTTTCCTGACACACTTCTGCTTAATAATTTGCTGGCCGAAAATTCTCAGTGTTGGTGTGTCAGAGAGAGGATGTGCAATATTGTTCATAATGACACTCAGTTGTGTTTTAATTCTCTCCTTTGCTACTACCTCCAGGGGTTCCAGAATGTGTCCCAAAACTGAGCCTGCCCTTTTAAATTGCTTGTTGATTCATTGGACCTTTCTTGAAGTGATTTTACCAGCCCAGCACACCACAGCATAGAAAACTGCACTGGCCATCACACAGTTGTAGAAGATGTGAATTACAGTATGTCACTTCCCACATTAAATGAATGCAGTCTACTAAGAAAAAGAGCCTGCTGTGCCCTTTCTTATATAGTTCCACTGTATTCCAAGACCAGGCCAACCTGTCATTAATGTGGACCCCTAAGTACTTGCAGAAGTACACCACCTCTACATCCACTCCCTGAATAGAGACAGGACATAGAGGCTCATTGGTGTGACAAAAGTCAATAACCAGTTCCTTATATTTTCTGATGTTAAGTTGCAGACAACTTCTACTGCACAAAGAAACAAAGTTTGCCACCTGACTCCTATACTCTTGTCTCATTCCCCTATCAATACATGTCATAAGTGAATAATCATTTGAGAATTTCTGCAAGTGACATGACCTGGTGATATACTTATAGTCTGAGGTGTACAGACTGAAGAGACAAGGAGACAGAACTGTTCCTTGTGGTGCTCCCCTGTTGCTCACATCCGTACCAGAGATACAGTCCTTGAGTATTACAGACTGCTTTCTACCCAACAGATAGTTCATTATCCAGGACACCATAGGCTCATCCACCTGGATATCACTGAGTTAACCTCATAACAGGGATGGCTGGAGGGTATTGAACATAATGGAGAAGTCAAAAAACATAATCCTCACAGTGCTGCCAGCTTTGTCCAGGTGAGAATAAGCCGTGTGAAGCAGACAGATAGTTATACCCTCCACTCTAGTGTTCGTTCGGTAGGCAAACTGCACTCAGACCAGGTGGTCTACCACAAGAGGATTCATATTTTCCAGTACCAGTTTCTCAAAGTGCAGTAAGTTTAGTTTCTAACATATTAGACGAAATGGGTCTAAAGGACAGGATGTATGTTTCTCTTTGAAAATAAGATGCAAGATTATCTATTATGTGGTCAATTTATATTTACTAAGGTAGCAGGTACAAGGGGGAGAAAAGACAAGATACGGTGCTAATAGATTTATGAAGCGCAGTGACTACTCAGTCTGTATTACTATCAAGTTCAAACTTTATTGTCATATGCACAGTAAGTAAACACGTTTCTCTGTACAATGAAATTCTTTCTTTGCTGTCCACACCAAATGACAAAACCAACATATAAATATAAACATAAATAATAAGTAGCAGATAGATAATAAGTAACGGAGGCAGCATGAAATATAAAAACAGAATAGAAGTATAAAGTGTAATGTGCAGGTAGGTGTGTGATGGACAAGTCCAATACAGTTGTGTGAGGTAGATAGAATGAGGTGCACCATGGTTATAAACTCCAGTCAGCTATTTAGGAGTCTAATGGCCTTGGAAAAAAAAGAGTTCTTTATCCCTGAAGTCCTGCATCTCATACTTCTATACCTCCAGCCTGAGGGTTGAAGTGTGAACAGTTCGTGTTGGGGGTGGGTGAGGTCCACGAGGATCGAGGCAGTTCTCCTGCGGACTCTGCAGTTATAGATGCTCTGCAGAGAGGGCAGTGGGGTCCTGGTGATCTTCACAGCAGTCTTCACCACTCTCTGCAGGTGTTTACGGTAGTGTAGTAGTAGTAGTGTTGCCATACCACACAGTGATGCAGCTGGTCAAGATGCTCTCAACAATGCAGCTGTAAAAGTTGTCGAGGATCTTAGTCGACATACCAAACTTTCTCAGCCTCCTCAGTAAGTACAGCCACTGTTGAGCCCTCTTGACCATCTGTGTGGTGTTAAGTGTCCAAGTGAGGTCCTCAATGATGTAAACGCCCAGGTATTTAATGCTGCTCACCCTCTCCACTTCAAGCCCTAGGATGAACAGTGGCCGGTGAGGTCTCCTCTCCTTCCTCATGTCCACTATCATCTCCTTCGTCTTGTCTGTGTTGAGGGTGAGGTCGTTGTCCTCACACCATGACGCCAGACTGTCCACCTCCCTCCTGTAGGCCGTCTCATCCCCACCAGTGATGCATCCTATCACTGCGGTGTTGTCTGCAAACTTTAATTAGTTTGTTGTTAAAGAAATTCAAAAAGCCATTCCCATTATCATTAAGTAGAATTAAGTTAGTCATTTCAGATTATTTTTGTCAGGTTAGGTAATTGTTCTAAATAAACTCAAGGGCAACTGATATTTTTAATTTGTTAGGTGAAATGGAAGAAACTGGGTATTAGGACAACTGGCAAATCTACTCTAAACTTTATATGAGTGGGTCCTGCAATATCCTGTCAAGGTTTGGATCCTGCTTTGTGCCCAGTTCTGCTGGAATAGACTCCAGCCCCTGCAATCCTGAACTGAATTAAGCCGGTTTAATGACTTACATATTAAATGCAGTTGCTTTAATATATGGCTGCGGTTTTGTCAAAGACAGTTATAAAAAGGTTTTATCAGCTTCCATCCTTCAGGAAATTTACAATAAATGAAACATGGTTAGGATCAGGCCACTCAATGTCATATTGATATATTAAGTAAAAAATAGTTTATAAAATATTACATTACTATCTCTCTGTATGCATATTGCATAATGAGCTAAAGATTCAGTGGTACAGTATTTTGGACTGATGTGCAAAATTTATGATTTCTGAAAAACAATAATTTAATACACTAATGCATTTTTGAATTATGTAATACCAAATATAAATAGAACAGAATGTCATATTTATATGTATCTATCCATCGACTATATTAGCCCAACTTGTTCAACATTATTTTTTTTTACAGATATACAAGGAATAATCTGCAGGGAATATAATATGTTTCCTCTGTTAGAGTAAATGTAGTTTCAGTTTGATAGATCAACCAAGTTCAAGCAGCCGCAAGCTGAGCAGATCAAAATCTTATGCTTGACTACTGACAACATTCAGTAATATTTCTGTTGACCTTGTGGCATTTATCAAGTTTGTTTACATTGTATTCACTGGTGTTGTACACTAAAGGTGAAATCATTCTGTGTATTAAACTACAGTATATCAGTCATAAACTAAACGCATTTAATGCATGGTAGGGTGACAGATTGTTACAGCCCCTTCCTGCAGCACAAGGCAAAAACTAACATCAAATGAGATGCCAGCTCATTGTGCAGCACAGCCACTTATACTTACTTATGCTGAAACAATTTCTAGTCTCGAATTAACATAATTTATACATCTTTGGGATATGTAAGAAAATCAGAATTACCAGAGAAAACCCAGGTAAACACACAAAGAAAATGTGAACTCAACACAGTGGAGTGACTGGGCCAGAGATTAAATTCAGCAGATGTGTCAGGATAATAAGCAACTGCCACACAATGCTAACTGCAATGTAGATTAAAAAAAAAAAACTTTTTCATTATTAAATACATAGACCTTTTAATTGCTAAAAGAAAGCAGAATTAGAGTTAAATCATCTACTGAGAATAGAAGTTATGAATTATACCAGACAACTGTTTAATAAAAAAAGCATAACAATATCATTTTTTACAATAGTATAAGAATAAAATGTTTTTACACACTGTATTGATTTTAAACATTCAAGTTGCTCAGAGGTACACAGTCCTCAGTTACATTTCCTATACAAATGATGAGTTATTAATGTTGCCAGAGCTTTAAGTGAAAAGTTAGACGGGCACACAATAGACGAAGAGATGAGTCAGTTGCATTAAGCAGACAATGTGTGGAATGTGCTGGATTTGTTTGCACCACACCAAGATTTGCAAATTCTTTGCTACTTACGCTCCTTCGTAAATTTAGTTTACTGCCTAATGTTTACAAAAGTGGTCCATTGATTATTTTTAGTCATTAATTTTACGCTTCAGTGAATTAAAGAAACTAGCATAGTTTGATTATTTCAATATCATTACTTTATTTCGACATCATAGTTGTGTATTTATGGTAAAAATTTATCAGAGTTTGATAAGATTAGAACTCTAGGTGCAGTAATAACAAAAAAGAAAAGGAACAATTCATGAAGAGAAAACAGATTAGACCAGTGGTTCTGAAACTCGGCCCTAGGGACCCCCTGTGGCTGCAGGTTTTTACACTGTCTTGGGAATAGAAAGTTGCATAAATAAATTACGATATAACAAACCTTCACAGCTCAAATACCTCTATCTAGAGAAGCTGGCCCCAGATGGTTGGCTAGAGTTGCTGCTCCATTGCGCAACTTAACGGTACTTTGTTGTACCAGTTTTGATCTGTTCGCTATTTCTTTCCTCTTTATAACTCTAGTTTCTCATCCTCCTGCCAGATGTGTGCTTATCAAAGCCAAATCTCCAGGATCCACACTTACTTATGGTCTGTATAAAATGAAATTTACCTTCTAGGCTGGTCTCTCAAACTAGTACAAGGGAACACTGAGTGATTAAAGACACCACCTTGTCTGCATCTCTAATTATATTCCTCTGACTAAAAATCCCAAGCACTATTTATTCTTAAGCAGCATAATGTTTTCTAATGACAATAGTTTTAATTACCAGCTAACTTTTTGAAATTATAGTTACACTGCCTTCTTGTGGTCTGGAGGTACAGTATGCATAACAGTAATAATATTTCTTTACATTTATATAGCACTTTTCTCACTATTCAAAGTGCTTCAGTTGAGTGGGGAGTCATTTCAACCACCACTAATGTGTAGCATCCACTTGGATGATGTATCGGCAGCCACATTAGCTGTTAGGTGGTGAAGTGGTGAGAAAGATAGCCAGTTAGAGATGGGATGATTAGGAGACCAGAATTACTAGGCCATGGTGGGAAATTTAGTCTGGACATTGGAATATACCCCCACTCTTTACGAAGGATGCCCAGGGATCTTTTATGATCACAGAGAGTCAGGACTTCAGATTTATATCTCATCCAAAGGATGGCACTATTTTTATAGGACAGTGTGCCCATTACCTCACTGGGGCATTAGGATCTACATCAGTGCTTCCCGATTCATTTTACCCTCGCACCCCCTGTGACGGACGAGGCCGATTGAAAAAATATATGAGGTTAACACAGAAAAACAGATCACCAATTGAAGCTTTATGAATAATGGATACTTTATTCACAGCTAACAAGAGGGTGGAAAGAGCAGCCTTCCACACTTCAACCACACAAAATACAAGTATGAAACGATGTTCTTTATAAAGAAATTTATAGAAGGAATAAATAGTTTGAGAATTTTATGTTGTTTAGGTTCTTTGACTTTTCTCCTGCCTCTTCTTTAAATTATCTCTTCGAAACGTGGTTCTTTATGTGTTAATGAAATGCGTAGGTCATTTTCGGGGTTCAGTGCGTTACGATATTTATTCTTGATGTACAGTAGAGATGAAAATCCCGATTCACTTTCAAAGGACTTCAATGCTCTTTTTGCAAGAGTTGAATACCGAGTTTGAACACTGCACCAAAAGGTTTTGAGTGAACTGGACTCGTAAAGCAGCTTCATTGCTTGGCATGCTTGCATCTCAATTAAATGTGCTTTGTCTTCATCCTCGTCTCTCATCTTTTCTAATTTGAAAGCAAAGGGGTTGACGATCCAGGTTTCTGATTCTTCCAGATCTCCCGGGCAGAAATAACCATCAAATGACTCTTTCAGGCTTTCCAGGTGCTGACTGATTTCTTCTTTGACACTGTCTTTAAAATTTAAGCTGCTGCACTCCACAATGACTTCGTCCAGCGAAGGAAAATTTGCGAAATTCTTATTCTGGATACGTAAACTCCACAACAACAACTTATTCCTGAAAGCATGCAGCTTGTCGCAGGCGGTCACAATATTACTTTCTTTTCCCTGAATCGAACAATTCAAATCATTGAGATGTTGGAAAATATCTGCCAGGTATGCCAACAATGGTGTAAAATAGGGAAATTCGAAAGAATGCAGAAGGTCACATTTCTGTTCTCGTAGAAACTGTTGGATTTCCTTTCTGAGCTGAAAAAACCTTGTCAAAACTCGAGCTCTAGAAAGCCATCTGACCTCCGTATGAAATAGGAGAATAGAAGCATCATCATTAAGTTCACTACAAAACGCTTTGAACAACCTGTGATTCAAAGCTCTTCCACGAATAAAATTTATAATTTTAACACACGAATCCATTACGTTTTTCAAAGTAACTGGCAAGGTCTTCGACACAAGAGCTTGACGATGAAGGATACAATGAGTAACCGTCACCTCTGGTACTTCATTTCTTACAAGAGTAACAAAGCCAGATCGGTTTCCTAACATAACAGGAGCACCGTCAGTACAAATAGATCCAATAATTTACAACGGAATCTCGTTAGTATTGAAAAAGCTTTTCACCGTATTGAAAATATCCCTTGCGGTTGTCGTTGTTTCGAGTGATTTGCAAAACAGGAATTCTTCCTCGATGACATTCCCCTTTACATAACGAATGAAGACGATGAGTTGGCTACAATTATCGATGTCTGTCGATTCATCTAACTGAATTGAGATCTTGACGGAGGAAACTTTGATGTCCGAAACCACTTGATCGAGAATATCAGCGCCGATGTCATCAACCCTACTTCGGATAACATTGTTTGACAGAGGAATCTGTTGAACTTTCCGTGCGGCCTCTGCACCCAGGATAGTCTTCACTATATGTAAAACACACGGTTTGATAAGAGTCTCTGCAACAGTGTGCGGCTTTTTCATTTTTGCCACTTCGTATGCAACTTTGAATGATGCCAGAAGCAGGGGCTTATCCACAGGAGCGAACCCTAACTTTGGAAGCGTTTCTTTAATGTCGTAGCATGCCCTTTTAGCCTTAAAGGAATTAAGATCATTCCCTTCTCTCATGTTTCCACCATGTTTAACTTGGAAATGTTCACCGAGATTTGATGACTTCAGGTTGGAATTGGAAAATATTGCATTGTAAAGCACACACTGCGGTCTGTCTACTCCATCAATAATTGTTTTGGTAAAGCCATACTCAGTGTAATCCTCCTTCCATTTTCTAATTTTTTCGCGACTAGCCATGATTAAATGAACGGTAAAAAAGTAAGAGCGAAGCGTCGGTGACTTATTGAGGCAGGCAGGTGAGAGCACAATAGCACGTGGGCTCGATGTAGTGCGCGTCAAGTCGATCTGAAAATGCGCAGTTAGATTCAAAAAAATATATCTTTATTAGAATTTAGTCTTTAAATTTCTATGGTGAAGAAAAATTTATGCAGTGATGACTGAATTTAACTTACATTCCTACCAAAGATATTTCTGTTGACTAAATAAAACTTACTTATATTTAAAATTTAAATAGAACTTGAACAGATACGATAGTTCATAATACCCACGCAGCACTAAGTGCACGTAAGAGCGGAAGTCATCTGTTTTAACAAGCAGCGTATTGCACTGATACGAAATGGCCTGCCCATTTAATTATTTAGGAATGGATAGATAAATTAAGATTTTGTACAAATAATGTTTTTCATTTTTCTTCCTCGATGGATTCTGGCACCCCCAGCAACAGCTGCTCGCGCTGATCTACATTCACGCCACAGGATAGGCACCCCCTGCTGGCCTCACCAAGACATTTTCCAGCAACAACCTAAGCTTTCCTAGATGGTCTGCCATTTACTACAAGTACTGGTCGGGCCTGAGCACGCTGTAATTCATGTGGTATGGCTGCTATGTTTCCCTCAGCCATTCAGCATGCACACTTTATCAAACCTAGAAGGCACTCTTACTATTACATTCCTTGGAGTACATACAGTAAGCTTAAGGGATTAGCCCAGGGATGGCCAACATTGGTCCTGGAGGACTGCAGTAGCCTCAGGTTTTCATTATAACCCAATTGCTTAATTGGAAACCAATCCTTCCCATTTTCAGAACTTATTCAATTTCATGGCTCATTGGTCTGCAACTATCTTCCAAATGATCTAAAGCTAAAAACGAATAGTTTTTTTTCAGTCTGTCACATTTTTCTCTTAAGTGTTTTACTAAATCAAATAGTGCATGATGAATCCATACAAGTGTAAATGGAAACAAGGTAGATAGAGAACTGCTGGTTCCTTTGTCATTTGTATCTCATTGCTAATAAAGAGCCATTAAAATAGTGAATGCAGCTATTTAAGACTGAAATAAGCAGTTAAGGTGGGGAACCTTAACAAGCAAGACCACTAAAATGAAGCAGAAAAATGTCACCCGAGCAATAAGTGCTTCATCAGCAATAATTAACTTCTCATTAAAAAACTGGGATGGAACAAAAACCTGCAGCCACTGTGGCCATCCAGGACTAACGGTGCCCACTCCTGGATTAGCACTTCCTATTGCCACTAGTAAGGCCACATACATTTCCCTTGTCAGAGTGATATGCTAGGGCATCTTAGTGAGAAGTCAAAAAAAATGACACCTTTAACTGGCTAACTATAAAGTTTATAATATGCAAGCTTTTGAGGCAACTCTATTATCATTTAGAGATATCTTTAAAACATTTAAAGATATCTTGATTAGCCAATAAAAGGTCTCATTTGCTTTACTTCTCACTATATCCATAATGGCTAAAATGGTACAACACACTAGGGCATCTTAGGAAATTAATGCTGCTCTGTGGAGTATTTTACTGATTGAATCATATTCCTAACCAGGTGAAACTGGCTCCTGTATTGCTTAAATATATCATGGAGAAGCATAAGACATGCTGTTTTTCCTAGCATGGGCTAATATTATGTAGGAACATTTTTTTTTCAAAGTTCTAGTATTAGTTTGGAAATGTTTCATTTTATTATGCATATGTTGTAGTAGAGCCTTCATAGTCAATAGTGGAGAAAGGCTAGGTATATGAATATTTTTTAGTATAAACCTGACTTCAATATAGAAGAAGAAATGTTTTTGTAGGATATCATAATGTACGTATAATGAAAGCTGTTGACAAGGAATTGTTAGTAATATTCGTATAGTCAAATGATTTAATAATTTACGATTCTATTTTATATTGCAATAGCTCCAATAGCTTCTTACCTATTGACTTTTAATGTAACGTTGCTAGTCTTTGTTCACATGAACACATTCATGATAGTAAACAGTGAATGTGAACATTCCATAAATATACTTTAGATCAGAATTAGAAACATTTTATTGTATCTCCAGAGGTCCACTGATTTTTCTGAACCCAAACCCACAAACCATCTCTATACAGTTACTGGAAGTCAGAGTATATTTCACCAGCAAAAGACACAATGCTGAAACTAGCCCTGCATATGTTGCGAGTCCATTGCACTGCCCACTCAAGCAACACATAAAAGTAGTTTAGAGGTACCAGCTAAAAGTTGAAGTTACAAAAAAAAAAATCAAGTGCAAACTCCACACAGAGTATGTCTGTGCTGAAAATTGTAGCCATGCCCCAGGAACTAACAGTAAGTGTTACTATATTACTACAAAACCATGCCAAACTTTCTTAAGTTCATAATTCTGAAAATTAAAAGTTTCATCCCATACTGAACTATAGTTTTTTCAAATTGAACAGTAAGCAATGCAGGTAAAAAATGAAAAAAGCCACTTATCAACAGTTGACGATTAGTGTTCATGCATATATAGAACAACAACTAATTATTGTAGCATTTAACAGTTTTATATAATATATACCTACATTCTTATACCAACTTAAACTAATTCATGGTTTCTGGGGGCTGAAGCCTACTCTGGCAGCCCTGGACAAGGTGCCAATCTATGACAGGGCAAATCTTGCACCCACCCACACTCAAACTTACATTGGGCCAATTCTTAGAGGTGCCAACAAACTGAAAATTACCAAAAGAAAATGCTTAAGAAAATAGATATTCTACATAGGCATAGCTAGATTTACTTTTATTTCTTTGGCCAATGCCTTTGTCCAAAGCAACTTACAACATTTGAGATACAAATGGTTATATTTCCTTTTCTTTTTTCAATTGCTCAGGGTAACAAGTGGTGGGATTTGAAACCACAACCTCATGGTTTGAAGTCCAAAGCCTTAACCACTGCACTACACTGCCTACCTCAACTACAACATTTTATCAGAGCATTTAATATTACTCTTTAGGATTTGCTAAATGGATGTATGACAAGTTAAAAAAATGTATAATTTGTCCTTTCAGATATATTTCAATACAATTATTATTGTCCAGATAAGTATTTTTCAAAAGTAAATGATAGCAGATATTTATATACAAAAAATATATATGAAGAAAACTACTACTGAAGAAATGTTAAACAGCTGAAGAGCTGATCAATGTCCAATAATAAGTAATACCCATGATTCTGTCTGTACTCAGTGAATAGAAGCATACAAAAACAACTAAACTGAATCATAAAGATGTGCTCTAGATAAAATTATCTGGATTCATAAATTCCAGCAGATGGGATGGGCCCTCATAACTGCTGGCATGGTGCAGGGCCTCACATACAGTTCATATTTTCACATGAAGTATTTAAAAACAGGTTTTGCAGGACAGACAGATAAGATTATGCATAGGCCTATAAAACACATGGAAAAGCATCTACAATGCACCCAATTAAACTATAAAAAAACAATTTCATGGGCATCGGGCAGGTGAGGAATTACTACAAAGAATTGTTAAGATGCCCATATATCTAAAATTTAAATCTAAGCTATAGACCTTTCAATTTAGCATTCCATTAATATAGCAGTTGTTCCCATGTATTTATCTAAAATAAAACTGTGGTAGTCATCATGACCAGATGTAAGCTGTGCATTCCCACTTACTATATCTTGTCAGCATCCTGCCCCTGCTGGGGTCAAACAGAACATATTATAGGCTAGATTTGGCCAATATTCTCTGAATTTGATTGAATGGAAGGAAGTATGCTTGACTGGTTATATGTAGCATATGGTTGATTGCTTGGCATATGGAAAACCCATAAAATGTTCTCACCCCATATCCAGATCTGAGGTTTATTCATCTCCCTTGTCAAATCCCACCAATTTTTCAAATATGCATTACCTTCTGGTGAATTCTGGTGAACCTATAGCATAGCCTATCTGTACCAGTTAACAAAATACACATGCTGTTGTTAGAACATGGGATGAAACTGTAGTACCTTGAAAAACCCTAACAGACACAGAGAGAACATGCAGAATCATCACATAGAGCAAAAGGTTAGCAATTGAACGCAGGTACCTGGACGAAAATCTTTAAATGCCTTTCAGACAGCCTTGGTGTCACAATCCTTCCTAATCCACTAATAGCTGTGTCTGGTGCACTTCCAGATGGGCTTAAAGCGGAGAAGGACAAACAAACAATAATTGCCTTTACTACACTATTGGCACGTAGACTTATCTTGCTCAACTAGAAGAATGCTAACTCACTTCTTTTAAGTCAGTGGGTAACTGATGTTATATACAGTAGTATCTAAAATTGGAAAAAATCAAAAATTTTCACTAAGAGGATCTGTACAAAACTTTTTCAGAACTTGGCAGGATCTAATCAATAACATTTAGAATAAGCATTTACTGTAAACTGAGGAAGCGGACTCTCTCCCTTCTTTTTGATTCTATTTATTTTGATTCATTTATTTATTTACATGTTTTTACTATTATTAAAGTTTTACTCTGCTTACCTAGCTCTTTTTCTTATGGGTGGGGGTTGATTTGTTTAGAACCTAGTTTTGTAAAACTTGACATGCTTGTATGGAATGTTATTTGATTTTAATAAAATTAATAAAATGTTAAAAAAAAAAGAAAAACATAGTTGTAGCCAGCCTGAAAAAGTGTATGTTTTCAATTAAATGTCCTTCTTAAATAGCATCCAAACATTGCAGTTAATAGAGCTTATTATTTAATTAGCTAGTCTGCCCTTTGTTTCTGTTCATATTTTAAAAATCAGACATTCCTACAAGTAATTGTTTTACATTTCTTGTGAACTTAATAAAACATTTTGTGAACATTGATAAAAGCCTATATATCTCTCAAATTTCTTAGTTTTTTTAAGTATTTTTAAAATATATGTCAAAAAGACAAACAACAGCTTAGAATCTATACAGTCAACAGTAAATATAACTAAAAAATGAAGACATTGACGTGACTTGTATACACTAAAGCTACAGTATGACAGAAATATTTACCCAGCGAATTTCAAAGAGAAAAAGCTGCATTCTTCACAAATTAGTGAGACTCGGCACGCAAAGCCTAGATAACCAATCTGATTGAAAAAATATTTCAGTTAACAGTGAAGATTTAATCAAATTGAAAAATTGGTTGGAATGAATGACAGTAACCATTGTGCCTCTCTGAGGACTCAGAGACTGCCAAGCCAAAGCTCCCTAACGTAATAAATTGCTGTCAGAGAAAGTGGAATAGCCTTAAACAGCCTCACTGACACCGGGCCATTATTCAGTAAAGAAGTGTCTGCTTCATACCCCCAAATCCACCTTAATAAAAGGTTTCTGTATATCTATGTGTCCATCTGGTTACCATGTCCCTGTAATTCCAACAGATGGCATATAACAAACATTAACCAGGCTTTTACAAATCTCATACCATAGAGCATATAACACAGACATTTACATTGCATTATTCATTCCAACAGTAGTAATGCATTTCATTATTAGAAATGCTTGTGAAGCACCATCTGTTGAAAAAATAAATGCAATTTAATACTACATACATTACAAAATACATTCTAATAGATGGCGCCCTGCAAATGTTAACACTGAGCTCTATGATGATCACTTACATTTCAACTTGTGTTAGATGAGTAGCATAGCTTCTTCTTCTTCTTCTTTTGGCTGCTCCCGTTAGGGGTTGCCACAGCGGATCATCTTCTTCCATATCTTTCTGTCCTCTGCATCTTGTTCTGTTACACCCATCACCTGCATGTCCTCTATCACCACATCCATAAACCTTCGCTTAGGCCTTCCTCCTTTCCTCTCCCCTGACAGCTCTATCTTTAGCATCCTTCTCCCAATATACCCACCATCTCTCCTCTGCACATGTCCAAATCAATGCAATCTCGCCTCTCTGACTTTGTCTCCCAACCATCCAACTTGAGCTGACCCTCTAATGTACTCATTTCTAATCCTATCCATCCTTGTCACACCCAGTGCAAATCTTAGCATATTTAACTATGCTACCTCCAGCTCTGTCTCCTGCTTTCTGGTCAGTGCCACCGTCTCCAACCCATATAACGTAGCTGGTTTCACTACCATCCTGTAGACCTTCTCTTTCACTCTTGCTGATACCCGTCTGTCACAAATTACTCCTGATACTCTTCTCCACCCATTCCACCCTGCTTGCACTCTCTTTTTCACCTCTCTTCCACAATCCCCATTACTCTGTACTGTTGATCCCAAGTATTTAAACTCATCCACCTTCGCCAACTCTACTCCCTGCATCCTCACCATTCCACTGACCTCCCTCTCATTTACACACATGTATTCTGTCTTGTTCCTACTGACCTTCATTCCTCTCCTCTCTAAAGCATATCTCCACTTCTCCAGGGTCTCCTCAACCTGCTTTCTACTATCGCTACAGATCACAATGCCATCAGCAAACATCATAGTCCATGGGGACTCCTGTCTAATCTCATCTGTCAACCTGTCCATCACCATTGCAAATAAGAAAGAGCTCAGAGCTGATCCCTGATGTAATCCCACCTCCACGTTGAATGCATCCGTTGCTCCTACCGCAGACGTCACCACTGTCACACTTCCCTCGTACATATCCTGTACAACTCTTACGTACTTCTCTGCCACTCCCGACTTCCACATACAATACCACAGCTCCTCTCGAGGCACCCTGTCATATGCTTTCTCCAGGTCCACAGAGACGCAATGTAACTCCTTTTGGCCTTCTCTAAACTTCTCCATCAACATCCTCAGAGCAAACATCGCATCTGTGGTGCCCCTTCTTGGCATCAAACCATACTGCTGCTCACTAATCATCACCTCACTTCTTAACCTAGCTTCCACTACTCTTTCCCATAACTTCATGCTGTGGCTCATCAATTTTATTCCCCTGTAGTTACTGCAGTCCTGCACATCCCCCTTATTCTTAAATATCGGCACCAGTACACTTCTTCTCCACTCCTCAGGCATCCTCTCACTTTCCAAGATTCTATTAGATAGATAGATAGATAGATAGATAGATAGATAGATAGATAGATAGATAGATAGATAGATAGATAGATAGATAGATAGATACTTTATTAATCCCATATTAAACAATCTGGTTAAAAACTCCACTGCCATCTCTCCTAAACACCTCCATGCTTCCACATGTATGTCATCTGGACCAACAGTCTTTTCATTTTTCATCCTCTTCATAGCTGTCCTTACTTCCTCCTTGCTAATCTGTTGCACTTCCTGATTTACTATCTTCACATCATCCAACATCTTCTTTCTCTTGTTCTCTTCATTCATCAGCCTGTCAAAGTGCTCTTTCCATCTGCTCAACACACTCTCCTCACTTGTGAGTACGTTTCCATCTTTATCCTTTATCACCCTAAGGAAATTTGTATTGTTGTCCACATATTGATTTGGCAAAATTTTACACCGGATGCCCTTCCTGACGTAACCCTCCCAATTTATCCAGGCTTGGGACTGGCACGAAGATACACACTGGTTTGTGCATCCCCTGTGGTAGGGTTGGGTAGCACAGCTAGTATGTTAATATTTTTCTTAAATGTTTAGAAGATTTGCACCTTGGTTGTGTAAAGTTCTGCGGTGGGTTGGCACCCTGCCCAGGATTGATTCCTGCCTTGTGCCCTGTGTTGGCTGGGATTAGCTCCAGCAGACCCCCGTGACCCTGTGTTCGGATTCAGCGGGTTGGAAAATGGATGGATGGATGGATGGATGGATGAAAAATATGTGCTGTCTGTATTTGAATGCATGTGTTATTTTGAAGTATATTACTTCAGAAAATACATATCATCTCGAGATTTGTTTATTATTCTTAAAAAAAAGCATTTGTTGATGACAAATACTCTCATTTATACACTGAAAGCGTTGGGCTCCAATTACCTATCTTTGTAGCCCGGATCCTCCACCTTGGAGCTCCAAGTAGGTGGAGTTGACTCCAATAGAGTCCAACTAGCTGCAGACCTCCAGAGCTTATCCCGCTTAAAGTATTGTTACGATTGGGGTTCTTGCAGGGTTACCTGACTCACATAATGACGACTGTCCATTAACTTAATTCCGAGTACTTGGAGGTCCAGGTTGGTGGCTTCGGGCTGTACAGTAAGCTCCTGTACGTCTATGATTCAATTAATCTTCCGCCTTCCGTCAGGCACGTCACCAAGCGGCGTAGGCGGTCCTGCGCAAGGCGGAAGTGGCACCCCTAAAGTCTGAATCTCTTAATTCTATGCCATGATTCGTTATTCAGTGGCACTTGGTTTACTTGCTGTGTGTGTGTTTTTTGCCTCCGACAAAGATTTTCGGTGGATTTCAGCTCTGTTGTTGCGATTGCCGGAGTCACATACGCTGTTACTGACTCCCGAAGAGCTCTCTCGATACACGGGTACGCCGGATAGCCCCGGGCTATACCTAGCAGTACTGGGACAAGTGTTCGATGTGAGCAGGGGTCGCAGGCACTACTCTCCGGGGGGCTCATATCACGTGTTTGCAGGTAACCCACAGCAGAACAACTTAACAGCTCGAGATTATGGGTTTGATTATAGAATCTCATTGAAATCTGTTAAATTATATTTCTTTAAAATTGATTATCTACGTAGTTCCATAGATTTTGCATTAACAATCCATTTTAAATTGATCTAGCAGATCTTCAGTAATGTAACAAAACACAAGGATCCCTCAAGTATTTCACTTGCTGTGTCAGTACGTCTGTATTTCGAATGCGTTTACTCTGAGTGGTGTTTCTATGTAAATATTTTAAATAAGGCAGAGCCACAAGTGCAGATTATTGTGTTTCCTATTTAAGGATAATTGAATGTCATTCATTCATAACTAAAATATGATTTTTCTAATTTTGGCCGGAACCAAATCTGGCAATGTCAAAGAAAAGACAGGACTCCTAGGCAGGGTCATGCACGGCGCACCAACATAGAAAGCATTCCAATCTGCCTATAAGATGCCGGAGTGCTCTAGAGAAGAGGTGTCAAATTCAGGTCCCTGTAGAGCACACTAGCTGCAGGTTTTATTTCCATCCGTATTCTTAATGTGTAACCAAATACTCCTACTAAATGAATGTACATCTTTCACCTTTAATTGACTTGCTTTTTTAGATTCAGAAGCCTTAACTGCCAGCCAAAAAATAATAAGACTCAAAATAAAACAACTGTGCTAACTGCAGAGTCTCAAACTCAGCTGCTGGAGAATCACCATTTTCTATCCAACCAACTTCTAATTTATAAGCCACTTCTTGATGTTAATTAAATATGTTTATTTAATTCAGTGGCTTCTTGGTGCTCTTATTTTACCACGCCAGACATTTCTATTAGTGCTGCACTTCCTGCAATACCAAGTATATGGAAGAATGAGATCTGTTCTCGTCATGTCTCATACAAATATTCCTGTTAAAATTTTAATTGTCCTCCTTTTTTATTTTATTTTTTGCCATCTCACTGCATTGTGTCAACTATCCATTTTTGTATCGTCTCTTTCACACACTAAAGAAAAATCCAAAAATCTGGTTAGATAGTAAACTGTAGATACTCCTGTAGAATGTTCACTGCATTAAAATGCATTATTTTTTATTCTCACACCAAGTCCTAATATTCATGGCTAAATATCAATACAGAAAAATAATATAATATTAATGAAATAATTTTTTTCCCCAATGTTTCTTTTCTGGAAGGCTCCAGGTCTAAATAAGAATTTATAATTACTACTGGATTAGATCTACAGTGGAACTGAAGGTGACAGATTCTTCATGCTAATTGTTATAAAGATTTTTATTTAAGATTATTTTGCCTTAATACAGTATTGCCTTTTATACATAATATTAATTTGCACAGACTATTTTAATTGTGTTCCATGTTCATTCACTTGATAAGATAAATTTTTGTTTGTTTATAAAACATATCCAGTACATAATGTACTTTATATCAGCTTTAGCATGTTCAGTATTATTAAAATGCAATACAACAGTTAATTCATTTCTGTTTACATTTTTGGTTTTTGTTTTGTTTTAATTTTGAAGTGGCTGTAGCATAGCCAGTGGTCTGGTTAATATTGTAAGTAAAGATATCAAGATAAGCTAGTACAGTCCATTTTAACCTCTCATTTATTTTACCACCATATGTCTTATTACATCATATAGCTATTACTGCATGCCTAAGACGTTTGAACTCATTACTCTAACAATATTATAATAGTATGAATTTTTAACTATTTTATTATGACCCTTAAAATACTACAACATTTTCGTGTACATCTTCCTTGCTATGTTGCCTTCACAGTTCCAATAGACAACAACAACAATCTGTCAATCCTCTCCATCTCCGGGCCGGGTGAGGTTTCCCGTGTTGAG
The DNA here is from genome assembly GCF_900747795.2 of Erpetoichthys calabaricus. Lineage (NCBI taxonomy): Eukaryota > Metazoa > Chordata > Cladistia > Polypteriformes > Polypteridae > Erpetoichthys > Erpetoichthys calabaricus. The sequence continues at coordinate 85,784,388 of NC_041401.2, forward strand.
TCAAATGAAGCCACGGGCTCCACTCCTGGTGGTGCCCTTCCGTCAATTCCTTTAAGTTTCATCTTTGCAACCATACTCCCCCCGGAACCCAAAGACTTTGGTTTCCTGGTTGGCTGCCCGGCGAGTCATGGGAATAACGCCGCCGGATCGCTAGTTGGCATCTTTTATGGTCGGAACTACGACGGTATCTGATCGTCTTCGAACCTCCAACTTTCGTTCTTGATTAATGAAAACATTCTTGGCAAATGCTTTTGCTCTCGCTCGTCTGACTGGACTAGACTTTCACCCTAGATAACCTTACCACATCCCAAACACATACGTGTTAGCCTGTTTCAAAATGAGTGGGAGTGGAGGTGTGTGTATGAATATGCCCTGCAACTGACAGACTACACCCAGAGTTGACTCCTGCCCAGTGCTGCTAGAATCATCTGTGTAATGCTAAATTGGAATAAGCAGGTCCAGAAAAAAATGGATGGATAGACAGATTCAATTGTTGTTTAAAGTGAATGATTTTTTGTTTTCTATGCATGAACTGCAGATGGTTACAGGTTTCAGTCTCAAACCTGGCTAACTATTTGCCTGTAATTAAGTCAAATAATTGAATGGGCATAATTTGTATAAATACATTTTATGTTTTAAAACTATATACATAAATCACTTTAGAGATCGTAACATGTTCGTTTTGAATGAACCAATATGAAATAAGGAAATCTATCCATTAATTTTCAGATTCACTTATCCCGTTGAGAGTTACAGGAAGCCAGAGTTTTAGGAGAGGAGCAAGATGGGAACCAACCCTAGACAGGGTCCCAGACCATTATGCATAGGTGCACACATCACAACCACATCTTTGAGATGTGTAAGAAAAAGTCATGCAGACACAGGGACAATGTAGCCGTCTCCATGTGGACAAGACTCAAGCCTTGAATTAAGCAAGGGGCTTTGGGACCTTTAAGAACCATTACTAAACCCTATTCCACTGTGCCTCCCAACATAGGAAAACTATGGTTCCTGTGTTTATGATGACATTTTTTTTGGTTTGGTCTTAGGAAAGGGAATCCTCTCCCATCAAAAATATGTGTCGGTAAATGTTGCTGTTAAACTGGGATCTGTTACTCTAATTTTTTCACATACAGCTGTCATGCAGTTTTTTTTTACTTGTAACAATGTATTGTATGAATCATTTGGGCAATTGTTTTAAATTATCTAGACCAGGGGTGGGCAGCATCAGTCCTGGAGGGCCACAGTGGCTGCAGGTTTTTGTTCCAACCCCGTTTCTTAATGAGAAGTCAATTATTGCTGATGAAGCACTTATTGCTCGGGTGACATTTTGATGCTTCATTTTAGTGGTCTTGCTTGTTATGGTTTCCCACCCTTAACAGCTTAATTCAGTCTTAAAACAGCTGCAATCACTGTTTTAGTGGCTTCTTATTAGCAATGAGATGCAAATGACAAAGGAACCAGCAGTTCTCCATCTAACTTGTTTCCATTTACACTTGTGTGGATTCATCCTGCACTATTTGGTTTAATAAAACACTTAAGAGAAAAATGTAACAGACTGAAAATAATTTGTTTTACGCTTCAAATCATTTCAATGATTTCCTTGAAAAGAAACAAACCTACAATATACAAATATTACATTACAGATTAACAGGCCTTAAAATTAAGTAAGGTCAGAGATTGGCAAGGATTGGTTTCTAATTAAGCAATTGGGTTGGAATGAAAACCTGCAGCCACTGTGACCCTCCAGGACTGACGTTGTCTACCCCTGATCTAGGGATGCATGATAGACCCAGTCTTTCTTGTCTTGTTCTTTGGCACCAGTGGGTAATGCACATTTTTGCAAATAAAATGAATGAAAAGAAAATAGAATTGTTACCTTTTTAAATTATTGGCAAACAGAAAAACATTGTTATCAGTAAGTACCATTTAGAATGAAATGTATCGCATTCATTTGCTTAGATGGAAACCTTTATTACAGTGCTTGTTGACTATATTATAGTAGTAAGCAAGTTTGCTAATGTTTAAGACTTTATAATTGAAAGAATAGGCTATTTCAATTTCAAGTAGAAATTACAGTTGGCATTCCTGCAGTGCTTGAATAAACATATATATTACTGCAATGCTCTTTACAACTTCTACAAATGCCATAGCTTAATTCAGATATGATAGTGGTTTATTTTATACTGTACACAGTATTACAAAATAAGAAATATAGTTTAACTTTTCAATTTATCTTGGAAACAATGCTGTATCTGATTTACCCCATTGTTAAAAGATTCAGAGTTCGTAAACATTGTAATTTTGTGTTAAGAAGTTTTTGTAGATTTTGCTGAATGCATAATTTAAAGATTTACAATCTAAATTGCTACATTATCTGCAAAAATAAATACATTATCTGCTGAGGTACTATGATGTTGAATATAATAGGTAGAATAGATGTGGCTAAATCTAATTATGTTAGACAGGAAAGAAGTACAGCAACTGTTTATTATATGGCTAATGTTTTTATTTGTTTAAAGGCAAAGATGGATCACGAGCCTTTGTGACTGGAGACTTCACAGAGACTGGCTTAGTGGATGATTTATCTGGACTGTCCCCATTAGAAGTCCTTGTCATAAATGATTGGCTATCCTTTTATAAAAAGGAATATCCATTTGTTGGTAGGTACTAGGGACATGGTGTTTAAGGGAATTTCATGTGTGGCACAGAGGAACATCCACTCATTGGGGTGAAAACCAGTAGTTGTTGACCTTTGTTCTATAGAAGCAAGCTTTGCGGTTTCTTCTCTGAATATCTAGAATTTATGTTCAAATGAATTAAGAGTCTACATAATTTCTGATCAAGCATAGTCCACATATTATAGGCTATATAAAACCTTCTACAATAGGTCAAGAGTTTATTCTAAAAGGTATCCAAGCCATATTATATTATTTGTTGCTATTATAGGCAAACAACATATTATTTGATCTCATTTATGCTGTTGCAAGTAAAATAAAATTTGTAAACACACTTTTTAAATGTTTTGTGCACCATTTATTTAAAGCGATCTCTTTTATTTGTAACAATGTATTATTACATAATTAAAATGATTACTGTATTTCTATTTTTGAGGCCATCCTTTTCACAAACCCACTTTATACCAGAGGACATGGAGAGGATGTCTATTCTAGTAGCCATTGCTGCAAGGCAGAACTGAAATGCCTTGAATTTTATTTATAAAACAGTCTATTTATGAATGCATAGATTTTAAAATCTCTGTTTATGTGTTTCTAATATTCGAATGATTTATCTTGAATACCACCAAACAGACGGGTGTTTTTTGTTTATAGGTAAAATATTTTAGATGTAACTCACCATAAAAGGCCAGTAATTATTTTTTTGTTTTAACTTTATCAATGATTACAAGACTGGAATAGCTTTGTAATGTATATGCCCATTTCTAAAATGAATTGAGTACTTAAGTGTTTTTGTCCTTCATGGTTTTTTTTTATTTTTATTGATTTTATTAAAATCACACATCATTCCATACAAATAAATCAATTTTTACAAACATAAGATCGAAAACAAATCAACCCCCACCCCTTAGAAAGAGAGATAAGCCAGCAGGGTAAAACTTAAAGCTAGTAAAAATAAGTAAGTAGATGAATTAATAAGTGAATAATGATAAATGGAGAGAAAAAAAAAAGGAAAAAAGGGGAGAGAATCTGCTTCCTCAGTGCTTTAAAAGCTTATTCTAGAATGTTATTGATTAGATCCTGCCAGGTTTTGAAAACATTCTGCATAGATCCTCTAAGTGAGAATTTGATTTTTCCAGTTTCAAATAGTATAGAACATCAGTTACCCACTGACTTAAAAGAGGAGAGTTAGGATTCTTACAGTTGCCTTTATGTTTAAAGAAGACATATCCATATTTAAGAATTTATCTAGATATTCAAATTCTATATTGCTTTCCCCAAAAAATACAACATAATATATATGGCATAATGTTAGTGCCACCTTAGTTTGTTTAATAATGAAATACACAATGTCTCAAAATGCCATTTTTTTGTTTTGATGTTGCATTATTAATTCCTCCATAGAATGTCTTAAACATACTGTACACCAATAAAAAATTCCTGGCACAGCTACTGCATATAGCATATTTATCACAGAGACTTTGTGAAAATACAGTAAAGATATTTTCTAAAATCTGCTGGCTCATGTGTAGAAAGTCTACTCACAGTTGTAAGATATCTGAGACTAGTTCTGCCAAACAGCAGGTATGGGAAGTATACACTAAAACCGCAAAAAACATGAAGTCTTAAAATTAAGTGCTTTATATTAGAATTCAGTACTTTTAGAATTCTCACAACATATGTACATTTGAAGTTTCTAGTGGGGTATTTTGGTTAAATTTAAAAGATAACAGAATATTGCCAGTGATAACCACGTGCACTGTAAAAGTTTTTTTAAATGCCTAAAAATAAATCTTTATCTCTCCCATTCACTCTGCATTCTTTTGGTGTTTTCAGAGGTTCACCTTCTTATGATCAGTTTTTTATTTTATAAACAAAAGCATTACACAGGGATTCATTTTCCTGAGAATATGCAACAGGTTAACAACAATATAAAATTAGTTAATTTTAATGATATTTGTTAAAGTAGTTTCTTTTTTTTTTTTTTAAGGCAAGTTGATTGGAAGATTCTATACTAACAATGGAGAACCAACGGAAGCCCTCAAACAGGCCGAGACATCTATATATGAAGGTCAAAAGCTAAAAGCAAAGACTCAATTGGACAACCTGCGCTTTCCTCCATGTAACTCGGAGTGGAGTGCAGCAAGCGGTGGCAGAGTATGGTGTACCACAAACAGGTAAGCTAGAGAATACATTCATCTTTTTCAACACGTTCTGTTTCATCAGCAATTTTGTAGTTTAATTAACCTTACTGGTGCTAATGATAGTTAATTTACTTTTTAAAGAAATGTTTGTGCATTGGTTCCTCTACATTTTAAATTCTGCCTCAAACCAAGCAATTCAATTATTTAAATTTTGTGTTATTCAGCTTTTAAAAAACCAGGATGTTTGCTCTAGTAACATAAGTAATCCGCTTCACCTGTGTCACATAAACTTTTGTAATATTCGATCATTTTCCTTAACAAATAAATGACCAAGTATAATATTTTTGTCTCATTTGTTTAACTGGTTTCTCTTTATCTACTTTTAGGACTTGAGTGAAAATCTGATGATATTTTAGGTCATATTTATGCAGAAATATAGAAAATTCTAAAGGGTTCACAAACTTTCAAGCACAACTGTATATAATAAAGTTTTAAGGTGACAGATTTTAGGTATTTTTTCTATTTTAAAAGATAAGTTCCCGTTCATATTACCTAATATGAACAGATTTGGATTATAATGAGTGACAACAACAAGCAAAGTGTTGATTTAGCTGTGCCTTATACAGTAGCCATTTCATTATATTATCATGCTGAAAAAATCTAAAGTGGACATCATGCAACCAATGAAAATATGAATGTATAGCACTACAATACACATCATACAGTATACCCGATGCATGTACTGTGGTACTGCGGTGGGTTGGCACCCTGCCCGGGATTGGTTCCTGCCTTGTGCCCTGTGTTGGCTGGGATTGGCTCCAGCAGACCCCCGTGACCCTGTGTTCGGATTCAGCGGGTTGGAAAATGGATGGATGGATGGATGTACTGTGGTATAAAATACTTGACAGCAGTTATAACTCTACTTTAAATGATATGATTTCTAAGTCCATCATATTTCAAGCCTGCTTAATCTAAGCCTATGCCAACAGCAGTGAGAACAAAGCAAAAATGAATACAGAATACAGATAGTGCATCACAGAGCATACTTGTTGCCATAGCCTTATTCACTCATAACAACCATTTTGGAGTCAACAAATCAAACAAATAATGCATGTGTAGAAGACAAACTTGCACAGAAATAAGTAACATTTGCAAACTTAATTTAGATAGTGAATTGGATGGTTTCAGTATAAATTTATAAATATTGTTATACTTTTTAAAATTCATCATACTACCTGCTCCTGCTGTACTAACACTGGAATGTTAGTTCTTGCTTAAAAATTCTGACTCTAGGTTTTCACAGTAGATCTGTTAATGTAACCTTTATCCTTTCATATGGTTTTGTTATCTTTAAACAAAAAACATCCAGTAATCCACACTGCACTGCAGAGAAGAAGGAAACATGCACTTTAGCTATGGTTTCCTTGTCATCTAATTTAAAGAAGAAAAAAATGGGGTCAATGGAATAAAGGTATATGTGGTTCCTCATAAGGTGATGACAGTTTGCTGCTTGGTTATCATTATACTCCATAACAGAAAGTGGTTGCCTTTTCAGGATGCAGCTATAGATTAACATGTGTTTAGTAAATAGTATGTTAATTTATATAAAAGTAATTCATAAAACAATGCATAATAAAATCCAAATGCACAAGCATAACCAAACATGTGTATATACAGTAAGTTTCCCCTAATAAAAGACAAATAATATATACATTGTCTTGTTGGAATATCCAACCCCTGCGTAACTTCAACTTTGTGACTGATGCTTCAACATTATCCTGAAGAATTTGTTGATATTGAGTTGAATTCATCTGACCCTCGACTTTAACAAGGGCTCCAGTCCCTGAACTAGCCACACAGCCCCACAGCATGATGGAACCTCCACCAAAATTTGACAGTAGGTAGCAGGTGTTTATCTTGGAATGCGGTGTTCTTCTTCTGCCATGCAATGCGCTTTTTGTTATGACCAGATAACTCAATTTTTGTCTCATCAGTCCAAAGCACTTTGTTCCAAAATGAATCTGGCATGTCTAAATGAGCATTTGCATACAACAAGCGACTCTGTTTGTGGCGTGAGTGCAGAAAGGGCTTCTTTCTCATCACCCTGCCATACAGATGTTCTTTGTGCAAATTGCACTGAATTGTAGAATGATGTACAGATACACCATCTGCAGCAAGATGTTCTTGCAGGTCTTTGGAGGTGATCTGTGGGTTGTCTGTAACCATTCTCACAATCCTGCGCATATGCTGCTTCTGTATTTTTCTTGGCCTGCCAGACCTGGGTTTAACAGCAACCGTGCCTGTGGCCTTCCGTTTCCTGATTACATTCCTTACAGTTGAAACTGACAATTTAAACCTCTGAGATGTTTCTTTAATCTTGTTTCCAAGTTTGGCTTGTTTCCCTCCGGTGGCTAGATTACATTCTGTGAGCAGTGCTGACAATTAGGGAGAAACATACACATTCTCTGTGTCTGATGTCTGCCATTTTTTCATGTATGGGCATATAATTTAGTGCAACACCTACAGTATACATTCTTAATGTTTAGTGCAGTTTTAGTATGAAAGGGAAAACTACGTTCAGGGCATCCTGTCAATAGTGTTTTTCAACCACAGTCAACTCCCAAGTTCACTATGTCAAGAATTTACAGCAATTTGCTCATAAGTCTTGTCAGTGTGACATTCTAATTACCTTGGCGGATAGCATTCATACTGTACATACCATCCCAGCTAAGGTAGTGATAATCTGCAGACTTCATTTTTTGGTCTAAAAGGAATACAGTAGTGAGCAGTAAGGAACAAGTATTGTAATTATTCTTTTAATTTGCCTTTTTTCATATACTCAAATCAAAAAGATGTTTTTGGGCCAAAAATAATGCTGTGTAAGGGAAGATAAAAACAACAGAAGCACATAAATGCAGATCCAGGAAATTCCTGAGACTACTATATTAGCTTGGGCATAATTTAAAATATTTTATTATTCCTAGGACATGTATTTGAAGAATAAGAAAAACATGATTAATTACCCATCTTGTGTTTTCTCTGTAGTGGAGGTATTCAGAGGAACTGGGCTGGGGTTCCTAGAAAACTCTACAGTCCAGGCAGCAGAGGCTTCCATTGTGTTTGTGTGCAGGTTGTCAATGACATTTCCAGTCAGAACAATAGAGGAGAACTTGACAATCCAAACCTGCAAGTATATGACAACTGTCCTCCACTAGAAGAATCCTGCATCCTAAAAGGCTAAAAGCAAATGGTAAGAAATATATGAGAAGAATGTAATATTCTTAGGAAGTAATACTGCTACATTTTATCCAAATCAACCCAAGTCATACATTTCCTTTAAGTGTATTTGGTCTGGGAGATTCTCTGTCACTTTAGTAACTGTTTGCTTGTCAAATTCCTTCCTTCATGTTTACTAGTGATGTTTTAGGAATTAATCATGAAAATGGTGCTTAGGTACTTATTTATCTGGAAAATGTAATTGTCATTGTACAGTGTGACAGATAAGGGCGCCCTCGCTCCCTTGAACCCTCAGATCACATGGCAGACACCAGGTAAAAGTCCAAAGATGAATATTTATTGTAATAATAAAGTGCATAAAGCACCACCACTCCACTATACTCAATAATAATCAATAATCAATCCTGTAATCTCCCAGACGCGTTGCCACCCTTCCACCCAGCTCAGCTCTGCCTTGCCTTCTTCTTCCCCATGACGTCCTTGGTAAATCGGGGTTTCTGGCGATTTTTCCCGTGTGTCGTGACACTGTCTTCTCGGGGTATTCTGTCCACACTAAATTTTTTCCAGGTCCTCTGCCAAACCGACAGCCAGAGAATCCTGCTGAGACTACGCCAACTGTGACAGATAAGGGCGCTCTCGCTCCCTTGAACCCTTGGACAATACACCAGACACCGGTCATATATAAATCAAAGGGGATTCAGACAGTAAAGGGGCTTTCTCATACACATAGAGAGACCCAAACTGTGGATAAGCCCCAGATTAAACAGGAGATCCCAAAAATGAAGCGCGAATCTCCTGAGAAAATAGAAAAGAGAACTGGAACATCAGAGGCGGCCGTAGTACCCTCCTCAGCGGGAAACGGGGTGGAGCCAGAGTTTCCTAGGTGTTTCCAGTCTCGCAGAGGGATACAAATGGGAGGACAGCAGCTATGCTACTACTGCCACCGGCCGGGCCACGTATGGCGAAGTTGTCCTCGGAGGACAGGGGATCAGAGGGGCTCCCTACCCCCTAGGTTCTGCCGGGAGTCTTTACGACATAGCCAAGGCCCGACCCATGGATCCTCCTGGAGGAAGACGTCCCATATGGGGCTGGACGCTCCGCCCCACTGGGCATCGCTGAGGAGAGGGAATTGTGGGATATGGCCGGCCATTCATCTCGGCCAATACCCCCAGGCCGCTAGGTGGAGCCCTCCCTGTAGCGTGGAAGTGCCCTGAATGCCAGCAGGGAATTATGGACAGTGGACTTTTAATTCACAGCCCTGCTGGATACCATGGGGGCCGCTGCAGGGAGGAGTAAGGACTATTTTCCCAACACCCCGGAAGTACGTCCCAGTCACATGGGCAGAAGAAATTACATGCTTCCGGGATGAAAAAGAAGAGTTTTTGATCTGACCCGGAGGTGCTAGGAAGTCACATGGACTGAGGGTTCAGAAGCACTTTCAGGTCAAAGACTATAAATTGACTGTGGGAAATCCCAGATGTCGATCTGAGTTGGGAGGCGGGGTGGCTAAGCGTCTGGGAGTGGAGGATTATTGTGATTTGTTTATTGTGTATGGTTTATTGGAGATTTGTGGAGTGGTGGTACTTTGTGCACAGTATTATTATAATAAATATCATATTTGGACTTTTATCCGGTGTCTGGCGTATTGTCCGAGGGTTCAAGGGAGCGAGGGCGCCCTTATCTGTCACAATAGTGATAAGTAGGCAGGTGGGCACTAAGAAATTTAGGACAGATTCTGGAAGTAGATAATATTTTATTTGATAATATTTGTCAGGAAAGGTGGTAAATGAGGAATTATGAAATTTAGGTCAGGGGGAGATTGTAAAAGTTGTGAAGTTAGGTTTCACCAAGAATTTGGTCTGAGCTCATTGCTGATGAGAAATCTATTTAAAAATCAAGAGGAAGTGAAAAGCCTGAAGGAGAGAGAATGTAAAGCCAAACTGATGGCTTGAGACAAAGTGGCAAAAGGAGTAGAAGAGTTGGTACAGGACTGTGTAGTGTGTGTAGTAAAGTTGATACGGAGAACTCTCTGCAGTGCACTGGATAATGGAATTGGGAACATGAAACGTAATGGAGTGAGGGGTAATGCACACAACAGCATATCCTTTTTTAGTTGTGTGTGAAGGGGTTCCCAAATGATGATATATAGCAAATTTAAACTTAGACATCAGAATTAGAGTTATTACAATAACTCTTAATTTATTTTACCCTATTCGAGTACTGTTTGGTGAAGTAGGATGTGGTATGGTCTTGACAGTAATATTAGTAGAAATAGGTGTGTGGAGGTTCTTTCATGGAGATGCCCCAATCTGACTGAAAAGTGCATTTGAAGAGAAAATTTTATGCAAGTTGTATGAAATAGTGCATGCTGCTGAGAGTCAAATGTGGGCTATGAAGGTGTAACATGATGCAAAGTTGGGATGTATTGTGATCAGCTTCATATGCTGATATGAAAGCAATAATTTGAGCGAGTTGCTCTGTACAGGAGTTGCAATGATGAGATACGCTGACCAAACAATTCTTATTAAATCATTTTTATGATGGAGGGGATTTCTTAATGGCAGCAAATTATACACCCAATCAGCCACAATTTTAAAACCATCTACCCAATACTGTGTAGGTTCCCCTGATGCCACTAAACCAGCTCTGACCCGTTGAGGTAAGAACTCCACAAGACCTCAGAAGGAGTTCTGTGGCATCTGGCATCAAGACGTTCGAAGCTGACCCTTTAAGTCTTGAAAGTTGTGAAGTGGAATCACCATGGACAAACTTGTTTTTTCAGCACGTTCCACAGATTCTCGATTGGATTAAGATCTGGAGAATTTAGAGGCCAAGTTAACACCTTGAACTCTTTGATATGTTCCTCAAACAACTCCTGAACAATTTTTTAGTGTGGCATGGCGCATTATCCTGCTGAAAGAGGCCACTGCCATTAAGGAATACTGTTGCTATGAAAGGGTGTACATGGTGTGCAATAATCATTAGCTAGGTGGCATACTGTATGTCAAAACTTCCACATAAATGCCTGGACCCAAAGTTTCACAGCTGAACATTGCCCAGAGCATCACACAGGCTCTGCCAGCTTGGTTTCTTCCCAAAGTGCATCCTGTCGTCATCTCTTTCCCCAGGTAAATGAAGCACACCCACCTGGCCATCCACATGATCTAAAAGAAAACATGATTCCTCAAACCAGGCCACCTTCTTTAATTGCCTTATGGCCAAATTCTGACACGCCAATTGTAGGTGCTTTCGGCAATGGACAGGGGCTCAACATGGGCACTCTGCCCTGTTTGTGGCTACACAGCAGGCTGCAGTGCAATGTGCATTCTGACACCTTTCTCTTATGGCCAGCATTAAGTTTTTCAACCACTTCTACTACAGATGCTCTTCTGTTGGATCAGACCAGATGGGCTAGCCTTCACCCCCATGTACATCGATGAGACTTGGGCGCCCATGACATTCTTGCTGGTTTATCCTTCCTCAGACCATTTTTGGTAGGTAACAACTGCATGCTTAGGAACACCCCATAATACTTGCCAGTTTGGAGATGCTGTGATCCAGTTGTCTAGCTACTACAGTATGGCCCTTGTGAAAAGTTTCTCAGATCCTTACGCTTGCTCATTTTTCATGTTTCCAAAACATCACCTTCAAGAACTAGCTGTTCACTTGCTGCCTAATATCCCACTCCTTGACAGGTGCCATTGTAATGAAACAATCAGCGTTACTCACGTCACCTGTCAGGTATTTTTAATGTTGTGTCTGATCCATATATTCTGGTGAAACTACTTTATTACGTAGTATTACACAAACAGAAATGTTCCAGTTATTAATATTTAAGACATACCTAACACCCTTTTCAAGAATTATGCTTTTTTTCTCTCAAACTTGGCGTTACTAGGCTTTATTGCAGAACGATATGTAAAATAAATTGGAAAATTAGAGATTTTTAAAACAGTAATATTAAAGCTTTAGTGTCAAGGAAATCTAATCCTCAGTATCTTTCTGTTAGATTGCTGATTTCCACAAAACTTCTTGGGACTAAAGGAAGGTGAATGCAGTCTCCTGAATTCTTGATATCTACTTCTGCCAGTGGTTTCCTATTCAAATTCCCCACAAGGACATAACTTTAACATTTCTGAAAGCTTTCTTGTAACTTTTATTAAAATGCTACGCTTTATTTAATTCATACCTCAACTAATGAGTGTACTACTAAGTTAAAAAGCTGCAACAGCCAAGCACCCAAAATATTTGGCTAACATAGGAGACAGTCACTCAATATAAAATATATTATTTTTTTAATTGATGTTACAAATATGTGTGTTTAAAATTTGGAAAAAAAATATTTTCAGTTGAAAGCATTAGTTAACTGGAAATGTTTTGGACAATTTAATTACACCCACAGTATGTAAGCTGCAAGTAATGGATGACCCCACCAGAATATAAAAACTAAGTACCTTTATCTCATCATGTGAATGTATTATTCAGGCTATAAGTAGTAATATTATAGTTTAACTTCATAAAAGAATATTGTACTTATTTTACATTGATTAATAAACTATTCTTTTTTCACCAAGGACACCAAGATTAGACATATAAAACAAAGGGTAGTTTTTTGTCCTTTTTGGACTAGCAGATTTCAGTTTGTATATATTAGTAGCAGATTCCAAGCAGAGAGAAAATCTTAATTTGAAATGAAAAATTATGGATGTTATAAAATTTATGTGAGGAGAAAGGGGTTAACATCAATAAAGTATGTATAAGTTGTATTTAACTAGCTTGAATAGTCCTGAAATATTGATCAGGTAATACACACAGTATTCAATAGTTCTACTAAGAAAAAAAAAAAATTTGTAACAGCTTCTAATCACAGTGTGCAATAACAGACAATGCTGAACAGAGAAAAAGTATTTTTTTACCTTTTCAAAAGACATTTTAAGCTTTCCTACAATTTATCTTTTGTTTCCTTTAATGTATTAACCTTGTCTTTTCCCAATTTATTTCTATAATTTTCTAAACTAAGCATTTGTTTAAAATAAAATACATTTTGTATGTGGTGTTGTTTATTGTCCAAACCTCAGCAGAGTCTAACCTTCATTTAAGTGGAATATACCTGTTTCTAATATAGTCAGTCAGTCATTTTCCAACCTAGTAGAATTCTGTAGTAGTGAAAATAGTACAGACTACAGATAATGCACAATTTAAAATCTGTTTTATTGGTAATAAAATATAACTGAGTAACAAAAAATACCTTTTTAAGCAGCATCAGTTGCCATTTTTAACACCTTGAAAGAATAACTGAACATACCAGTGGTGTCTCAAGGCAGCTCTAGAGCTAAATAGAATGTCATACTTCCTTCTTGATCTCCAACCCATGAAACATCTGCTCCTCTTCTAATACTTCCTGACTGTTATGATTATTGTCAAACCGGGAAGAGAAAAATTGTCAAAATACATGGCCACACAAAATCATGATACATTTATTGAAAAAATACATATTTCAAAAACAAGATCAAAAAGGACAAATTAAATTTCAAAGAACTTTCAGAGAAGAGCCAAACAGGGAGAAAGGACACAGAAAGAATCTAATGTCAATCCAGTGGCTGTGAAACCCATTTATAGTCTGCCAGGAGCTGCAACAAATGTTGTCTAATTAGAGGCCTCACTCCACCAATGTCAGAGTCAAAGGATAAATTAAGGAACTATGTAGAAATATAATTAAACTAATTAAAGATATTTACAAAAATAATTTAAAACCACAAAACAATTAACCAATAAGGAAAGCCATTTAACAAAGTTCAAACTAAAAAAAACAGAAAAATGCCATGATAAAGTACATAAGATTCAAAAATACAAAATACTGAGCCAGATTCTGAAGTATGAAGCAGTTTAGTGAGATGCATCGTTTAAAGGATGTAAATCTCACATAGCATAAAGCATATTTTTAGGGTATTTCTAGTAGTAGTCATTTCTTCTGACATTTGATTGAGAGTTGCTTCTCTGTGTCTGAATCTGAACTGCCCAAGAGGAGACTGAAGTGTTATTTTGTGTTACTTTTTTTCTGATGTGGCAAATAGTTTTGCAAAACACAGTCAAGTGGCCATGGTTTCCTTCCTCTCAATATACAAACTGGAATAAGTTACCTTACATGTTGGTTCATCATTCTCAGCATTTAAAAATCAATCTAAACCTGCTGTTAAAAGTGTATTGTGGCTGTAGGTAATATTACTGGATAAGAATATGAATTTATTATAGTAGAATTATTGAGTGATGGAGAGAGAATATGCAATCACACTGGATGAGATCACCAGTGCCATCTACAGAGGTGATACATTGCTTATTATTTTTCTACTTACTAGCAATGCCGGAAAAGAGAATTTTAACTCCAAAATAGAAAAATATACAGTATTTTTAATTGTCTTGACACGGAAGTCAGGCTGATGCATGGTCAGCATCTTCAGTGTCAAGATGGATGGTTCTCTCTCATAACCTTGGGTGGCTAATTATTCTGATGATGAACAGCTTATCCCAGAAGCTTTGATCATAAAGGCATATATAAAACACACTATCTTGTCGGTGTTTATCTATACAGTATCCAATTTTCTGATATTGGTAAAATATACTCCACATCTAGCATTTCAGTTATAGACTGTCCAATCATTTTAATCTAAAATTGTAATGTAAATTACATAAACATAAAAGAAAAATGTGTACACATTATACAAGTACATAGAAGTATCAAAACATAAAACAAAGTCTTGTGGTACTGCACACAGAGTCTTATAGACACTGTGTGACACATCTGTGAGTAAAGTTCCAGACCAGCATTATAGTTCATCATAGCTTTTCCAAGCAAAACTTGCAGCAAAAAGCAGTCCACTGTATCCTTCCAGGTAAACTGTCTGCTGTCACAAACCTTTGTTAGCGGTTACTTTTGGTTAAGTTTTTCATAAGGAATATTTTTTAATAAAGTTTATTTTAAATGTTTAAATTGTTGAATTCTTATACCACAAAAAAATATGCATGAAATATAGTTAAAAGGATACTCCTATATATGGTACTTACCCCATGTACTTTGTGGTAATGGCTGGCAAAAAATGTATTCTTGTGCAGAATGAGAAAAAATGTTTATGATATAACAGAACCCAATGGTGACTAGTGCTGTACAACACCAAACAATGTGAAAAATGTCAATGAAAAAAAAATAATTCTCACATTATGCATGTTGCATAATCCACATGTCTGTTATCTAGTCATATTCTCAAAATATTAATAGTTACTTCTGGAAAAATCAGCATACAACATAAAAAGGAAAGGCATTAACATAATACTGTGCTTTTGAATAGAAGAGAGGACTATTGGCCAGTAAATGAGGTGGAGAGGAAGAATATCAGATCATCTATGGTGCTTATATGTAGCTGATTCTTAGAAAATAGTGCAAAAATAAAGGCAAGTCTATATCACAATTATAACTGACATTGAAAGTCAAGAGTTTGAGGGCGTCGTAAGAAAAATGTGCTCTGGCAGGACGAGAAAAGAGAAGTTAATGGTGAAAGACCCACAAAATGTATTTCAGTTTAAGGAGATCTGCTAGGAGGACTAGGCTGAAGTGGTCTTACAGCACTGTGAAAGACTGATCAATAACTACAAACTACTACAGTTTATTACAAGTGTCATAATCAGTTATTTTGTCCCCAAGATTAACTATTTTTCACTAAGAGTCATCTGTAATAATGTGATGATTATACAACATAAGTACATAATAAACAAGTGGCACTGAAACCGGCTAAGGAGTACATGATATGAAGCTTGACATGCAAGTAAGAAGTTCACTGTACTCTACATGACGATACCACTACCACTATAATACTCTACATGCCCTTTGGATTGTGGTTAATGCCTTCTTCGATTTACCTCATTTTAACAAATTTACTGGCATATCTACAGTCAACTCCAGAAATATTGGCATCCCTCAAAAAAAGTGAACAAAAACTTTAATATAATATAGATAACACATACAATGATTCTAATATTCCTCAAATGTTTGGAGAAATTGTTGACTATTTACATTTACTTATTTGGATGACACACTTAATGATACAATTGATTACATTTCTATTGTTTTTCCAATTTGAGCACAGACAGGTCAAGTGATTTGCTCAGGGTCACACAGTGTTAGTAGCGGAATCCACAACATCTACACCACACTATTTAATTTAAAAAATCCTACAAAAATGTTATATCTTTGGAATAGTTTATCTTGTCAAAAACGTATGTGGCAAAATTATTGGCACCCTTGAAGAATACTATAAATAAGATCAAATAATGTTGCATCTTTGGTGAAAAATATTTTTTGAATTTACTTTTAGTGTTTAGGAACTTTTGGTGTCTGGGGACTGTTGTCTATAGCCATTTCCCATTTCACCAGGGTAAAATATGAAATAACAAACGGGTAAAATCCTTTTGTCATCTGTCAAGATGGGTAAAACCAAAGAGCTCGTACCTCAAATGAGAAAAAAAAAAGTTGTTGAGCTGCATAGATTGTGAAATGGCTACAAAAAATAAGTATTAAAATTAAAATTACCAGTAAACACAATCAGGGCCATAATAATGAAGTTTAAAAAGCATGAAACTGTTGAGAATTTGCCAGGAAGGGGATGTGCCTGCATGTTGTCCCCATGTATAGTGTGAAGGATGGTAAGAGAGGCAGAGGAGCCCAAAGAGCACAGTTTCACAACTGCAAAGTTTAGCTGAATCGTGGGGATTTACTGTTTCAACATCAACTGTGAGATGACACCTCCATGACCAGAAGCTTTATTTACGAGTGGCACGAAAGAAGCCTTTCCTGGTCAGGTCTAAGACACAAAATCCAGTGTCTCAACTTTGCCAAGCAACATTGGGGATACAACTGAAACTGTGTGTTGTCAGATTAGACAAAAAGTGAGCTTTTTGGCCAGGTACACTATTGCCATATTTGGTGAAAAAACAGAACTGCATACAAAACAGGGCACCACATACCCACAGTAAAATATGGTGGTGGCTCTTTGATGATTTGGGGCTGTTTTGCTGCAAGTGGTCTAGGGCCCTTGTTAATATCAGTGGCATAATGAATTCCATTTCATACTAGAACATTTTAGCCAAACATCTGTTTGCCTCTGCGAGAAGGCTGAAACTAGGTCGTGGCTGGTTCTTCCAACAAGAAAATGATCCAAAGCACACATCAAAATTAACAAGAAACACAGAATCAAGGTATTGCAATGGTCCTCTCAGTCCCCAGATTTGAGCCCAAATGAAAATCTGAGGTCTCAACTGAAGAGAGCATCTCACAAGAGAAAACCCAAGAATCTCCATGTGTTGGAAATGTTCGGCATGGAAGAGTGGTCCAAGATCCCTCCACAAGTGTTCTCCAGCCCTGTTAAACACTACAGAAAGAGGCTGAGTGCTGAATTCTCACCAGAGGAAGCCCCGCCAAATACTGACATTTGGAGTGCCAATAAAAATGTAAACTTGCTTAAAATATTAAAGAAATGTGTCATCTTTAACTTTATGCCTTTTGGTGATCAGTTCATCTTCTGCTCACTGAACTATTCACAGTAACAGACATTTTAAGTAAGAGTGCCCAAACATTTGCATGACACTGTATAGGCATACATATCATAAATATATATTCAGGAAATCATATCCATATATAATTTTGTAAATATATAAATATCCTGCTCACTAGGAACATTAATAGTAAAATAATACATTTTACTTCTGTAACACCTTTCCCATGCTCAATGTGCTTAAAACAAACTGAAACAAATAGTTTCTGCATAGAACAACAAACAAATGAACACAGGATATACAAAAACATTAAACACAATAAAAGAAAAAATAAACGAGTATAATACTAAAAGAAATGCCTGAACAATTCACATAATTTATTATAGGACACAAACACAAATTATCCTGAGCATCTGGACTGAGAGGTGAACTAAAAGAAGGGGCAGCGAGTTAGGTTAAGGTAAAAGCCTTCCTGAACCGGTAAGTTTTAAGTTGTTTTATATTAAAAGAACGAATGGAGTCTGATGATCTCATTAATTTCGGGCGATCATTCCAACGTCTGGGCAGTGTACAGAAGAAGGCCCTGTCACCCAGAGGGTGCATTCCTTTAAATGGTCTGTGGCCCGCCAGTCCACACCCTTGACATACTGACAGGAGTGTGGCTGCAGCTAACCACCCCACACCGTACAAATTGCATCCGTGGACGGGCAGAACAGGATTTGTTCGAGTTATGACGCAATGAAACAGAACACACGGATTATGCTAGTGAAGCTTCAGTAATGAAAAAAAAAACAACGAAAGCTTGATCCTACAATAGCCGTACTCCAAGGTTAATTTTCTCTTCAAGTGTCAAAAAGCATAACAAGCCCCACTTTCTTGATTTTATGTCTTCAGACACCCCCACTTCTGTATTTCAAGCCTTCTAAATGACGTTTCTGTTGGTTCCTAGTGAAAGGGAGGGGGCGCTGAGTATGTCGGCGTGTGATGTCATTGTCCCACCCGCCGTGAAAAATTTTGTTCAACATGGCGGAGAGTTGTTTCTGTTGAGAACACTTTGTTTTTCAGTCCACTGTCTGCAAATCCTGTGCCTTTTCTTTGCGAGGATGGAATGCGTGTTAACGAATAGACATCCTTCATATTTAAATAAACCAATGTGTAAAGGTGTCCCCATGTCCTACATGCCTTAAGTGATTAAGAAGTGCGTCGAGTTTATTCGCCGTTTTGATTCGTTTCACTCTGAACGTCGCACTGACCGCCCCCCAGCGCTGCGGTACTGTACTCACTCTCACTTAATTCTTAGTGATGAAAAGCGCACCGCCACGCCTACTTTATCTAAATACTCGGCGAATGTGGGGCAACGAGAGAGTCACATACTAACTAGCCGCTCCATTTTAGCAAAATGAAATCCGAAAGAACTGTGGAGTAACGGACAAAGCCGCTAAATGTTAAAATAGCCATCTTTAGCACGAGTTTTTCAGACATCAGAAGGTAAAAATTCTTTTGCGCGATTGATGTTGTTACACAACCCTTATTTGTTTTATTAACATTTTAAATGTATTACGTGTGCAGTCGCTTTATGTATATTTTATAATAACAATGATTTTTATAATCCTTAATTAATTAAAGCCTGTCGAGACAGCAGACCCGCAGGTTTTAGAGAGTTTCACTTTAAATATATCGAGGAGATGTAAACTTTGGAGGCTTCAAAATAAATATTTAATTTGTTGGAGCTTCCCAAGGTTGTGTTGCAAGGAATTTTGTGGTGCATGTGTTCTCCAGATGAGGACAGGCTCTCCCGCACAGTTTACCACTTTCCTTTCGCCCATTGTTTCTAAAACTGGCACAGGCTAAAACTTAACAGCTTACTACATGATGATTTTGTAATAGACGGCTTCCAGATTTTCGAGCCTATAAACTAAGATGATAGCTGGGCACCTGGCCTTTTTCTTCAAATTCCAGTTTTAAGTTGTGGGTGCTAAATCTTTGACTGAATGCTGTTTGTACAGTAATTTTCCCAATACTGCTTTGGTATCTACATTTTAGAAAAAGGACGTTTAGTTTGAGTGCTGGAAAGAAATGCTTTATTTAATTATATGAAGTATTTAATACTTTGTGAATTGATCAAAAATAAAGTTAACTTTTTAAGTCATGTATTAATTGATGTTATATTCATTTGTATCATTTAAGCTTTTTTGCTGACCTAAATGCATTTTTTCAAATCCCAGAGCTGGTCTTTGATCCCAGTGACCTGGAACAAAGGAGAGATACCTACTGTCAAATCCATTTGAGGTGAATAAAACATGCTCATTAATCAGTAGTGGATAACAGGCGGTTCCTGTCAAAATGGTACAGGAACAGAATGAAATTACCAGTTGTTTATTAGGTCCTTGATTGCAAATGCTTTTTGTTTAAGCTATGTGGGGAAAAAAACTTTCATGTTCCTGGACACAGTCTTTTCTAAAACCATTTCTAACAATTTAAAGTCAATGAATATTTTAGGATATTAAGAAAACTTACTACATTCAATTCTTTATGAGGCATTTAAAGATTTTAGGAGCGTTTTTGGAATTACTCTTGCACAGATCTAGAACCATACATATTTTCACATCTCCTGATGATATAATAACAACAACATTTATTTATATAGCACATTTTCATACAAAATGTAGCTCAAAGTGCTTTACATAATGAAGAAAATAAAAATAAAATACAAAATAAGAAATTAAAATAAGACAACATTAGTTAACATAGAAAAGGAGTAAGGTCCGATGGCCAGGGTGGACAGAAAAAACAAAAAAAAATCTGTAGGGGTTCCAGGCCACGAGACCGCCCAGTCCCCTCTGGGCATTCTACCTAACAAATGAAATAGTCCTCTTTGTAGTTAGGGTTCTCACGGAGTCACTTGATGCTGATGGTCATACAGACTTTTGGCTTTTAATCCATCCATCATTGTTGGAACATCATGGTGCTTTGAGTTTGCGCTACCACCAAAAGGACACCCGAAAAGGAAACAGAAGAGAGAGTAGGGGTTAGTACAGATTTTAGAGCCACCATGAAAAGTTATTACAGTAATCCCTCCTCCATCGCGGGGGTTGCGTTCCAGAGCCACCCGCGAAATAAGAAAATCCGCGAAGTAGAAACCATATGTTTATATGGTTATTTTTATATTGTCATGCTTGGGTCACAGATTTGCGCAGAAACACAGGAGGTTGTAGAGAGACAGGAACGTTATTCAAACACTGCAAACAAACATTTGTCTCTTTTTCAAAAGTTTAAACTGTGCTCCATGACAAGACAGAGATGACAGTTCTGTCTCACAATTAAAAGAATGCAAACATATCTTCCTCTTCAAAGGAAACAGAGAGGAAAGCAAACAAATCAATAGGGCTATTTGGCTCATAAGTATGCGAAGCACCGCCGGTACAAAGCTGTTGAAGGCGGCAGCTCACACCCCCTCCGTCAGGAGCAGAGAGAGAGAGAGAAAGATAAAAAAATCAATACGTGCCCTTCGTGCTTTTAAGTATGCGAAGCACCGTGCAGCATGTCACTTCACAAAGCAGCTGCACAGAAGGTAGCCAACGTGAAGATAATCTTTCAGCATTTTTAGATGAGCGTCCGTATCGTCTAGGTGTGCGAACAGCCCCCCTGCTCACACCCCCTACGTCAGGATCACAGATAGTCAGCGCAAGAGAGAGAGAAAGAAAAGTAAGTTGGGTAGCTTCTCAGCCATCTGCCAATAGCGTCCCTTGTATGAAATCAACTGGGCAAACCAACTGAGGAAGCATGTACCAGAAATTAAAAGACCCATTGTCCGCAGAAATCCGCGAACCAGCAAAAAATTCGCGATATATATTTAAATATGCTTACATATAAAATCCGCGATAGAGTGAAGCCGCGAAAGGCGAAGCGCGATATAGCGAGGGATCACTGTATAATGAATTGGATATACAGAGTATCAGGATTTAAATTACAGTGAAGTTATGAGAAGGCCATTTTAAAGTAATGTGTTTTCAGCAGTTTTTTTAAAGTGCTCCACTGTATTAGCCTGGCGAATTCCTACTGGCAGGCTATTCCAGATTTTAGGTGCATAACAGCAGAAGGCCGCCTCACCACTTCTTTTAAGTTTTGCTCTTGGAATTCTAAGGAGACACTCAGTTGAGGATCTGAGGTTGCGATTTGGAATATAAGACGTCAGACATTCCGATATATAAGATGGGGCGAGATTATTTAAGGCTTTATAAACCATAAGCAGAATTTTAAAGTCAATCCTGAATGACACAGGTAACCAGTGTAGTGACATCAAAACTGGAGAGATGTGCTCGGATTTTCTTTTCCTGGTAAGGATTCTAGCAGCTGCATTCTGCACTAGTTGCAAACGATTTATGTCTTTTTTGGGTAGTCCTGAGAGGAGTGCGTTACAGTAATCTAGTCGACTGAAAACAAACGCGTGAACTAATTTCTCAGCATCTTTCAATGATATAAGAGGTCTAACTTTTGCTATGTTTCTTAAGTGAAAAAATGCTGTCCTAGTGATCTGATTAATATGCAATCTAAAATTTAGATTACAGTCAACAGTTACCCCTAAGCTTTTTACCTCCGTTTTGACTTTTAATCCTATTGCATCCAGTTTATTTCTAATAGCCTCATTGTATCCATTATTGCCAATCACTAAGATTTCAGTTTTCTCTTTATTTAATTTGAGAAAGTTACTATTCATCCATTCTGAGATACAAGTTAGACATTGTGTTAGTGAATCAAGAGATTTGGGGTCATCAGGTGCAATTGATAAATACAGTTGTGTGTCATCAGCATAGCTGTGGTAGCTCACGTTGTGCCCTGACATAATCTGACCTAATGGAAGTATGTAGATTGAGAAGAGCAGCGGACCCAGGATAGAGCCTTGTGGAACACCATATAGGATATCATGTGTCTTTGAGTTGTAATTACCAGAACTAAAAAAGAATTTTCTCCCTGCCAGGTACGATTCAAACCAATTTAAGACGCTGCCAGAGAGGCCCACCCATTGACTAAGGCGATTTCTAAGAATATTATGATCAATGGTGTCAAATGCGGCACTCAGATCTAAGAGGATGAGAACAGATAAATGACCTCTGTCTGCATTTACCCGCAAATCATTTACTGCTTTAACGAGTGCAGTTTCTGTGCTGTGATTTGTTCTAAAACCTGACTGAAATTTATCAAGAATTGCATGTTTATTGAGGTGCTCATTTAACTGCATAATGACTGCCTTCTCTAGAATTTTACTTAAGAAAGGCAGGTTAGAGATGGGTCTAAAATTTTCAAGAGCAGAGGGGTCGAGATTATTTTTCTTAAGTAGGGGTTTAACTACAGCAGTCTTAAGACAGTCTGGGAAGACCCCCGAATCTAATGACGAATTTACTATGTCAAGAAAATTATCAATTAGCACGCCCGATACTTCTTTGAAAAAATTTGTTGGTATTGGGTCAAGGACGCAGGTGTAGGGTTTCATTTGAGAAATTATTTTATGTAAATCAGGTAAATCTATCCTAGTGAAAGAGTTTAATTTGTTTATAACGGAGTACTGGGGCTTAGGAGGATCCTTAGTGTTGGGGAGATATACTATATTATTTCTAATATCATTAATTTTTTGATTGAAAAATACAGCGATAGTCTCACAGGTTTTACTGGAAGTACTTAGGAGGCATTCCTTTGAGTTACCTGGGTTTAACAGACGATCAATCGTCGAGAATAAGACTCTGGGATTACTAGCATTGTTATTTATAATCTTAGAGAAGGTTATATAGCACTCCTAATACCTCAGGACACAACCCTCCACTGTGAATCTACTGTATTCTTTCAGGCTAAAACCTGAAACCCAGAAGTTCTGATTTGACTGGTTGTATTCTTTAATTTCTTTAGTAAACAGCTTAGGCATATGGTTATCAGGTTTCATAACCGAATTTATCCTTAAGCTGTGTGATGCATCAGCTTAGCGTCTTGACCTTACAGTCCCTTACATTAATTTAATTAGTATGTATAAGCGCTTTTAAACTGGTTGTGTGGGGCCACTTAGAGTATAATTACTGTTGTCCTTATGCTGCACTTATGTTTTTGCGTTTTATGACCTGAGATTCACAAAAATATATCCCATGCAATAGGTTGTGTTATGATAATCAAGTAAAAATGCAGAGAAATATAAATATTAAATTTGAGTTTAATATTACTGTAAGCAAGAATACACAGTCTAGTTTTTAATTAGGCTAAATGCAGGTGTCAACTGCTTGAAATTAGACTCCAGATTGGAGGTATCTCACACAAATTTAGTAATTCCTGCATATTGTATTTTTTAATGCACAGATTTCCTGGGCATACTTATTCAGTAGGTAATCCTTCTGGCTTGTTACTAGAATATTCACCTTTTTAAAATTATTTTGTAATTGTGCCTAATTTGTTACTTAGGAATTAATTGGTTTCATTGTTTAAATTTTGTTCAGCTCACCTATCTACTGCAGTTGCTGTACAGCTGCAGAATTCAGTAATCTGATCATCTATTTAGTGTTAAAGATGCCCTTGTGAACCAGCGTTC
Source organism: Erpetoichthys calabaricus (assembly GCF_900747795.2). Taxonomy (NCBI): domain Eukaryota; kingdom Metazoa; phylum Chordata; class Cladistia; order Polypteriformes; family Polypteridae; genus Erpetoichthys; species Erpetoichthys calabaricus. Next base: position 85,808,558 of record NC_041401.2, read on the forward strand.
CGTAGCACCAGAGTTTCAAAAATGCTCACCAGCGGTGGTAAAGCCTTCAAATCCCAGTTAGTCCCAAAGAGGTTACCAAATAATCTTTACTATAAATATTTATTATTACAAAATACCCTGTAACAAAATTAAGCTCCAAGGGGCATAAGAGGCAAAAGGAGTTGAAGGATGGTTGAAAAAAAAAAGGGGTGAAAAATCACAAAAGCAAAAGAATAACCACAAATCCAACAAAACTCTCTACACTACAAGCACATTCAATAAACCGCTGAGAAGTGTGAGCTCTCACTTTTATAGGGCTAAGGGTAGTCCCTTGAGGTGATGGGCAGGTGGCCAAGCTGCTTGGTGAATCACCCACAAGACACATAGCACAGACATAAAGAAACTAAAAGGTCAATGATATGAACATAAAAGTTAACAAAAAACACATATAAGAGACATTTGAACCCCAGCCTTTGGGAACTCTGGCTGAAACACAACAGATGTAGCCAGCACATTATGCCATGTGTTTACACTGCACTTTAGAAGAAATTCGACTAAACTTTATTATATCAGAGGATAAAACAGGCTGAATTATACTATTGTGCTCATATCAATACAAAAATTCAGGGAGTGGAGTTGAATTATTTATTGAGTTCATATTCAACTTTGCTTCTTTTTATTTCACAAACTGATCATTGCCAACTCAAGGCTGCATTGTGAAACTAGAAGACACTCATAATTATCATTTCTTTAAAATGTATGTGGTGGGATGACTCCCTTTAAACCTGAATCTGAAAAGCAAAATCAGTTAACACACATACAATACGGCCAGAAATGCTGCTCAATGATAATTTTCCTAAAATCTGCTCTTTATATACCCATGGATACGGCTGCCAAATCTTTAACTCTAAAAAGAACATTTAAACAGAAAAAATAGGGCTTTATAAGATGCTGTTCCCTATGATAAAACATTCTGTTAAAGGTCTTTTAGAAATCTCCTCTCAAACCCACATATTCCAGTTTAGAGGAGCAGGAAGCAAAAGCCAGTCCTCACAATACTGGGCACAATGCAGGAAAAGGGCCTAAACAGGGTACCCATCCATTGCAGGGTCCACTCACCCACACTAACAGTGGGACCATTTAACCAGATCTGCAAGGCTTTGAGGATGTGGGAGAAAAACTGGAGTACACAAAAGAAAAGCACAAAGACAAAGGGAGAACATGGAATTCGAATTAGAATATCAGGTGCTGGATTTGAATTTAGTACACTGGATCTGTAAAGTGGCAGTGCTAATCATTAGATCCTATTGTGCCACCTAAGCTTAGAATATGATTATATTTTAACTAAATATCTCAATTTTTAAAAGTAAAAGCATTTACACTTACAGCCTTGTATTGACTGCTTGACTGTGTAAATGCTGCATAAAATTATTATCTGATAGGAAAAATAATATGGCATGGATAAAACAAAATAAAACATATGTATTGTATTTTACAATGCAGATTTTTTGTAATACTCTACTGATGCAATTTTTTATTATTGGTAAGTCTAGCTTTTTGGACAAATATGAGTGGAAATCTGTACATGTAAAATTAAATCATTATTCAAAGTTAAACTAGCAGAAATAAAATTATTGAAAAGACTGGATGATAACTTTTATCAGCTCAAAAATTTATACACTACTGTAAACATCAGTAAGGGAGTATTTGAACCCACTCCCAATATAAATTTTAATTCCTTCAGAGTAAACCTTGTTTGTGTTAAATATAAGGGGTGATTCCTCCCATTTCAAGAATGAATTTCTAGTCCTGGTGTATAATTGAAGTTAATGTTACTGTATACTAATTCACAATAACTCTCAACATTCAATTAATATACTGGATAAACCTGATGACACCGAACAGTTTATGAGGTCAAGGGAAGCACATTTTCCATATCCTGTAGCCATACCTTTAAACTTTATTTTCCACAACTCTGTAGGTTTGCTGATGTGCTGTATTGTATTGTAGTTCTATTACTATCTGAGGGTTAGTTACAGGTGTCAGCAGGCATACAAAAAGATGCTACCCACTATCACCCAGAATTATGATCTCTGGTTTTCAAGAATTTATTATGCAAATTCTAGCAGAATTTCTCATTGTATAGCGATTATAGGGTTTTAACATGTACAGATTCCAAATATGAGGTTTTTGTGTTTCTTGCACTTTCACAAAGCTTAAAAATTATTTATATTTTATGATAACATCATTTTGACTTCATCTCATTTCAAGTGTTAAATAAGAGAATGCCATAAGAAGATTTGTGCCAAGTTAAATAACAGGAGATTAAACCAATCTTCTGCGGTGGGTTGGTGCCCTGCCTGGGGTTTGTTCCTGCCTTGCACCCTGTTCTGGCTGGGATTGGCTCCAGCAGACAGCCGTGACCCTGTGTTAGGATATAGCGAGTTGGATAATGGATGGATGGATGGATAAACCAATCTTTCACTAGAAACCAAAACTCAGAAATCAATATCATTGAGAACAAAGTTAAAGTCAAAAACTGTGAAAAATCAAATGAAAGTTTAACATACTTCTGAACTGTCCTTAGATGACAATGTCAAAACCACTTTGCCTCAATACCCATAACAAGTCCATGGTGTTTGTAAATCACCTGTACAGTCAACCTTTATGGTAGGTGTAAGCAGGCTGCAAGAGGATGGGAGTATACTGTAAGTGGGTATCAGCTAAAAGCCAATGCTTTAACTTAAGTAATGTGTCAGTATTGGGTTTGTAAGCTGATGGGCAGAGACACAGGCACATTCTTTTCAGTGGGTTTTATTTAATGCAGTCTTATTACTAATGTCGTGCCAACCTCTATTTCTGTCTGTAATGGGGTTTTGAAATTGAATTTTTTTAGTTTATTACATAAGACTAGTAATATTTATTTGAGTGTTTTATTTTGATAAGATGTAACTGTCAAGTGTATAAACTGTGTGACCAAGACTACACACAGGGCGTAAAAGAGAAAACTAGCATTGCTTTTACATGTGTGCCTTTATCCACGAGTTTAGGGAAAAGGTTTGAAGAAAGTAAATGCAGGCACATGACAGCTTAGTCACTGACAAGGCAGTCTCCTAATGACATCATACTGTCTGGGACAGCTGGGGAAGTGGGGAGCAGATGCAAAGGGAGAAGCTTAATGAAGACAAGTGTTTGATGGGCTAGCGAGTAAGGTAAAAGTTTTAGAAGAAATTGTAGGCCAAGTTTTAGGCCACTTTAGAAAAAGGATCCGGTAGATCTGTTCTTCTTTTGAACCATCAACTAAACAAACTGAAGGGAATAAACTACGAATATTAATGTGTTGAATTATGGGATGCAAATAAACATGCTAATACAAAGCATTCTGGAAGAAATAAGCAAATGTACAGCAAATGTTAGGCAGAAGCATTATCGTTTAGAATGTTTTATGTTTAAGCTTGGAGAAACTAACCAGTGTGTATATATCTGTAAGAAGGTGTGACATGGGAGCTTTAGGGGACTTTGTTGTTCAACTTGTATCTCATAATTAGCTTAAAATAAGTTCAGGTTAATGGAAGAGTAAGATATTCAAGGGTAAATTCAGAGTTGTTCTAATGTCACTTACTAAAAATATTCAAGTCTACATATAAAAAAGAATACAGCAATTGAAATATAGTAGATGCTATACAATTGAGAAATGCAGGTGCAGTGGTATTTGAGAGAGGAAATCATAACAGTGTACCATTGAGATGAGAGAGAAAGGGGGTGTAGGCAGTTCTCAAGACACACAGAATAATCAAGCTGTCCGAGGACTAAGGAACAGCACCATGTAAAATGCACCATAACAAAGAAGAAGCAGACCAGGGCTGCATACTTTCAAGGAATGCTTTAGTTGGATTAAGTAGAATGAATTCTACAAATTAGATGGACATGTTTCTCCTGGTTATACTGAAGCAAAGCTTGCTGTAAAGACATTGATTAGAATCATTCAGGTTGTATCCTTTTCTTCCACATTTGACGTCTAGTATTTATTGCCTGGTTTTCTCTGTAAATAAACATTAGTAATGATAAGTATGAATATATTCTCAGTGAAACTTGTCTTGTTTATTGATATCATCTGCTCCAGTGAGCTTGTCCGGGTGATTTGTTATTTATCTAGCTCATTTAAAGGCAGCAGTCTAGCCTTGTTGGAGTCTGTCATGTATGGTTGTTCAGGTGCAAGCTATGCCCATTCTGTGTGTATTATGTATCCCTTTCAGGGGTAAGGATGAGAGAACTGAGGGATATAGCCATCTCTCTGGACCCTGCTCTGTTTGTTTGATTTGTGTGATTGAAATGAGTGATGAGTGGATGTCACAGAGGAAAGTAATGTGGGGTTTACATGTAAATCAAGACTAATAATTTAGGCATTCCCAGTATTAACTTGTCTACCAATAGAGGTTAAAGTGCCTTTTGTGGACACTTTTATACCACATAACACTCTCCTTCCCTTTTCTTTCTTTCCATGCATCTCCTTCAGAGTAAATCTAGCTGCAACCTTAGAAACCAGCTTCTTCAAACCTTTTAAAGAACATCCAAATACACAATTGTATACATGTATAATAGTAACAGTAGGAATAGTTGAAATCAACTTAATGTATCTGTAAATTACAATCGTAGAAACGCATTATTGTATTTCATCATGAAAATTGTCATGTGTAAATTTTAGTTTTTTAAAATGTTCATAGGACTGTTATGATGTGAATTTAATGAGTTCTGTCTTTCAGTGCAATTTGTGTCAGTCTAAGAAGCACTAACGAGTGGGTCAGGGAGCATGCAGATTATGAAAGATTTAACATGCTACTTTAGTTACAATGCTTTCAAGAAACTCATTATTGCTGTTGTCTACAAATTGTTTAAATTATATTCATTGTGATAGAACCGGGCCATCAGCAAGTCACAAACATGATCACACAAAGGCAGTCCCAGGTTCAAATAATGGATGGTTTATTTAACCAAATTCCTCCACAAAGTAGCACAAGGACAGGTTTTCTTTCTCTCTCTCTCTCTCTCTCTCTCTCTCTCTCTCTCCACCGCACTGCCCTCCTCCAGTCGATTGTTGCCTTCCTTCCTCCCAGCTCCAACTCGCCTGGATAAGGAAGTGCGGCCCCTTTTATTAAGGACCTGGGAGTACTTCCAGTGCCAGGGCAACTGCCAGATGGAAGTACTTCCAGGGCATATTGAAGTCCCATAAATTGGGGAGTGCATCTCTCTGCAGCACCCCCTTGCGGCACCCACGGACCCCAGCAGGCCTGTGCTGCCGGACTACAACTCTCTGCATTCCCTGCTGGTTCCCAAATGGGTGACAATATGGAGGGCTGCTTCCACCTGTCCTCTGGAGGAATAAATATTCCTCTGCGTCAGTCCTTCCCTGTCCTCTTCCCAGCCAGGGAAGGTACTACAATCATGTCTGGCCGTGATACCTGTCCATTTGCCTGGGGCCTCCCATCTGTGTAGGGAATCTTCTCAGACTGGGATGTCCATCTATCCCTTAGAGATTCTTGTCCGGGTGCAACCTCCTTCCCTTTCTTGGCTGGGATGCCTTTCTGTACTCTCGGGGCCTCCCGTCCAGGTAAGGGATCTTCCAGACTTCCTGCCAGATGCCTGTCCATCCCATATGCCTCCTATATCATGGAAAAGAAAAATATAATATAGGAATAATCTGATGAGGTAGAATGAAAGCCACACAATTAGACAACAAATTATGTTATCAGCCAGGATTGGTCGTACATCGAATCAGAAGTAAAGTTGAGGACATTTTTTCTGCACTACAGTATGTGAATTTGTCATGACTTTGTATTATTTGGGCATTTACTGTCCATTTATCAATGATTTTAGTAGTAATAGGCTTTAGCCTGAAATGGTATAGATGTTTACTGAAAATAAATAAAATATTCACATTTATTCTGGTGTAACACCCTGTCCTCTCTGTCTGGTTAGTATCACAGGGCATTTACTTGTACATTTCTAGTATTTTACTAGCATTTGTTGCCAGAGTGGAAACATTATCAATTATCAGATCCAGTATATTGCAAGCATAGTTCGTGTGAATGCAGTTTTAGAAAACAAGTGTACATACTATAGTTTACTGTAAATCCAAAAACAAGTTTATTTATACAGGCAGAATTCAAATTTCTGTAATGAGCTGGGATGAAAACTATAACCTGTAGTAGTTTCTGTGGGCCATCCAAAAACACAGTGTTCTGAGGGGATAGTACTTAATAAACTGTTTATGTACTTTGTGGAAATGTTTTCTATTTCATGGTTGTTAAGTGTTGTTATGGAATTTCTTTTGCCTCTGTGTGGAACTAATTATTTTGGTAAACACTTTTAAGTACTTTTTTGGCTTGCATTCCCACTGAAGCTAAAAGTGGTTCAATAACAATTTTTGGCTCATATCTGATTTTTTTGTCTAACTGTTCAAAAGTATTAGTTTTGCAAGTAATTCAAGTCCAATATTAGTGTGTATAGATATATATCGTGAATGTGTCCCTGCTGTGCAAAATACATAGAAACAAATTCGCCAGACAAATGTGACCTAATAGACCACCATGAATATCTACAGCTTACAGCTTGCTGCACTACTTAATGTTATTTTCATGCAAGTTACAGTAATCCCTCCTCCATCGCGGGGGTTGCGTTCCAGAGCCACCCGCGAAATAAGAAAATCCGCGAAGTAGAAACCATATGTTTATATGGTTATTTTTATATTGTCATGCTTGGGTCACAGATTTGCGCAGAAACACAGGAGGTTGTAGAGAGACAGGAACGTAATTCAAACACTGCAAACAAACATTTGTCTCTTTTTCAAAAGTTTAAACTGTGCTCCATGACAAGACAGAGATGACAGTTCAGTCTCACAATTAAAAGAATGCAAACATATCTTCCTCTTCAAAGGAGCAAACAAATCAATGGGGCTGTTTGCTTTTAAGTATGCGAAGCACCGCGGCACAAAGCTGTTGAAGGTGGCAGCTCACACCCCCTCCGTCAGGAGCAGAGAGAGACAGATAAAAAAATCAATACGTGCCCTTCGTGCTTTTAAGTATGCGAAGCACTGTGCAGCATGTCGCTTCACGAAGCAGCTGCACAGAAGGTAGCCAATGTTAAGATAATCTTTCAGCATTTTTAGACGAGCGTCCGTATCGTCTAGGTGTGCGAACAGCCCCCCTGCTCAATCCCCCTACGTCAGGATCAGAAAAAGTCAGCGCAAGAGAGAGAGAGAGAAAAGTAAGTTGGGTAGCTTCTCAGCCATCTGCCAATAGCGTCCCTTGTATGAAATCAACTAGGCAAACCAACTGAGGAAGCATGTACCAGAAATTAAAAGACCCATTGTCCACAGAAATCCGCGAACCAGCAAAAAATCCGCGATATATATTTAAATATGCTTACATATAAAATCCGCGATAGAGTGAAGCCGCGAAAGGGGAAGCGCGATATAGCGAGGGATCACTGTATTTGCAAAGTTGTCAGCTTGTGATGGCAAGTGTGAGAAAATGAAAATTAGTGGTTGTTGCTTTGAGTGCACTACATGTAGATAGAAACCTCTAGATACAAGAGAGGAGGCAGGTGTGAGGGTGAGATATGGAGGGCTTGGATGTGAAAAAGTGGTTTATCAATTTTAGAGTGTGGAGAAAGGCATTTGATTACTTATGTCAATGTCAGTCCACACAACTCTTTTTCAGAAAAATACCTCTTTGAGGCACACCATTTCCTTCAGTAAACACTTGGCAGTTGGGTTAAATTGACAGTTTCCCCAACTTCTTATTAAGTTGGCCACCTTGCCCTCTTCCCATTTGAATGCTGAGTTGGTACTGTCATTCAGCTTAATTTCAATGCTGATATATGACAAAGGTTGTTTAGACAGTGAAGTAAAATTACTTGAGGGTGTTGTGGTCAGGAGTCCCAATCATAGCAAAACGTGTGTGAGGCCTCCTAAAAAGACCATAAAGGTAGGGCCACAAACTAAACAGCCTGTCCAAGGAGACTCGCTAGTTTCAAAATAGCTAACTGCAGGCTTCTTGGCCTAGCAGGCCTCAAAAATGGGAGGCTGGATTAAAGAATTTAAAGAGTCACAAAATATAACAAAATCCCCACCAGAAATAGGTCACCAAAAACATTCAACATGTGTGAAGAGAGCAAACAAGGAATAGTTATAAATAAAGGATTTTTATTAACAAAATAGAAGAATAACAAAAAATATTCAAAACAGCAAAAAAGAGTTGCCTAAAAAGGTGGCAATACACTTAAACTAAAGTATAATCCAAGAAACAGCGCAAAGGATAATCAGTAAAAAAACAGTAATTCCAAAAGAAAAAAATCCCTAACTGAAATCCAAATAACTACAAGGTTGTGCTTCTGAATCTCCTTCTTGGCTCAACATAAAGCCAGATGGAGAATCAACCAGCAGTGATGTCAGGGTGGCTTCACCTCCTGGGGCTCCACCTACAGAGCACAGAACATCATAGAACATTTAAAGTCACAAAGCAGAATTATAAATGTAACAGAAACTACATAAAAATGTGCAAAATAACAGTTCAAAAATAACAATATCAACAGTTAAATATAAAATACACATTAATTCAGACTGCTATGTAACAGAGGAGTGTACATTTCCAAAGAAATGCTAGTCATATCTACAGTAAATCACACAAGACTGCATTGGATTTAGTACAACAAATAAAACAGGGTTTCTGTCATATTTGTATGGTTTTTTGCTGTTCACAGTTCTGTTAAAAGACTGAACCAAAATGTTAGAATTTAGCTGACTGTTAACACAAAGTTGGACATTTTTGAATAAGACATATCTTATTTTTTCCCACACAGGTAATATACAGCAACTTTGCCACATACTGCTACTTGGAGTTTCCATAGTCTAATGGCTAACATGATGGATAATATCTTGCATTTAAAATTCACTGCATCTGTCCTGAATGACTCACAGCTGGAATCTTCTGAAAGTTGCAGTGACAGAGATGACAAGCACTCTATGCTTGATGGCAATGCTTATGTAGAAAAGGACATACAGAAAGTATCACTCAACATTAAGGAGGAAACTGAAGATGAGGAGTCTGTCAGCATTAAAGAGGAGATTTGTACCCATGAGGGTGTCTACATTAAAGAAGAAAATTGTGAACAAGCATACATAGACAATAACGAGACTGACAATACGGCATGTTCTGTTAATATAAAAAAGGAGTTTTTCGACAAGACATTGATTCAAATGAAAATTCATGATCATGAACCTACTGATAGTTTAGACAGAGAAGATTTTAAAGTAGAGAATGTCTCTGATACAAAAGAGACAGCTAATTTTGATTTCATTCAGAGACCTAATTTTCCTTCACTATCATTTGTTTTTGAAGATCAGGACAAATCTGGATATTTTTGGGATAATGAAATGGCTGTACAAGACACATCCTGCAGAGATCAGGAGAGAGGACCACTGCCATCTCTTACTGCTAAGTCTGAAAGAAGTAAGTTCAAGCAATAACAGAGATAACAAGTGTCATGGTTTTATATACTGTAGGTAAGACAATGACATTTATTATTATTAATAATGGTAATAATAAAAACACACACTTATGAATGCATTAATCCAATATTGTGAATGTCACCAGATGCCTTTTATAACACAGCCCATGTTGGTCTACATGTGCCTGCACATAGTCTCCTCAGACAAAACAGCAATATTACTCTGCAATCAAAACATGTCCCAAATCATTACAAGGTGCGATTGTATACAAGCTTACATGGTTTGTCTTTGAGTAAGACAGTTAAATAATCAATAAAACCTCAAGGCTTGTCCAAGCCGCTAGATGAAGGAGTTTATATAGAGTGAGAAAATGAAACCAGACATGCATCAAAGACTGTGGACAGGCTACCTGCCTTAAGTTTGATTTTATTTAACAATGTAATATTTGTATAAAGAAGACAGAACATTAAGATAAAATAAAGCAGGCTTGTATACTTGTAGTAAAGACAATTTATGAGAAAAGGAACACTAAGCAAGGGTCCTCATAAAGGGTGGTACATAGAATACAAACACATTTTAAAATGTAAAATCTTCATCATTATTACATTTGTCAATTTTAGTATATATTATTGAAGTCAAGCACAAAAGGATTTTTATTTAAATTTATTCTTATCAAGTGCACATCTAATTAAGAGTCCAAATAGTGCTTAAGTGTCTCACTAGTTATTTAGTCATTCATGCATTCTTTTTGTACTAGGCCACTTTATAGAAAATATCAAGGTCATGTCAATTCTTTCAGATTCCCCTATGAAACTCTCTACATCAGTTCAGCAACTGTTTATGGTTTGTCTTTGTAAATATTTATCTTAATGTTGCTCCACAAAAAGTCAGGTATGGGGAATTTGAGTGACCCAGCTGGACAATGCTGCCTAGTGTACTTTGAGGTTCCAGCCTTCTTATAGTCCTCACATCCATTAAGATTAACTAGATGAATTTAAATATTTACTTTCCCTTTTTTACCCAAATGATGGTAGTGAGCAACACTTTTGCTTTTCATTCCAAGCATATTGCAAAAACCCACAATGAGATATACTATACCCTTCGGGCATAAATACAAAAAATAAGTTATTCCAAATCTTCTCCATGTTGCAACCAACCTATGCTGCCTAGAATGGCACTAAACACCTTTGTAGAAGTAAAAGCTTTGTTCTTGCTTTCAGAATAATCTACTGCACAGCAAGTAATCATTAAAAATGAAACACTACCAGAATCACATCCTTCACTACATTGTCAGGAATCAGTAATGGAATCTTCCAATATCACACACATGTAAAATTGTAAAGCACAATAATATAAAGTCAATATAACTGAAAAGCTTTAACAGTAAAGCAGCACTCTACACAGTTTAATAGAAAAGTACAATTTTTCGATCTCCTGTCGGCTATGGGCTAGGGTGGTGGCATAATCAGTAGCTGTGCCACATCATATATCTGGTGTCTTGAGTTCAAATACATTGTTTGGTTGTTGTCACTTTTTTGTTATGCATCCCAAAAGACATGTGGCATCTCTGATTTGGCCAGGTGTGAGTATGTGTGGGTAGATGCATAATTGTGTCCTATAACTGATTGGTACACCCTATAGGATCGTACCCAGTGATCACGATGTGTATTCTGTATATGTATAGCTGGGTGAATGGAATTGATCTACAGCCTGTACAGTACAACCATGACACAAAATTAGATTTTTTTTAACTTAATTATGCCCAATAAAAATCAATCTCTGTCTTTCTGTCTGTCAAATATCTTTTAGATGAACAAGGAATTTCTTCAGTGCCCTCATGTTTTGGACCTCTGGAGACATGTGATAGCATTCAAATTCATCCTGTTGAACCTTTTACATCATATCAGATGCTTGCTAAATTTGAAACCTCGAAAAAACCCCACCAGTTCTCTGTTAACAATGAAAATGAGAAAAAGATAACGGAGACAACAGTTGCAGAAATTGACATGGGAAATCAGACTGATAAGAAATCTTACAACCATATTGAATGTGAAAAGCCATTTATAAAGAAAATTAATCTCCAAGAACATCAGAGAATTCAGACTGGAGAGAAGCCACATTACTGTAGTGATTGTGGGAAGATGTTTAGACAGAAATGTCACCTTCAGATACATCAACGAATACACACAGGAGAGAAACCTTACTGCTGTACAGAGTGTGGTAAGAGTTTCACTTGGAAAATTAGTCTACAGGAACACCAGAGTATTCACACTGGAGAGAAACCATATTGCTGTAGAGAATGTGGTAAGAGTTTTGCTTGGAAGATTAGTCTTCAAGAACATCAGAGAATTCATGTTTTAGGAAAACCATATGGCTGTGCTGAATGTGGAAAGAGATTTACACGAAAAAATCACCTTGAGAAACATCACAGAGTTCATACTGGAGAAAAGCCATATTCTTGTACAGAATGTGGAAAAAAGTTTACACAAAAAGTGAGTCTTGAAGATCACCAAAGGGCTCACACTTTAGGGAAGCCATATGACTGCAAAATTTGTGCTAAGAAATTTACTGTGAGAACATCCCTTCATAAACACATGATGTTACACTCTGGAGAAAAGCCATATTGTTGTGTGGATTGTGGTAAATGTTTCACATGGAAGGTTAGCTTTCAAGAACATCGAAGAATTCATACTGGAGAGAATCCTTACTGCTGTACTGAATGCGGAAAATGTTTTTCGTGGAAAGTTAGCCTCCAAGAACACCAAAAGATTCATACTGGAGACCGACCCCATGCTTGTCCTGACTGTGGAAAGAGGTTCACAAAAAAAAGTGATCTTTTAAAACATCAGAGAATTCATACTGGAGAAAAACCATATGGCTGCACAGAATGTGGAAAAAGATTCAAACAGATACATGGGCTTCGAAGGCACCAGCGAATTCATACAGGGGAAAAACCATACTGTTGTATGCAATGTGAAAAAAGATTCACACGGAAAATCAGCCTCCAGGCACATCAAAGGATTCACACTGGAGAAAAGCCGTATTGTTGTGCTGAATGTGGCAAAAGTTACAGACAAAAAGGTCATTTACAGTTGCACAAGAGGATCCATACAGGAGAGAATCTATATTGCTGCACAGAATGTGGGAATAAATTTACTCAGAAAATTAGTCTTCAGTTACACCAAAGAGTGCATACTGGAGAGAAGCCATACAGCTGTACAGAATGCGGCAACAGATTTACACAGAAAGTTAGTCTTCAGCTGCATCAGAGAATTCACACTGGAGAAAAGCCGTACTCCTGTACTGAATGTGGAAAAAGGTTCACTCAAAAAAATCACCTTCAGAAACACCACAAAATTCACTCTGGTTGAGACAAGTATGTAGTAGTACACATGGAATTATGTTTATAGTGTATATATAAAATAAAATGAATATCTTACAAGCTGGGTTACATATACAGTGGCATGCAAAAGTTCGGGCACCCTTGCTGAAAATGCCTTTTACTGTGAATAGCAAGTGAGCAGAAGATGAACTGATCACCAAAAAGCGTAAAGTTATAGATGATATTTCTTGAATATTTTAAGCAAGATTACATTTTATTTCTATCATTCCCAGGTAAAAAGGAAAAAAAAAGGTTTGAAGCAAAATTTGGGCATCTGACATGGTCAGTACTTAGTAACATCCCTTTTTGGCAAGTATCACAGCTTGTAAACACTTTTTGTAGCCAGCTAGGAGTCTTTCAGTTCTTAGTTGGCGTATTTTCGCCCATTTTGCTTTGCAGAAGGCTTCTAATTCTTCAAGATTAGTGGGCCATCTTGCATGCACTGTTCTTTTGAGATCTATCTGCAGATTTTCAACAATGTTTAGGACACGAGACTATGAGGGCCATGGCAAAACTGTCAGCTTGCCCCTCTTGAAGTATTCCACTGTAGATCTTGAAGTGTGTTTTGGATCTTTACCCTGCTGTAGGACCCATGCTCTTTTTAACTTCAGTATTTTTACAGATGGTATGATGTTTGCTGGTATTTATTTGAATCCATTCTTCCCTCTAAAAATGACATGTTCCCTGTGCCACTGGCTGCAACACAAGCCCAAAGCATGATCGATCCCCACCAAGCTTAGTAGTTGGAGAGGTGTTCTTTCCCTAAAATTCAGCACCCTTTTTTCTCCAAACATACCATGCACATTTTTTTCCAGAGTCCACAGGACTAGTTTCCAGAATGCATCAGGTTTGTTTAGATGTTCATCTGCAAACTTCAGGCACTGAATTTTATGGCTAGGATGCAGGAAAGGTTTTCTTCTGCTGACTCTGCCAAGAAGGGTCCTATTTGTTCAGATGTCGCTGCACAGTAGAACAGTGCACCACCACTCCAGAGTCTGCTATATCTTCCTGTAGGTTTTTTAAAGTCAAACAGGGGGTTTTATTTACCTTTTTAACAATTCACTGAGAAGTTCTTTCAGAAAGTTTTCTTGGTCTTCCAGACCTCCCTCCTTTCTGTTAACTGCCATTTCATAATAACATTATGAACTGAGGAAACAGCTACCTGAAAACTCTTTGCTGTCTTCTTGTTGCCTTCTCCTGCTTTGTGAGCATCAATTATTTAATTTTTCAGAGTCCTAGGAAGCTGCTTAGAGGAACCCATGGCTGCTGATTTCTGGGACAAGGTTTGAGGAGTCAGAGAATTTACACAGCTTTGCAGTTTGTATCACCTGGGGTTTCCTGCCAGTGACCATGAACAAGCCATAACCTTAACAAACTAATTAAGGTCTGAGACTTTGATAAAAGTTACCTCAGACCTCAAATATATTAGGGTGCTCTAACTTTTGCATGGTGTTCGTTTCCCTTTTTCACTGTACAATTGTACAAAACAAAAACAATACACTAATGTTGCATAAAATGCTGAAAAGAAATGTAATCTAACTTTATGCCTTTTAGTGAGCAATTCATCTTCTGCTCACTTAACTATTCTCAGAATTTTAAGCAAGGATGTCCAAATGTTTGCATGCCACTGTATCTAGGGGCTTCTGATCTTTTACAGTTCAACTCCCCAAAACATTATAATGTGTAATGTAGACACCTATTTTCTGTTAGAGTTAATACAACCCCTGGCAAAAATTATGAAATTACTACTCTTGGAGGATGTTCATTCAGCTGTTTCACTTTGTTCCCAAAAGCAAAAAAAAAAGATGCTGTTGCATCTGGCTGATTGACAGGAAACATGGCTCCAACAACAGCTATCAGCTGAAGCAACAGAAATGATTATAAAACTCCTTCAAGAAGGTAATTCAACATAGAGTGTGGCAAAAGATGTTGGTTATTCTCATTCTGCCGTGTCACAAACAAAATGGGTAAGTTAGAAAATGGAAACATACGGGTAGACCAAGGAAGGTGTCAAATTGTCATGACAGGAAACTCAAAGCAATATACCTGGAAAACAGAAAAATGCACAACAAAAGAAATGAAAAACAAGTGGGCGTAAACAGGAGTCAATATTTGTGACCGAACTATAAGAAATCAGCTGAAGGAATTGGGATTTACATGCATAAAAGCCAAATGTAAACCATCATTAACACCTAAACAGAACAAAACAAGGTTACAGTGGGCTAATGAGAGCCATTGGATGAAAGTAATGTTCAGTGATGAATAACACACGTGCATTGGCCATGGAGATGATGCTGGAACATTTGTTTGGTGCTGTTCCAATGAAACATATAAAGATGACTGCCTGAAGAAAACAAACAAATTTCCACACACATTGATGATATAGGGTTGCATGACAGGCAAAGGACCAGGGGTGCGGACAATCATTACCTCTACAATAAATGCACAGGTATGCATTGAAAATTTGGACACTTTTCTCATTCTATCAATCAAAAATAGGTCTGGTGATGATGAAGTAATTTTTCAAGATGATAATGTATTTTGCCACAGAACAAAGAGCGTTAAAACCTTTCTTCAGGAAAGGCATATCAACTCAATGACATGGCCAGCAAACAGTCCGGATCTCAATCCAATTGAAAATGTATGGTGGAAAATGAAAAAAAATGGTCCATAACAAGACTTCATCCTGCAAGGCTGATCTGTGAACTGCTATATGGAATCTGATTGATGAAGAATATTGTTTTTCATTAGTGAAGTCCATGTCTCAAAGAATTTAAGTTCTCATAAAAGCCAAAGGAGGTGCAACATAGTACTAAATGTAATTTTTTGGGTTAATGATTCCATAATTTTTTCCTCATCTACTTGGTCTGAAGAAATGTGCCATTGATTCATTCAATTTAATTTTTGGAGGAATGTTTTACAATGTCAGAATGTTCAGCTGTTAAGTAAAATAGTTTTGTGTTATATCTGTGTTTTTTTATTTTTTTTGAGGCAAAGTAAAACAGCTGAATGAACATCCTCCAAGAGTAGTGATTCTATAATTTTGGCAGAGTTTGTATCTGGAGGACTTGCATAACAATCACGGCTAATTATTGCTTTGTTCTTAAAGCAGCTGGATTAGGTTTCAGCTATCCACAACCATATAACAGAAAAAGTGCTTTTTACAAAATGGATGGATGGAGTACTATGTGCAATAGTTACAAGTATCTTTATCTAAAATGACTTGTATCTTTTGTTTTACTATGTTTAAAATATTAAATTAACGTTATTGCTATTCAACTGAAGTAAAAAAAACATCATAGAAAAGTTTTTTTATTTGTAAATATAGTGTCAACTTGATGTCACTCTCATGAATGGATACTTATTATAAGACTGATCCAAGCTGTACAGCAGTTAGAAAAAGATACACTACATGTAATACTGTAATTAAGCATTTGCACCTTGTCTGATTTTCTTTTTTATTATTTTCATTTCACTGAATGAAATCAGAGCTTTAACCATTTTTCATTTTTAAGTATAATTTAATTGTTCAAATAACCTGCATATTAAAAAATCTATTCTTGTAGTGTAAACTCCCCAACTTTATATGGATTTTTTCTGCATATTCCAGTTTCCTCCTATAGCAACAAAATCATGCAAAATAGGAAGGTTGGTAATTCTAAACCAGGGGTGTCAAACTCAGTTTTACTGAGGTCCAAAAATAACACTTTTTATACACAACACAGGCCAGAATACTGTACATCAACAAGCAAATACTAGCACTTTTAGTTTACAAACAAGACACACAGGAACCTCCCTGCTTGTCATAATTATTTATTCTACCTCACCTCTCTCTTGAAACTCTCTTCTTTCTTCATAAGCTTTTCTTTTCTTGGACTCTGTAGCAGGTTAGGGAGGCTAATAGCAGCCACATGACTGAAATGAGCGCTGAATGGAAAAAATGGCTGTACCATTTTTACTGACATAGGTGTATATGGCACAACCCCCACCAAACTTTTTTCTGAAACTATTATATCACAGAATGTAGGATTATTGCTATAGTATGCTTTGATATCACTGTACCTATATAACTTTTTATAATTTTGAGGTTTAAATGGATTATGAATGGATTTCTATATTTACATATACTGTATACT
Source organism: Erpetoichthys calabaricus (assembly GCF_900747795.2). Taxonomy (NCBI): domain Eukaryota; kingdom Metazoa; phylum Chordata; class Cladistia; order Polypteriformes; family Polypteridae; genus Erpetoichthys; species Erpetoichthys calabaricus. The sequence continues at coordinate 85,825,563 of NC_041401.2, forward strand.
TACTGTACATTCATCCATCCATCCATTTTCCAACCCGCTGAATCCGAACACAGGGTCACGGGGGTCTGCTGGAGCCAATCCCAGCCAACACAGGGCACAAGGCAGGGAACCAATCCTGGGCAGGGTGCCAACCCACCGCAGGACACACACAAACACACCCACACACCAAGCACACACTAGGGCCAATTTAGAATCGCCAATCCACCTAACCGGCATGTCTTTGGACTGTGGGAGGAAACCGGAGCGCCCGGAGGAAACCCACGCAGACACGGGGAGAACATGCAAACTCCACGCAGGGTGGACCCGGGAAGCGAACCCGGGTCTCCTAACTGCGAGGCAGCAGCGCTACCACTGCGCCACCGTGCCGCCCCTGTACATTCATATATACTGTATATGTTTTATGTGGACTATAGGTATGCATTTCCTTTAACAAGGTTCACAATTTTTGTTAAATGATGCAGAAGAACAACAGCAGTTTACTACAGTTATTAGGTAAATAATTGTACACTAGCCAACCCGCAGTGTAGCATACGCCGCATAATTATGTATTGATGGGTGAACACTTCCTGAAATACACAGTTGTCCAAATGGGGTGGGTTTGAGGAAACAACTAAGTGAATGAAAAGATGGAACTCTGGAGTGAGCAACATACAATTGTCCGTGACTGAAAACTGGAGGACCGGTGCCGCGCCCCCACCTCCCAGTGCGAGGGATGGGGCTGGACAGCGGTCGGGCGGAACGGGGTGAGAGGGAAGGACGCCTTTTCCGCCCCCTCCGCCTCTCCAGAGAGAGGGCGGGGAAGCAGGCCCGAGAGGTTTCAGGTCCTAACCGTCCAATGACGGGTCGGCACAACCGATAATGATCCTTCCGCAGGTACACCTACGGAATTACGACTTTTACTTCCTCTAGATAGTCAAGTTCGATCGTCTTCTCGGCGCTCCGCCACAGGCCGGAAGCGACCGCGGCAGGGCCGATCCGAGAACCTCACTAAACCATCCAATCGGTAGTAGCGACGGGTGGTGTGTACAAAGGGCAGGGACGGCACAACCGGTAATGAACCTTCCACAGGTTCACCTACGGAATTACGACTTTTACTTCCTCTAGATAGTCAAGTTCGATCGTCTTCTCAGTGCTCCACCAGAGGCCGCGAGCAACCGCGGCAGGGCCGATCTGAGGACCTCACTAAACCATCCAATCGGTAGTAGCGACGGGCGGTGTGTACAAAGGGCAGGGACTTAATCAGTGCAAGCTTATGACCCGCACTTACTGGGAATTCCTCGTTCGTGGGGAACAATTGCAAGCCCCGGTCCCCATCACGAATGGGGTTCAACGGCTTACCCACGCCTCTCGGCGCTGGGTAGACACACGTTGATCCATTCAGTGTAGCACACGTGCAGCCTAAGGGCATCACAGACCTGTTATTGATCAATCTCACGTGGCTGAAAGCTTAGCAGCTGCAATAGTTTTACACTCCAGTACACTGTGGTGAATGCTGGTAACAGTCAGGTGGGCGGGCGGGTCAGCAGGCGTTCTTGTCCCATGGTCTTAGAGTTGGTGGGCGTGGCTCTGTGAGTTGTCGTCATATCCCATGGTCTTAGAGTTGGTCGGCAGGGCTCTGTGAGTTGGCGGGCGTGGCTATGTCGTGCGTATCCCATGATTGTCTTGCGTGCCCTATCAGCTGCTTAGTGAATTATATATATAGATTTTGAAATTTAGTATATTTTATTTGTAAAATGTGTAAATGCAGATGATATAAAAATATAACAATATAGCATAAACATGTATAGGTTAATTGCTTAAAAGTAGTTCCTTTTTACAAATAGAATGCCAGTTTTAACAAGTAAATAATAATACTGTTTAAATGAAGTTCTTTTCAATAATGAAAATACAAAAATCAAAACATCTTTTTTCCTTGCCTTCTTCTTTGCAGACTTAGAATTGCCATTGTCTGGGCTACCTGACTCTGCACTGATAGGGTTGCTGAGAATTATCCATCTTACTAACCGAAAGTTGTAAGCTGGATATGGACGCAGGGTGCTGGGCACATCGAGGCGCACGCGCACTGGCACACTGCCTGCAACGAGCTCGCCACAGAGCAAAAAAAGAAACGAGAGGATTCGAAGGTTGGATTACAGTACGGAAACCCCAAACGTCCACACTACACAGCATATTTCAGTCACATTACAGTATTACAGTAGCGCACTGCAACGAGCCCGCCACAGAGCAAAAAAAGAAACGAGAGGATTCGAAGGTTGTATTACAGTACAGAAACCACAGAGGTCCACACTGCACACTAACGCACTGCAACGAGCCCGCCACAGAGTAAAAAAAAGAAACGAGAGGATTCGAAGGTTGGATTACAGTACGGAAACCCCAAATGTCCACACTACACAGCATATTTCAATCACATTACAGTAATACATTATTAACAGTCCAGCCACAGAAAACACAGAAACGCCACCAGATGAAAAGAAACAATACACGAGCGCTCCGTATTAAACGTAAGTGCGATTATAATTCTTAACAGTAGACGCTGTATAGCTAACGGAGTCACGGGTCCAAAAACAAACAGCTCAACTAACGGAAATACAAAAACGAGCCCGCATGGATACACACGATAAACACAGGCGCCCACAACGCGTGAGCTACACCTGCTCTAATCCACTGTGCCAGTAGTATAGATCACATAACGGTCACAAACTCTAACGCAGCGGCTTCCCAGACTCAGTGGCTGGCACACGAACACCACAGCCTGTAAACTGAACCTGTTGTGCTCCACTCTGCCAGCAGTCGGTAAAAGCAAACGCAACGGAATCACGTCTCCACAAAACAAGACCACCTTACTACAGATATGCATATGTAGTTAAATGACATTTCCCCAGACGCACCCACCCTCCATGATATGTCATCCATCCAGATATCGGACGGAACAGAAACTGATTGCCATTCATGGATTTCCGATTCGCTAGCGAATCGCGGGCTTACTAGTATGAATCATAAGAGGAGATGTATAATTATATAGGACACACCTGACTGCAATGTTGTAGGATCAGGTCTACTCAGATTGCACAAATTATTCATGTTACTACCACTATAGAACAATTTAATTATCCATCCATCCATCCATTGTCTCCCGCTTATCCGAGGTCGGGTCGCGGGGGCAGCAGCTTGAGCAGAGATGCCCAGACTTCCCTCTCCCCGGCCACTTCTTCTAGCTCTTCCGGGAGAATCCCAAGGCGTTCCCAGGCCAGTCGAGAGACATAGTCCCTCCAGCGTGTCCTGGGTCTTCCCCGGGGCCTCCTCCCGGTTGGACGTGCCCGGAACACCTCACCAGGGAGGCGTCCAGGAGGCATCCTGATCAGATGCCCGAGCCACCTCATCTGACTCCTCTCGATGCGGAGGAGCAGCGGCTCTACTCTGAGCCCCTCCCGGATGACTGAGCTTCTCACCCTATCTTTAAGGGAAAGCCCAGACACCCTGCGGAGGAAACTCATTTCAGCCGCTTGTATTCGCGATCTCGTTCTTTCGGTCACTACCCATAGCTCATGACCATAGGTGAGGGTAGGAACATAGATCGACTGGTAAATTGAGAGCTTCGCCTTGCGGCTCAGCTCCTTTTTCACCACGACAGACCGATGCAATGCCCGCATTACTGCGGATGCCGCACCGATCCGCCTGTCGATCTCACGCTCCATTCTTCCCTCACTCGTGAACAAGACCCCGAGATACTTGAACTCCTCCACTTGGGGCAGGATCTCGCTACCAACCCTGAGAGGGCACTCCACCCTTTTCCGGCTGAGGACCATGGTCTCGGATTTGGAGGTGCTGATTCTCATCCCAGCCGCTTCACACTCGGCTGCGAACCGATCCAGAGAGAGCTGAAGATCACGGCCTGATGAAGCAAACAGGACAACATCATCTGCAAAAAGCAGTGACCCAATCCTGAGCCCACCAAACTGGACCCTCTCAACACCCTGGCTGCGCCTAGAAATTCTGTCCATAAAAGATATGAACAGAATCGGTGACAAAGGGCAGCCCTGGCGGAGTCCAACTCTCACTGGAAACGGGTTCGACTTACTGCCGGCAATGCGGACCAAGCTCTGGCACCGATCGTACAGGGACCGAACAGCCCTTATCAGGGGGGCCGGTACCCCATACTCTTGGAGTACCCCCCACAGGATTCCCCGAGGGACACGGTCGAATGCCTTTTCTAAGTCCACAAAACACATGTAGACTGGTTGGGCAAACTCCCATGCACCCTCCAGGACCCTGCTAAGGGTATAGAGCTGGTCCACTGTTCCGCGACCAGGACGAAAACCACACTGTTCCTCCTGAATCCGAGGCTCGACTATCCGACGGACCCTCCTCTCCAGGACCCCTGAATAGACTTTTCCAGGGAGGCTGAGGAGTGTGATCCCTCTGTAGTTGGAACACACCCTCCGATCCCCCTTCTTAAAGAGGGGGACCACCACCCCGGTCTGCCAATCCAGAGGCACTGTCCCTGATGTCCATGCGATGTTGCAGAGGCGTGTCAGCCAAGACAGTCCTACAACATCCAGAGCCTTGAGGAACTCCGGGCGTATCTCATCCACCCCCGGGGCCCTACCACCAAGGAGTTTTTTGACCACCTCGGTGACCTCAGTCCCAGAGATGGGGGAGCCCACCTCTGAGTCCCCAGGCTCTGCTTCCTCATTGGAAGGCATGTTAATGGGATTGAGGAGGTCTTCGAAATATTCCCCCCACCGACCCACAACATCCCGAGTCGAGGTCAGCAGCGCACCATCCCCACCATATACAGTGTTGACACTGCACTGCTTCCCCTTCCTGAGACGCTGGATGGTGGACCAGAATCTCCTCGAAGCCGTCCGAAAGTCATTCTCCATGGCCTCCCCAAACTCCTCCCACGCCCGAGTTTTTGCCTCAGCAACCACCAAAGCCGCATTCCGCTTGGCCTGCCGGTACCTATCAGCTGCCTCCGGGGTCCCACAGGACAAAAGGGTCCTGTAGGACTCCTTCTTCAGCTTGACGGCATCCTTCACCGCCGGTGTCCACCAGCGGGTTCGGGGATTGCCGCCACGACAGGCACCGACCACCTTACGGCCACAGCTCCGGTCAGCTGCCTCAACAATAGAGGCACGGAACATGGCCCATTCGGACTCAATGTCCCCCACCTCCCTCGGGATGTGGTCGAAGTTCTGCCGGAGGTGGGAGTTGAAGCTACTTCTGACAGGGGGCTCTGCCAGACGTTCCCAGCAGACCCTCACAACACGTTTGGGCCTACCACGCCTGACCGGCATCCTCCCCCACCATCGAAGCCAACTCACCACCAGGTGGTGATCAGTTGACAGCTCCGCCCCTCTCTTCACCCGAGTGTCCAAGACATGTGGCTGCAAGTCCGACGACACGACCACAAAGTCGATCATCGAACTGAGGCCTAGGGTGTCCTGGTGCCAAGTGCACATATGAACACCCCTATGCTTGAACATGGTGTTCGTTATGGACAATCCGTGACGAGCACAGAAGTCCAATAACAAAACACCGCTCGGGTTCAGATCAGGGGGGCCATTCCTCCCAATCACGCCCTTCCAGGTCTCACTGTCATTGCCCACGTGAGCATTGAAGTCTCCCAGCAGAATGAGGGAGTCCCCAGAAGGTATGCCCTCTAGCACCCCCTCCAGGGACTCCAAAAAGGGTGGGTACTCCGAACTGCTGTTCGGTGCATACGCACAAACAACAGTTAGGACCCGTCCCCCCACCCGAAGGCGAAGGGAGGCTACCCTCTCGTCCACCGGGGTAAACCCCAATGTACAGGCTCCAAGTTGGGGGGCAATAAGTATACCCACACCTGCTTGGCGTCTCTCACCGGGGGCAACTCCAGAGTGGTAGAGAGTCCAGCCCCTCTCAAGGAGATTGGTTCCAGAGTCCAAGCTGTGCGTCGAGGTGAGTCCAACTATATCTAGCCGGAACCTCTCAACTTCGCGCACTAGCTCAGGCTTCTTCCCCTTCAGAGAGATGACATTCCACGTCCCAAGAGCCAGTTTCTGTAGCCGAGGATCGGACCGCCAAGGTCCCCGCCTTCGGCCACCACCCAACTCACACTGCACCCGACCTCCTTGGCCCCTCCCATAGGTGGTGAGCCCATGGGAAGGGGGACCCACGTTGCCTCTTCGGGCTGTGCCCGGCCGAGCCCCATGGGTGCAGGCCCGGCCACCAGGCGCTCGCCATCGAGCCCCACCTCCAGGCCTGGCTCCAGAGTGGGGCCCCGGTGACCCGCGTCCGGGCAAGGGAAAACGGCGTCCAAAGTTTTCATTCATCATAGAAGGTTTGAACCGCTCTTTGTCTCATCCCTCACCTAGGACCAGTTTGCCTTGGGTGGCCCTACCAGGGGCATAAAGCCCCGGACAACAGAGCTCCTAGGATCATTGGGACACGCAAACCCCTCCACCACGATAAGGTGACGGTTAAAGGAGGAGACAATTTAATTATAGAAATATAAAACATAATATACATAATATTGAATATGCAATTCAAAAAAAAGTCATGGTTGTAAAGTGTAGCTGACCAGTTCAGCGACTAGGTAGAAATCCAGAGTTGGAATATTTTTGTTCTATATCTGGTATAGTTAAATATTGTCAGGATTCATAACAGGGACATACTGTATAACTCATAGAGGCAATGCACTTTGCTAGCCAAATAAATTAAAAAAACTGAAAGAAAAATACACGTGAATCTAAAATCTGCATTAACTAGGCTCACCCGCCTTTTAAGGCGACCGACTTTTATCCTCAATTTGTGTGCGCTCCATGTGTACATCAGGCATGTAAGTGTAGGGAATGAGAACATCAAAGTGCCCATTCATAACATCTCCCGAAAACCTAAGTTTTTTTTATCCACTCGAGTGCCTGTCCAAACTTGGAGTGTAGGACTCCATAATAATATACTTGAAACTCATAGGAGAACAACTCTCCCGCTGCCATTAGCTCAGAAATGGTACCATAAGTTTGTGACTTTGACATTTCAGTGAGATACTGAAGCTCATTTGTATAAGAGATTCCTGACGGCATCATTGTAAATGGCTGAAACCTTGACCAATTACTTAAAACATGTCGTACAATGTCAGCCCGAATCTGTACCGCTAAAGACGGAGTTTCATGCACTAAATAAGCTATAGAGGAGAATAAGCAAGCACCATCTCCCCTGATATTTACTACGTGGTGAAGCATTTGTACTCCATCAACATTAATTATTTCCAGAGACATAATTTTGTCTATTTTTCCAGCGCATCGCGCACAAAAGCAAGGGAACGATGGGAACACCAGAACTCTGCTCACATCGCGTCGCTTCGTACCGTAAGCCACAAGTAGTAAGTCTGTGATAAGCGGAATACCGCTACGCTTTGCACTCACGGGACGGAAGGACAATCCCGACCGCTTTTATATAGTAGGATGTCGACATTAGGATGAAAAATACAATAAAGTAACAAACTTGTTAAACGGGAAACCAAACAAAAGTAAAACTGCAAACCTGCACCTGAAGAAAATAATAAACCAAGGACATTCGGCAGAAAGAGTGCATCTGTGAATCAAAGTATGTTGCATTCTTGGATTTGAAAGACCCCCCATAACAAGGCTCATGGAAGGTGCCCAAGTCAGTGCATTAAGTCAAGTGAGTGTGGCAGTTAGGAGGGCACAAGTGAGAATTTGTTGCTAAAGCTGCTAAAGCAAAGTACATCTGTTTACATCTCCATTAATGTGCAACAAGATCAGATGGTACTACATTAAAAAACTAAGTTTAAACATGCTGGTAATGCATCACATTCTAAGTTGGACAAAAAGGGACAGCAATCACATTTAAACTGAACAGAAATGCAAATGTGCTTTCTATCCACATACCTCTACAACAGTCAAATTAACATAGACAACAAAACTATCATGTAGAATTTCATTTAAAGGTATGTGCATATATTTCAGTCTCACCATGTAGAAATGACAACACTTTTTCTACATGGTCCCTCAATTTCAGTACACCATATTGTTTGTGACAAATGACATCACAAGTGTTTGTGATTAATCAAGTGTATTTCATAAGATATCTAGGCTTCTACCTGCAGACTACCTTTGGAGCTTGTAGTTGCCATTGTTCAACATGAGGACAAGAGCTGTGCCAATGAAAGTCAGAGAAGCCATTCTGAGGCTGAAAAACAGAAATAAAACTATTAGAAACATCTGTAAAACATCGTGATTACCAAAATCAACTGTCTGGAATATCATTAAGAAAAAAAGAACACAGGTGGGAGCTCAGTAATTGCAAAGGGACTAGTAGGCCCTGTGGTGGGTTGGCACCCTGCCCAGGATTGGTTCCCTGCCTTGTGCCCTGTGTTGGCTGGGATTGGCTCCAGCAGACCCCCGTGACCCTGTGTTTGGATTCAGCGGGTTGGAAAATGGATGGATGGATGGACTAGTAGGCCAAGGAAAACCTCCACTGCTGATGACATGACTATAATCCTCACTAAAGTAAAGAAAAGGCCCTGAACGTCAGTCCAACAGATCAGAAAGCCTTCAGGAGGCAGATGTGGATGTGGCAGAGACGACTATCCACAGAATACTTCACGAACACAAATACAGAGGCCAAACTGCAAGACGTACACTACTAGTTAGCCATAAAAACAGGATGGCCAGATTACAGTTTGTAATAAGTACTTAAAAGAGCCTGCAGAATTATGGAAAAATGTCTTGTGGACAAATGAGACAAAGATGAACCTGCATCAGAGTGATGGTAAAAGTATGAAGACGAAAAGGAACTGCCCAAGATCCAGGGCATACCACCTCATCTGTTAAACGTGGTGGGAAGTGTTATGGCCTGGGCATGTATGGCTGCCACAGGTACTGGCACACTTATCTTCATTGATGATGTAACTGCTGAAGGCAGTGGCACAATAAATTCTGAGGCGTATGGAAACATCTGTTCAAGTTCCAGTAAATGCCTCCAAACTCATTGGACACTGCTTTCTCCTGCAACAAGATAATGATCCTAAACATACTGCTAAGGCAACACACAAGTTTTTCAAAACTAAAAAATGGCAGATAACATAAGCAGCACCTTGTGAAGTCTATGAATTGCAGAGTTCAAACGGTCATTGCACGCGAGGGATATGCAACAAAGCCCTAAATATGACTGCTTTAATATAACTGCTGCTGCTAAATCCTAAACATTATTGTTACCTGAAATGGGGAGACCATGCAGAAAAAGTGTTGCCATTTTTACATGATGTGACCGATATAAGGATGGCAACTCTCTTTCTCTGGAAATGAGGACATTTGGGTCAAAAAATTTGGACTTTTGAGGATGCCTTTCCCTGTGATGCCATAATATGCCTTTATACTGTCTTATGTTTTTTTAAAATGAAATAAACATTTAGTTGCAGTTTATCACTATAATTATGATATGATGGCCAAAATCACAGTCACTGGCAGACTAATAACCCATTAAATTTGAATATGTCAAGCCTCTTAAATTAAGATTTCATTCCTTCCATTCTTATTTTGATACCTTAACTGTCGTAAACCTTTAAAAAAAATGATATACATGGTAAATTCACTTCTAGTAAAACAAAAATAATTTTACTCTTTTCAATTTAGTTTATTTGCATTATCTACATTCCTTTATATTTTTCCACTGAAGCTATTTTTCTCAGTAAATCTGGGTTCTTGAATAAATGTGAATAGAAATCTTTACATAGCATGCTACTGAAATTGAATCTTGTGAACATTAGCCCCTTAACTGAATTTGTTCTGCCCTTTCGAAAAACAAGGATATTTGTTGTTCAAGTCGTCTGTGAACTTGCATTTTCTTTTCGGCATAATGGGTATTCCTGAATTTATGTAAATGAAAGAATTTTGGAAATAATATTAAATTACTTGAAGGAGTAACTTATTACTTGCTCAGCTAATAACTAAAAAGATATTGCATTTATGTGACAGAATAAATATATGTTTAATTAACTGAAACTTTAATAGTTGACTAACTTATTTACAATTATAAATCAATTTTGGAATAATGGGTGGTATTAGGGCTGGGCGGTATGACCAAAATTCTATATCACGGTATTTTTCAAAATTATACCAGTTTCACAGTATTCAACAGTATTTTTTTCCCCATGCATGAGTGGATGTTAACCACATTTTCCACTGCAATTACTGCAGTAGACTGGCTAAGAATAACCTATTCCATTGTCATGAGAATTGTACATTGTACAAAAAAACATTTTAATGTGCAAACAGGTATTAATACATGTTTGCATGGCCCCATAAAGTGATAGTTTTCAAGGGGGTGGCACTAATCAAGAGACGGAATCACATTGCATTACAGTTGCAGTCAAAATATAGAACCATTTTATTGAACAAATTTTGCGAACAACTTAAAACTATAATTTTGACAAAGAGTCTTGGTGCTTCCTGTCTTGCTATATGGTTGCGAGACATGGACGCTATCCAGTGACCTGAGACGAAGACTGGACTTTGGTACTGTGTATATCCAGAAAATCCTTGGCTACTGTTGGTTTGACTTTGTGTCGAATGAGCAGTTGCTCATGGAGTCCCGAATGAGGCACATTAACTGCATTGTGAGGGAGCGTCAGTTATGGCACAACAGCCATGTGGCACAATTCCCCGAGGGTGATGCAGCTTGCAGGACCTTCATTGTTCAGGACACAAGTGGCTGGACCAGGCAAAGGGGATGTCAACATAACAACCTGGCTGTGGCAGATAGAGGGTCATTGCCGGAGGGTGGGACTGGACCGTTTGTCTGCCTGGGGGGGTTGCCAACCAGGATCCCGAGCTGCTTCATCGTTTGGTGGGTGCGGCAACACACTGTACCAATGCATGCTCCCTGACCTTATATATAAACGTCTACGTGTGTGTGTGTCTGTTTGGCCCGGATGTGCGAGGCTACAGCAATGACGCTCAAAGACCCGGCAAGGCGGCCCTAAGTTAAAGAGTTAGAGACAAACTCGCTTATCCGATGATAGACAAAGGGGTCAAGCAAAGCCGCAAAATGAAACCACCAACTCTGCATTTCAATTTTGTTCTACTATTTCAAAAGTTTGTAGGAGCCCGGGCTTAAACGGCTAGTACACACACACACTAGCTGTCGCCCGTGGCTCTGCCAACGTAGTAGTAAAACATATGTATGTGTGTGTGTGTGTGTATGTATATATATATATATATATATATATCTATTAAACAAAAAAAAAACCTTAGGAGGGAGACGAGACGTGATCTTCTTGGAAGACAATATGACGTCTTTTTGAATTCCTAACGACGTTCTACTTTGTTATCTACTCTTTGTCCTTTACTTCCGACCCCGGGCATGGTTAAATATCTTTCTCGTGAGATGTATAACACTGCTCTTGTTGTGAAGGGGGTTGGGGGGGGGCACTCAACGCACGCTAAGGAGATGCGGTTGGATCATCTGCTGGCTTGCTGCTGCTGGTGAGCTGTGTGTTCTGCTTGTCATGCTGCACGTTGATCATTTAAAAGCCTGTACGGCAGCTATCCTTTTGTCTCGTGGGATGTCAAAGTGTCTCCCGAGAAGATCACATCTCGTCTCCCTCCCAATATTTTTTTATAATAGAGATATAAAAACACACTGTTACTCAGAAGTTTGGACACAAACAGAAATGTTCCTGTTTTTGATAAATAAATTTTTATCAAGATACTATTAAATTGTTTTAAAATTACAGTCAATTCATTACTAATGTTCCTATTGGCTATTGGTATGTATATAAAAATTTGCCAGGAAACACGCTTACTTTCAGACCAATTTTTAAACATATTGTGAATTGTACATATCATATTAATCCTTTTCTAGCACCTGGCATATCTCCAAGCCCTGGAATTGGCAACTACATTTGTTATGCAAATGGTGTTCTTATTTTACAGGAAAACACACAAGGTAGTAATATATTGGGAAGACAAAAAGGAAAAAGTTCTTAAATAAAAAGTCCGATACTGTTGTGGTCCTATCTAAACGTATATCATTTGTCTCTAAGTAAAAGTGCATTGCTCACCTTTCAAGTACTGAATTACAAATTAATATTCCATTTTCATGTCTTTCTCTCAAATCCCTGTTTTTTTCTGCTGATGGTGAACTTTCACTTTAAACTGTCTGACTAACTCCAGACTCACTGGTACACTGATATGATGCATCTTTTAAACCTTATACTAGAATAAATTCCAGGATAAATCTATAAAGACTCACAACATCAAGAAAAGAGTTACCTCTAACAGGCATATCATCTTTGCACCCCTGAGGACTGCTCTACATTTAAAAGGGCCAGGACTCTAATTGGTCTTGTCCATGGTCAGGGATGGACACCGGAGACAATGCTCTACTGGCAATTGTGCTGTTTTCATATTTTTTTAATGAATATTTGAGATATCCTGTATTCTAACAATCCTCTTGAGACTTCTGAAAACTGTAGGGGTTATAGGGTCATTACTGTCACATGTACAGAGTACAGTCAAATTCTTACTTGTGTGTGCTAATCAACATTCTTCAGTGCCATGACTTTAAGTATAGCTAACCTCATCCTGAAAGTGTGTGCCTTCTCTACTGAAAACAGTACTATGTAAAGAAAAGTAAAGGAACAAAAAGGCTTTATAGAAACGGGCACTGAAGTTTAAATCCATACATCTATGAAGAGAAGACAGATGTAAGCTCCAATAAGCCAGGCTTCTCCACTGCAGAGGGCTTAAATAAGTCTGGAAATGAAGATGAAAGTGAGAGCTTGTTGCATTCATGCCACAAAGGAAAACCAGGGTGGGGCTGAGTGCCAAGTTTTCTTGAGTATCATTTATAATTCACTATTATAATTGGTATATTATTTTCATTTGATTAGGTTGTGTTTTGCCATTAAGTTTTGTTTCTTAAATATAAAGACAGAAAAAGAAGGACTAAGACTTACAGTATATATATATATATATATATATATATATATATATATATATATATATATATATATATATATATAGATAGATAGAATATACAAAAAGAGTTTCTGACAAACCTTTACAAAACTTTACTCTATAGTTACTCAATATTCTTGTATCTATTTCTCATTCCAATTGAATAGTTTGTAAAATAAGGAAATAATCTGCAGAACAGGCACAACTGTAGTAATTGTAGTTTTAAATTAATCAGGAACAGTGAAATTCTTACTTGCACGTCCAAATGACAGGCAACATGTTTCCACTCTCTGGCACCATGTGAAAAGTGAATGTAATAAAATACCCTGTATATACCTTCATTTTATGTTAAAGAAAATAAACTTAGTTTACCTGATGTTACTCTTGCCCGTTTCCATAAAAGTTATTCAGTTGTGCTGTACATATTCATCTCATCATTGAGGTGACTCTTAAGGTCAACAAGTTTAGGTAATTCGTCTTACAACTTGTGGTTTAGTAATATCTGTAAATCACAGTTTGTCATATTAATTATCTAACACCTTGTATTTACTACTTGCAAAATATATGCGTTTTAAAATGAATAATCTAATTTATATCAAAGTAGAATAACTACGCATATTACTCAGTTTTATTCTATGATTAATTATGAATCCACGAAGATAAAAGACAAGAAGTAGTCTAACTAAGCCTTAATTTAAGGGCTTATTTAGAAGCATAAATCAGTCTCTGCTTGTTAGATTGGCAGTAATACAAACATGCTACTGCTACTGTGAACCTCCAAGACTTAATGCACTGGCCTATATACGATTTTACAACAGAAACACTGGCCAGCTGCAGTAAGTGGAATTTTTACGTTTACATTTATTTACAATATTTGGCCAACGCCTATATCCAAAGCGGCTTACAAAATTTGGGATACAATTGGTTACATTTCGTTTCTTCTTCATGTTCGGGACAGGAGCACGCAATATGCAAGGCCTGAAGATTGACGTGGCCACGTTGTGGACAGTGTACTCCTTTCACCAAGAGGCCATACTACCTGCATAACTAAAAGCAACCTGCTTCCACCTGTACCTTGCCTGGAGAAATTTGAAATGTAAAGTGAACAAGATAAATCCTCCATTATATTATATACACACCAACACTACTGCTGCTGACCACGCTCATATTTTATGCTTGAACGTGCTATATATTGTCTTCTTTAATATATGTATTTGATTTCGCAATTCGACCTAAACAGTATATAGTATGTGGTCTCATAACAAGTAGCGGCACTGACATATCTTGTTTTCGCAATTGGTTCCGTTTCCGCAGATATAACTTCTTCAATCTGGTGCATACCCAACACTTATGCAAATACCTTATCTTCCCTTTCCTAAACAAGGCTGTTGCCTTTATCCCCACAAGAAACGACTCGTCAGAGTATAGAGTTCAAGTCTCCACGCCACGTTGCCCGTCCTCAACGCGGATTGGTCTAAATCAAGGGCGGGGCCAGAGGTTGCGACGATGCCATCCTCCTTGATTTGATAAGGGGCTTTTGGGCGGGTCAAGCAGTGATCGTGTTCTTGAAGTACACGCCGAACTGGTCGCGAGTGGTGAGTGTAGAATATGTCAGTGGTTCCTAGCATAAACGACTGTTTCCAGGAATGGGATGGCCTGCAGAAAGAATTTCAACAGATACAGGTGAGCAGCGGTTTACATAGAAGACAGGAAGTCCACGCCCTTCTTTCATCAGTGCTCACTTAAGCGAAAGGTCCTTGACTGCAACAGGTCTTTTGTTTTTGTTTTGCTATGTACAGTCAGTACATAGGAAATCAGTAATGTGTTAAAAGTGGGCTCTCTGGTCGCCGCAGATATTTGGTTGTCTTGCTTCTCTTTTGCGCGTCGGATTGTTTTGTGAAGGACGCTCGACAAGGGAGTTGTTGTGATCACGCCTTGTCTAAAAGTCAGCCGACACGTTGTAATTATTAGTAAGAGCACATAAAGGCATCGCGTACCGAATACGATGACAGAAATTGCTTGTCTAGAATAGTCTCACGTTTTGTGGCAATACTGAAAGCTGACGATCCTGAATGACTACAGTTGTCTAAGTAGTTGTTACGATTTAAAGAAATACGGAGTGGTTCGAGATCCAGTCAGGTCTCAAACTGTGTCATGGGTCGTTTAGGGCGTCAAGAAAAATAGCCTGTGAGGACTGGCGGTGCTTTATGTACCTTTTACCCTTTACAACGTTTTGTGTTGCCAAATTGTCTGTTTAATATATATCTACATGGTGTCACACTAGGAAAGTTTCCACAAAGCCTTAAAAAGTAGATCACAGTACTTAAGTTTACATATTTAGACATATTTTAACTTCTCACTACATCCATAATGGCTAACACGGTCCAACCACCAATACTGTAAACTATTAAACTATACCATACTGTAAACTATACCAATACTGTAAATTATTAAGATGTTTAGAACAGAATATTTACTAATATAATATGTGTAAGAATAACGTAGATTTATCACTAGAAAGCTGCTTCGGGGATTTGGCTGTCATTTTTTCGAAATATATTATATATCCAGTCTCTGACATTGTAGAACTTGCAAGCTCAGGTTTTTTTTTTTTTTTTTTTTTTTACAGATCCGAAAGTTGTGTTTTTGGTTAATTCTAAATTGACATCATCAAGATGTGTGCTTGAATGGGCTCTGTGATAAACTGCCTTGTCGCCCCTTCAAGGATCGATTATTTCTGTCCTGGAGGCATTAAGTATGAAGTCCCCCTGACGCCCGTGACCCTGAACTGAATAACGCAGTTTGGAAATAAAAGTGTAAAAATAAATATTAAAAATACAAAAAACTTGAATGGGTTGCCTGTAAAAGAAGTTGAAATTTACATCCACTTCATACGTGAGGAAAAAGCATAGCTATATAATTAAATACTAGTGCAATTATTTGGAGCAGTTTATGACAGAATCATAAGAAAGGTAAGGGCTGAACCGAGTAAATACATAATTTTCCTGTGTGATTTTGGAGATAGAATGGGAATTATTATAACGATCAAACATTATTGCACAGTTGAGACTGGTATTTTTGTTTCTCTAGTAATCAGACAGACAACTAAACACAAATTAACAGAAATCCAGCAATAAGGCTTTTGTGTATAAGGCCTTTTTTGTGGCAGTAACTAACTTCAAGTTGTTAAATACTTAAATTATAAGATAATCAAAAACATTTTTAACACAGTGCTATCTAGCATTGTGTCTTATACAGAGCTGAAGATTAAAATAGCCTGTTAAGTTGTTCTACTTGGTCCTATTCTTCTCCAAAGGTGAAAAAAACCCTAGGCTTTTACTGGTTTCAGTTATTATTTAGCTCAGCTAGCCCCAAAAGAATATGTAGTCATGGTGAGTGAGTATTGTTAATTTATGTTCATACCTTTTTTGAATGCAGTTTTTAATTATTGTAGGGAAAGGCATGATCAGTATTAGTGGAACTTTTCATATCCTACATTAAAATGTCACTTCCCATGCAGTTGGAATCATCAGGAGCCAGTACACTGAATGTTTAGCACCTGCACTCATATACTGAAACAAAATGCATATGGAATCCCATAGTTTGTGCAGCATATTCAGGTTGAAGTAAGAAACCAATGGGATATAGGTTAAGTTTTTCTTTTTTTTTTTTTGTCTGGAATTTTACAATATGGACAAACATAGCTTTAAGAGTTCACTGATGATTTTGCTTACCTGCAAAAGTTGAAAATCTTAAACAAAACTGGCAATCAAAAATAATGAAAGGAAAAAAAGATGTATAAAGGATTTTTTCTGAAAATAAAAAGGTTACTTTGATCTCAGATTTGAGAAGGAGATGTTGAATGTACTAAAAAGGTACATAAAAGCTTTAATAAAGTAGCAGCAACACCTGGTGCCATCAAAGTAAACCAAAACAGGGGAAAAAAAAACCAGATAATTTATAACAGCCAATATTAATGTTTGCCACAATTAAGGAAAAAAATTTGAACAGCTACTTCAGCAGTTCTAACATTATTAAACTGTCCTTAAAATAATGGTTCCTCAGTCTTGCTTTTGGTGTTTAGATTGATTAAACATCTGTTATATTGGCAAGAAGAGCATTTCAGAGTTTGAGAGCTCTACATCTAAGGGCTTTTCATGTTTCTGCAGTTTTTTTTATTCATGAAAATTTAAGACATCTTATGATTATAGTATTGTGGCACGCGGCTGGGGTTGGTACCCAGCCAGGATGCCCAGGAGGACCGGAGGAGGGCTTTCGCCTCCTCCAGACCACGAGAGGGCGACCGTTCTGGTTGCTTTGGGGGCCACGGGTACAGAGCTTTGAAGCTCAACCCTGTAGGGGCCCATGGTCACCGGCAGGGGGCGCCCGGATGCCTTGGCAGCCCTGGACCTCAGCACTTCCGCCACACCCGGAAGTTCTGGGGGGGAAGAGAAGCAGGGACAACCGGAGTGTTTCCGGGGATGCAGCCAGCACTTGAAGATTGCCAGGAAGCACCTAGAGCACATCCGGGTGGCTATAAAAGGGGTCGCCTCCCTTCATTCAGGGCTAGAGTCGGGTGGAAGAGGACGAGGTCTCTGGAGGAGGCAAGGAGGCAGCCTGAAGAGAGGAAAGGCATTTTGAAAGGGCCTGGACTTGTGGGTTGATTGGTGCTGCAGCACTGGGTTGTGCTTCATAACATTTGTAAATAGCTTGTAAATAAATGTGTGTTGGGTGACAAAATGATGTCCGCCTGCCTGTGTCAGGGCTGCTTCCCCCAGTATACATTCAGGAATACTCTATTGTCATTAGATTCTGTAAATTAAAGGCAGAAGAAATGGGAAACAAAGGCATTTATGGCTAATTTTTTAAAGAGAATATTTTAAAACTACCTTTAAACTAATTGTCCAGACTCATGAACAGGTTAATTAATGCAATATTTTTTAGTTATAATTATATTGGCAGGTCATGAGGGGACAATACAAATTATTACTCAGAACTGAAGCACCGAAGCTGGAAATAAGGTATTATGCTTTAATACAGAATAAATTAATATCGTGAATATAGAAGCACGATTGCAAGCAGTCCATGTGTTTAAACAAATAACTAGAAAACACTAACTATTTCACATACTTGAGCACTAAAATTTCAAACAGTGTTGAAACAGACTCTTGTATTGGCAATGAAACATCTGTCTTTCAATGACTGTATTTAACATAGTCAATAAAATCGACCAAACCCAAACAAAAATATAGTTATCTATTGACGGTAGGTAACCTATGCCAGTCAGACATGACAATGACTACCAAAATAAGATGCAATCTGGCCATTGCTCTATGGAGGATATTGGGGAAAATTTTGGAATGATCCCATACCAAATGAAGAAGAGCCTAGCAAAAAACACAGACTGACATTATGGCAGAGAGAAGATAATTTGATTATCAGATAGACATCAAGCCTGTATAGTAATGATACTGGAAAGATTGCTCTTTTATTGCCTGGCATACAAGCCCATTAGATCATAGACTGGGAACAGGGCAAAAAAATACTGCACAACACTGCGGGCCATGGGGACTGCTAACTGCCTGTTACCCCAGATAGAGGAGATGAAGAGTAAGTGCTCACTGTAGAGTAGAATAGTGAACAGTAAAGGATTACAAGATTCAAATTTGCTTGATACAAATAAACGAATTAGCCTTTGTATATCCTGAATATTAAGAAATTGATTTTTAAACTTTAAAACCGCGATCTTCAATAGTGTCCAAGTGTGATGTCTGGGATAACATATACATTTTTTTTATGGATTCAGCCAGACTAAAGTTTTTGATGTAAGAGTTGCCTATATTTCCTTGATACTTGCAGAAACCTTCCGAATAATTGTCTGAAAGGATTTTGATATAAGAAAATAACAAGTAAAACTGTAAAATGTTTAGTGAAACAATGAACTGATGCGCCGTCCAGAAGTTGTTCCTGCCTTGTGCCCAGGGACTTCTGGGGTAGGCTCCAGCATCACCTCAACCCTGGCCTGGATAAGCGGCTTAAGAAAATGGATGGGTGAATGGATGGATAGATTTGACTGAGGAGTAGAATTGTGTTGTGTTGTATTGTAGCAGTGGCTTACATTATGTGGAATCAGGGTTTGAATCCTAAAGTGGTCACTCAATGTGTGGCGTTTACACATTCTGTCCTTGTTTGTGCAGGTTTTCATTTGATACTTTGGTTTCCTCTCATATCACAAAGGCAAAATGTGTTAGGTAGGTAATTGGTGATCCAGCATCAGTCTTCTAGGACTGAGCATAGGTCTGTACATGCATGTGCTCTGTGAATAACTGGCATCCCATCCTGGACAGATTCCTTTTTCTTTGATTGACACTGCCAGGATAGAACAGGGGTGGGCAATGTCATTCCTGGTGGGCCGCAGTGGCTTCAGGTTTTTGATCCAACCCAGTTGCTTAATTATAAAACAATCCTTGACGATAATTAAATTTCATGGCTTGTTAGTGCTTTAACTCTGCCATGTCAGGTCGTTCTCAATTTCTAGATTTTAATAATTTTAGTAATTCTCAGTCCTTTACTTTTTTCTTTCACTTTCATTCCAAATATTTAATTAAACCAAATAGTGCACACAGGTGTCATTTGCATCTTATTGCTAATAAGGAACCATTACAAACCAAGAATACAGCTGTTTAAGACTAACATAGGCAATAAGGGTTAAAAATCCTAAGTGAGCGAGAAAACTAAAATGAAGTAGAAATGTTACTTGAGCAATAAGCGCTTCTTATGAAGCCATTGGGTTGGAACAAAAACCTGTAGCCACTGCGGCCCTCTAGGAATGACTTTGCCCACCCCTGCTAGAACCACTGCACGCTTTCATAGTCATAGAAATGTACAGAATTGTAGGGATTTTAAAAGTAAGCATTATTATAGCACATTACTTTGTAATACACTATATAAGTGGTGGACCATGCTGTGGTATTGTGGTTAGTGCACACATCTAGAAAGTCCTAGGTTTGAAGCCTGCCTAAATCCTTATCTGTGTGTGTTTTTTTTTTTTTCTTTGTTGCATTCTCCCCATGTCCAAATAGATTTTCCTTTGGGTACCCCATTTTTCCTCTTGCAGCCCAAAGGAGGGCATAAAAGATGTACTGATAACTCTAAATTATCCTGCTATGAGTGAATGTGGTTGTATGTGTGGGTTAGCACTGCAACAAGACTGGCACCTTGTCCAGAGTTGGTTTCAGATTGTAGCTGGTGTTGCTGATGCCTATGATCAGGACTAGATTAGGCAGGTTTAGTAATAAATAGACAGTCGCATAAATGATATTGCTGACAGTTCCTAGGGGGAGTAAATGCAACAAGACACCACTAAAGTGTTCATAATTTGTTAAAAATCCCAATGACTCAATTTCACCTCTCTGAGATTATTAATTAATATGCTGTTGTTTTTAGGAGACTCATCGTCTATATAAGAAGAACCTCAGTGAAGTTACCAAACTGCAGGAGCAATGTCTAGCAACAATTACTCGGCAGAAAAAGAAACTTAAGGAGCTTTCAACTGCATTAAAATCGTAAGTGTTAAATTAGACTAATAACTGTCACAGATGATTTTGTTTTTTTAAGTGAAATAACTTCCTTTTCTAATTAAGTTAATATGTAATAAAATATTTCTCCATATGTTATAAAATGAATAACTCAAAAATGTTCATGCTTCTTTATGTTTTGTATTGTGCTTTGAAATACATCTCTAACTAATATTATCCCAATGATAATAGTAATATTTAATTTTTTGGAGTAATTGTTATAAACGATAGCTGAAGTCTATAAAACCTTACAGTAATCTATGTAGTGCTGTGCAATAGTTCTGGGCTACACAAGAAAATTTTTTTAAAGTTTGTTATCTAGGTAGTGATTGTTTTTCACTACATGAAAAAACTATAGTTGCATTGGAATAAAAACAAACAAACATTAATATAATAAAACATAGCAAGAATTTCTTGTGTTTTCCAAAAACATGTAGATATTTTGTGAGATGTCCAGAGCAAAACCGGTTTGAGTTCAAGTTTATTGTCCTGTGTGTACGATAAAATTCTTGCATGTCTCCTTAGAGCAGTAACAATAATAAGACACTATCAAAAAAAACAGACACAAAAAGTATATATAGCATATAGCATATATTTTTTTTTTTTATTTTTTTTTTTACTACAACTAACAGGGGTACATAGCACTGCCTGAGATAAGGGCTCTAACTGAATTTTGGAATGAAACATAGCTTTTGATGTTCCCCTCTAGAAATGGGGAATCTATGCAGAATTTGGGTTGATTTCAACCTTGTGGATCTGCATATAGTACAAAGACAAGACAGGCTGTGAGGCACTGCCCAGGGTGGGGGCATCAACTGAATTCTGGAATAAAACATAGCCAACAGTTTTCTCCTGTACAAATGAGAAATATATAATTGCTGATGGTCCTGTACAGTTTGCTAGAAGGAAGTAGTGAGAAACGCAACTGTACTGGATGGCTGAGTTCTTTGTCTTTCTAAGGCAGTGAGTGTTGTGCATGTCTTGAACAGTGTGCTGTGGTGCCCCAATTAGAGTTTTGTAAATGGCTAAACTAGTACAATTGGACAGACAGTTTTGTATCAGTAAGTCTATAGTCTAGGCCAGTGGTTCCTAATAATATTGGTAATGGTGGAAAACACCAAAAAAAAAGGAGTTAAAATAAAAACACAAAAACAAAGTTATAGAGTTTTGGTTTACAAAGAGAGACTTATGTGAAAGTTGTCACTAGATCTGCCCACCACTAGTCATATTGCACAATTGCGTATGTGTCCTCCTCCTCTTCGCCAATACTGCCACTGTGATTTAAAGCGATCATTTTAGTGTTCGATTGGGTGTCAAGTGAGTAACATGTATTAATAGGCCTAGATCGTTTTTTATGAGTGCTTAATTTGAAGTGTTTAGCTATTATTTATTGTTTTGAGTGACTTTCTATTGATATTGCTTTGTGCCGCAAAATGGATAAGTGTTTGAAGAGTGGAACTCTTAGAGAGCTGCAGTTAGCATTGAAATTCAACCTGCTGATTCGGCAGCTGCAAGTACTTCGAAGCAGTCCTAATGATTTACAAGCGCAAGGGGACCAGGGTGCAGCGACTGATAGGCCTGTTCCTGTTCTTGCAAGAGATAAAGTTAACACTATTAAAAAAATCTCAAAACATCAGTGCTCCACTAAAGAAGAGAAAATATTCTGTTGAATACATGAGATATGGATTTTCATTCACAGAAGATGAAGACTGTCCGAAACCACTGTGCGTTGTTTGTGGAGAGATATTGTCTAATGGTAGCATGAAGCCATCTTTATTGATGCACCATTTAGAAATAAAACATCCAATTTATAAACAAAAAGATGTTACTTTTTTCCAGCGACTATCAAACGGTCCTAATCTAACTTCCTGTTTCTTATCTGCAAACAAAGTCAATGAGAATACGGTTGAAGCATTGTACAGAATAAGTTACCGTATTGCTAAAAACGGTAAAAATCATACAATCGCTGAAAATTTGATATCTTCTTGTATCAAAGATGCTGTATAATGTATGTTTGGTGAAGACCATGTCCGAAAACTTGGCAATATGCCCTTCTCAAACAATGCAGTTTCTCAGAGAATTAAGAACATGTCTGACGACATTGAATCTACAGTAATTGAAAGAATAAAAAGGAGTCCCTTCTTTTCAGTACAGGTGGATGAAAGCACTGATGTTTCCAATCTGTCAGTTTTGTTTGTTATTGCAAGATATTTAAATGATAACGTGTTTGAAGACAAACTTTTACTTTGCTATCCTCTCACTAAACATTGTAAAGGCGAGGACATATTTAATGTCATTCAGTGTTATTTCTGTGAAAAAGAAGTTGATTGGGCCAATTGCTGTGGTGTTTGCACGGATGGTGGAAAATCTGTGTCTGGCTGTTATGCAGGTTTACGCAGTCACATCAAAGAAGTCTCTCCCCATGTAGCTTGGAGTCATTGCTGTATTCACAGACACAAAGCCTAGCGTCCAAACCCCTGCCAGATTCATTGAAGGAAGTGCTCATTCAATCTGTCAAAGTTGTTAATTGTATTAAGGCCAATTCAACAAACTCCAGACTATTCAAATCTTTGTGTGAAGAGATGGACAGCCTCCATACTACATTACTTTTACAAACAGAAGTGAGGTGGCTTTCACAAGGAAAAGATTTTTTGAATTGACACATGAAGTTCAAGTTTTTTTAAGACCATCCTTTTGAGTTGATCTCTAAGTTTCATGAAAGTGAATGGCTTCAACAGCTTGCATACTTATCTGATATTTTTTCAGAAATAAATAAAGTAAACTTAGGATTACAGAACAGTTCCATAACCATCTTTAAGGTGTCTGACCAAATTGAGTCTATGATCAAGAAATTGGATTTTAGGGAATCATGTATCAAAAAAGACCAGTGTGGAGTTTTTGAGACACTTCACAGTTTCTTATCTGAGAACGAGCTGAAATTGTCAAAAGTAGTAAAAAGTAGTATAATACCTCACTTATAAGAACTTAAGGTGTCATTCAGACAGTATTTTCCGAAGCGAAATAGTTTTTCAGCTTGTTGAAAAAACAGTTCCTTGAATGGATTTAAAATCCAGTTATCTTCACTATCAGTTTCTGAAAAAGGAAAATTGATTGAACTTTCGACTGATTCTTCTTTACAATCTGATTTCAAAAAAAGAAATGTCATTGACTTATGGGCAGCAGTGAAAGAAGAATACCAAGGACTGAGTGATAAAGCAATAAAATATTGATTACCTTTTATGACCTCAGAGCTTGTCGAAAGACCATTCTCGTCTTATGCATATATTAAGAATAAATATTGCAATAAGCTTAACGCAGCTCCTGATTTGAGGTTATATCTGTCTTCATTTGCACCTGATTTAAAAAAACTCTGACCCATGAAGCAAGCTCAAGGATCGCATTAAAATTATTAAGAGCCACATTGGAAGATTTGTATATCAAGATGAATAATTGTTATGTACTTTTATCATAATTAATGTGGGTAAAAATTATTTTAATGCTGTTTTTATTTGTTTTGATCTTATGTTAGGCTGCTATTATAAAAAATTGAAATAAATTGTAAAATGTAAAATAAAAAATAAAAGCCTATAAATGTCATTAGGTTAATTTGAGTCGTTTGATTATTTAGCTAACCTAAGAAAATTTAAAAAAAAAAAAAAAAAAAACTTTTTTGAGGGATGGGTGGGGGTAATGAAGAGACGGGGTACTTATAACTGAAAAGCCTAATCAAGGGGTACGGGAGAGGAAAAAGGTTGAGAACCGCTGGTCTAGGCTATACAGTAGGCCAAATTTAATTTTTGTGATATGGCATTCAAACTATGATATAGACATTTGAAGAAACTGGACAAGTCAAGGACAAAAAACACAGTTAAACATGCAAAAAGCTGTCGGAATCTGTTAAACAGTCTTAAATGTCATTTTCTTATAGGATATTAGGAGATTAGTAAAGTCGTTGTTCATCATCTGGTAACAAAGTATGCTTTGTCCTTATAAAGATGTCTTAAAATAAATTATCTGGCAGGGTGTGTTGCAGCTAGGAAATAATTCTTGCATAAAGACAACAAGTTGAACTATATGCAAAAGTGCATATAGTATGAAGTGGCAGAAAGGCCAAATTTAAACTTTTTTCACGAAGACTCCAGTACGTTGATACTTCTCTCCAGCCTTTTGTGAAGCACAGTGGAGCCTATGTTATGGTCTAGGGTGTATTTCAGCCATTTGTGTAACAGATATGGTAAAACTCAATGGACTGATGGCTGATAAGAAAAGAGCAATGGATTCCTCATGAAATAACCTTTAGGAAATCAACTTGTTTGCAAAAAGTCATCTTTCAGCTTGATAACAACAACAAACCCACTGCAAACTCAATTAAGATGTACTTTCAGGAGAAGGCTGCAGATGGAACAGTATTGATTGGCTGAATCGGAGCCCTGACCTCAACAAAACTGAAGGACCACAGGGACAGGCAAAAGAACAAAAAAGCAGCGAAATACAAGGGAAGAGTTATGGCAAATCATGTAAAATGCCGTGAAGAATGTACCCAGTTTAAAAGCGAGATGCTTTAGCTTTGCGTTTGTTTGCAAATTAATTTTCTTGGTTTACCTAAGACTTTTGCACGGTACTTTCCATTATGTGTCTTAAAAAGTTTGCTTAGGACAGGGTGGCATTTTGTAGATTATGCTTGGTAGGTAGTACCCATATAAGAAAGATGCATAAAAATATTAAACTGAAGGTAAATCTAATAAAGGTGGAAAGTGGACAACATCACTCTATAAGACAGCTAGAAAAAAACACATCTTCTCTTTGTTTAGTATAAAGTTACAAATGGGTTATCAGAGGAATTCAGTGTTCCCTTTTTTAAGTAAGTTCAACAAAACAAAAAAAGTTTGCCTTCCTACTCTGGTCTTTCTGATCTATCTGTAGACATTATTTAAACCTTAAAATCCTTTAATGTTGTTAAAAATGTCTTGTAATTTTGATGCAGTTTTTTTCTTCACAAAATCAGACAGTGGTCCTCACTGTTTGTTAATGTACTGTTTATGTAACAACGTTAATGCACCTCAGTATACTTTATTATAGAAGAAGTATTATAAAGTTACTAGCAGTATAGCAGGGTAGCTTTCTAGAATTGGGTCTAGCAACATTTGGGTTAGATATGCTATCACAGTAGAGGTAAAAGTTAAATTATTTAAAGTTATGAAATAAAAATCAGTAATTAGTAATATAAATCTTTTAATTATGAAAGGTACCCAAGCTCTATACTGGTAATATGGTGGCAAAAAAGAATTTGTCATTGAGGAAACAGACATCATCAACATGATCAGTTTCTGGAAGAAGCACCAAACACCTTTTCCTCTGCAGTCCAGTTTGCCCAGGATGATTCCATGCATCACAGTAACAAGTTCTTCCAGTTGACACAACAGAATGAATCCTGGTACGGCTGACAGTTTGTTTTGGTTTTTTTTAAAATGGTACCAGCAAACAAAGACTTTATACTTTATCTAAATCATTCTTGTGGTTTACTTTGAAATGCATAACTTTTTGCAATATTAATTTGTAAATTTTATACAAATATTTGTTTTAATTGTTTTGTATAATGCAAGAATATGCATGTATTTCTTAGCAAGGTATTTTGAAGGGAGGACTAATAAGTTCTCCTTCAATTTCTTGTAAAACAACAAATGGGTTGGTTTTGGGCCTCTTTCCTGAAGACTTCTTTTTTTATGGCAGATATAATTGAGTTGCTGATCGAGTTGTAGTTACACTTGCAAATTCCATAGATATAAATCTTAAAAGGCTTCATCTTAACTAGCATTCCAGAATCTGAGTCAATTGGACTTGTATGAAATTCTGTTGATTTAAAAATGATAATAAAGTAACAAAAGTATATCTTTATTGAGGTTTAGTAAGATATACTTAAAGATTCCACAATATGTGCAGTGTGCCTGATGAACTATACAGAAAACCTTTTTTTGGCCTTTATATGAAGAGTACTACAGTATATAAAGTAATATTAAGGACTGTTAATTTTCAGCTTTCTTTGTATTGCACTGTGTATTTATTGTATTAATTGGGTAGTAATTTGTGTAAGAAGTTCCTTAAATTGATTTGTTTGGGACTTGATTAAAAAGTCTTTAATAAATGCTAAATGCAACATTGATTTAATTCAAGAATTTTATTACTTCACTCTAATTCCATTCTATTAACTTTATAAATACATTATTTCTCTTTTTCCTCTGTTAACCTTTAAAAAAAACCAACAATAATTGAGAATAGAGCAGTCCTGTCAGGCACAAGAACATTTTTACACCTCAGACACCAGATTTTAGGCTGCCCTCCCAGTTACTAAAGAACATCTGCATATCCACCATTAAAAGTATTCTGACAGGGAGTATTACCAGATGGTTTGGAAACGGCACACATCAAAACCACAGAGCTCTGGAGAGAGTGCTGTGGTCAGCTAAACGTATTACTGGGGGTGCACTCTCTAACTTACAGAACATCTATATTAAGTGATATCAAACCAAAGCAAAGAAAGTTTTCTTTGTTCTTCAGAGTTAGTTATACCAGAAATCACAACAATGACTTCTACTCTGTGCTGCAGTCAGGGAAATGCTTTTGCTGCCTGAAGACCAACTCGGCGAGACTGACAAGGAGCTACTTTTACACAGTCCATCCACATCCTAAATGAGGACAGTGCCAATAGCTACATTATGTCCTATTGTTTATTCTTTTATATTAAGTTATTCAAATTTTAGGTAATTTTTGATTTACTTATTTATTGCTTATTTTAGTAACTTTAACGTAATGCACACTAATGCTGTCATTTAACATAATCATTTTTAATGATATTTATAAAGTTGTGTATTATTGTTCATTGTCCTTTTATATTATGCTTCATGCACAGTCTTGGAGTGTAGCAGCTAAGCATTTTCACTACATATTGTACCGTGTATATAACTGTTTGTAACACGATTGGATTCTGAATAAAGTGGGATTTATTATATCACAGTTGCTGGATGCAGTGCTACACGTTTTTCTTCACAGAAATCACACTAAAATTGTATATAGTCTTGTATTAAGCTTGTATTCTTGTATTCACATTTGTAACTGGTTCACAAATGTATGCCAGTCTGACAGATTTTGAACAGGGAAACTTGTAACAAAGTCTTCATATACTGATGATGTGTCATCAGCTTGTGAACTCCACTAAGGTCATTCTGCTTCTAGTTAAGCAATAACAAGATCTCAGGATCAGGTGTAATCAATGTTATATAATTTATTGCTTTTTCATTTTTTCCAGATGCACAAGTTCTGCAAATGCTGATGAAATTGAGACCATTAAAAAGATTCAAGATTTCATAAAAGGACAAACAAGTGCGTTCTTTGAAATGGAAGCGTTCTTGCCCAAGAAGAATGGGTAATGAAATTTTTATCATTATATGGGTTAGAATAATACTATGGAAATTGTGATTCAATCAGAGATGTTCATTAACTATTGTATATTGTTAATGTGTAAATTTAGGTTTTTAGGTATATATTTTAATGTTTTAATTTTACAACAGTTTTAAAAAGAAGTGACCTGAGACGAAGACTGGACTCCTTTGGTACTTTGTCTCTCGGGAAAATCCTTGGGTACCGTTGGTGTTGAATGAGCGATTGCTCATGGAGTCCCAAATGAGGCACATTACCTGCGTTGTGAGGGATCGTCAGTTACAGCACTACAGCCATGTGGCACGTTTCCCCGAGGGTGATCTGACTTTTAAGATCCTCATTGTTGGGGACCCGAGTGGCTGGACCAGGCCAAGGGGTCGCCCATGTAACACCTGGCTGTGGCAGATAGAGGGTCATTTCCGGAGGGTGGGACTGGACCGCGTGTCTGCCTGGGGGATTGCAAACCGGGATCCCGAGTTGTTTCGTTGTGTAGTGGGTGCAGCAATGCACTGTACCAGTGCATACTCCCCGACTTGACTTGACTTTAAAAAGAAGAAAAATCACTATGCCACATCCTAATCTGAAAGGTCAGTATTAACAAGAAAAACTATACACTCATGTTTTATATAAAATATATATTTAATAGAACAACATGATCCTAATTCACTCTGTGACTGACTGATACAAAGTTCTTGGCTATTTGTGTACAACATAGAAAGAGCATTTTTGACTAATATGTCCATCTCATGCCCTTGAGGTCCTGGAAAATCCAACCTCACTGAAAAGTTGTTCTAAAAATTTCAGATGTTCATGCCATTAAGACTTTTCTTCAATCTCTGTTTCCCATGTATTAAGATGTGCATTTGTTTTATCTTTTTTGTTATTGTTTGGAAGCATAATATAACATCATTTAATTTTCATTGAATTTTCCATTACCTTCTTCTATATTCTGTAATTTAAAGCATTTACATTACCAGTGTTCCTTAAGAAAATGAAACTGTCAATGTATCTATCTCTCCTGCGCTGTTCAGGTTTGTCTTTAGTATTCTTTCTGTTCTTACGTGTACGATCATGAAAACCTGTCTTTCTACTTGTATATAAGTAAACTACATTTTTCAAATGAAGTGCTTCATTTTGTATGTAAACATAATGTAATTACATTAATTATATTATTAAGTTATTCTTTACCATCAGTCTAAAAAATTCCAGAGACATTTCAGTAAGAGTCGTATTACTTAAACGCAGCAGCTGAGGACAGTAATCAGTATCCCCAGGACTGGCTGTCCTGCTAAAACCACATCAAGAGCAAGGTAAAAATGCATCAATGAAGTTAAGTCTCTCTTGAATTGACTAAAGTCAAGGTTGACAATTCCAACATCATGAATATGGATGAAATTTATATATATTGTAAAGAATTCCAAAATGCACTTGGGTGATGCATAAGATCTATTGCAGTATGTCCTTAGGAAAGGTGGGAAAACAGTGGAAGGTTTGGAGTTACATTGGCTTGTTACTTCATGGAGACAAGCTAACACTTCCATCATAAGAAAATGATATTAGTGTTGTGAAAATATTTTCATGCAATAGGAAGTGGATGATTTATCATCATTGAAGTAACTACATACTTTGCTTTATATAATATTCTATCTATCTATCTATCTATCTATCTATCTATCTATCTATCTATCTATCTATCTATCTATCTATCTATCTATCTATCTATCTATCTATTCATTATATAGATTAATTGTGCAAATATTACAGTTTAGTTTCATGAGTTCAAGCTGAGGTACAGGTCCATAAGTAAATCCCAGCAGTTCTGGAGAGAAAAATGTATAAGAATTCCTCCTCCATACAGTGACTGGCTGTCCAGTAACTACACTAATTACACTAAAATAGATTTGGTTGAAATTACTGCTGGTAAAGTTGTTTTTTTTTTTTTAAATGATTTTAGAGGGAAATTAGTTCTTCTCCTTAAACATTAAGCATTGAATGAATGATTTTAATAAATAAATGAAAATAAGTACCAGAACTTGTGTTTATTGTTTTCTGTTATATTTTGAGTTGCTGAATTTTGTTTTGTCTCCTTCATGTTAACAGTTGTATAACTTTTTGTGTCACAATTTTGTTTCTTCGATTTTAAAGAACTGTTTTCAAAAGATTATTATTTTTTATATTCATGGTTCTATCACTCGTAACATCATTTATTTAGTTATCGTAACAAAAGTTGTCAGTTAAGATAATGTATAGTTTATCAGTGTATGTATAATTTGTTTGGTAAAGATATTTTCAGAGAATTATGTTAAAATGCAATACAATGGTCAAATTTGGGGGTTTTGCTAAAATTTAAATTAAACTGAGGAAAAGTAAACTAAATGGAAAGAGTGGGATAAATCGTTAAGCATTATTCGAAAGCTATGTGATTTTCTGAAACTTTTCTTACTTTTTTGATAACTTGCAGCAAATGATATATATTTTTTTTTATTCTATGCTCATATTTTTTGTCTTTTTCAGATTATACTTGACTCTGGTTTTGGGAGATGTCAATGTAACTCTGCTCAGCAAACAGGCTAAGTACTGAAATATTAACTTATTTTCATGACTATGGATTTCTGTGTAGTTTGCTCATTGTTAAATTTTAAATGTTATACAACTGGTCTTAATTTACAGCCTGGATTATGTTTCTAGTACTGAGCCACCCAAATTTATTAGTAGGTTGAGAACGCTGAACACTGCAATTCTGTTGTTCTAGCACAGTGTTTTTTAAACAGTGTGCCATGGCACAGTGGTGTGCCATGAGAGCTACCTAGGTATGCTGTGGAAATAATATTGTAGAGCACCTGGGTCTGAACCTGAGGGGCACAGTCTCCTCAAGGTGGTTGAGAACTGTCTGAGGAGGACAGGACCACCTGGTGAAGCTGGCATAAAAGCAGCTCCTTAATCACTGTTGCAGACACAACACTTGTAGTACTTAAGACGTGTCTCCGGGCTGCTAGAGTCCATCTGCCTGGGTGTGTGGTCACCAGCAAGTCTCACAGGTCCGGTGGATAGTGGGTATACAAGAGTCAGAGAGGCGTGAGCAAAGGAAAAAAACAGCTGGGAGATGCCAGCAAAGTGCTAACTAAGTGCTGTGTCTGAGAACACTTTTTTACTGGCTTCATCAGTAGTCCCACTTCTTTGGATAGTTGAGCATGTGTATAAGATAGTGGAATGTTTTTGGTTACAAAAAGTTTGCCATCACAGAAAAAAGGTTGAGAAACACTAGTAGAATTACACATTCACCATTTTATTGTCTAAAAGCATCCACCTTTAAAATGTCTCCTTCAAATTTCTTTATCATCAATGAAGCTATTCTTTAGTTAGAGAGGCTTCCTAGCAAAGCAAGTGATGCTAAAAATATTGTGTGTCTCCTATCCTTTCAGTAGGACTGTTTAACCTCCTAATTTTATTTAAAAAATTGCAGATTTTTTTCCTGCTTTTATCTGTGATTCTTGAAATGTATTGAATCCACAAAATTATGCTACTCTAGTAAATTATTAATGCTTTTCAGTGACTCACTTCTCTTGTCTGGTATGATAAAAGGGTACCCTTGTCCTAGTCCACTGCACCCAGATTAACACCGTGGAAACGAAAATAAAAATAAATAAAGCCAGGGAGACAGTAGGAACACCAGGTACAAAATGAAGAGAAAGAAAACCCCAAAGCTACAGCTTTTTCAAGCTTATCTAAATAGTCTTTTAACTGCAGGTCTGATCTTTGATACAATTTACCAACTTCTCCACCACAGTACCACATCAAAGCATTCCCCTTCTCTCCTACTGTCTGGCTGTCTTTCTCTCACTGAACCTGATCTCAGTTCCTCCCTGCCATGTGAGTGTTTCCTCTTTCTCTTCCAAGCGCTGCATTTTTCTAAAGCCTGCTTGTGTTTTAAATCTCATCCAAGGATCACTTCTAGAATTGGGACAGTTGCAGTTGCAACAAAGAGATACCAGGCTAGAACACTTTCTAGTAGCTTTTGGTGTCCCTTCATCTGCAAGCATTCTGTTACTCTCATAGGGCCAGGTCTTGGCAGCAGATTCATAGCTATCTTCACAGTCTGGGGTAAAGTACAGTCCCATAAGCTTTCTTCTTAAACCACATGCCATCTGTTTGGTCTGATGGTTCTAGTTCATTTTATTCTCTTGTGGACAGAATACAGTGAAGTTTTAATTTTTTTTTTTTTTCATTTCTCCTTGCCTCATTCAGTTTGTGATTAGAGGGCCATGGCATCCTTCTTCCTGCTAGCTTCTGTTTCCCAGCATTTTTAAGCATCAAAAGCTTGATAAGTAGGCAGATGACAGCATTTTTTGCAAATAACTTTTATCAAAGATCTTTTTTTGCATGAAAATGTGATCCTTTGGTATATGCTCCACAATGAATTATAAAAAAAAAATAACAAAATTATAGTTAGACAGATGTTTTCTACTGTGTTTGCTGTTTACATCTAAGAAGCATTACTGTATTTTAATATGAGGTTTATAGTGTATGCTATCTGAATAACAAATTTAAACAACTAAAATATTCATAGCCATTTATCATTTTGTATGTAAACTTAGTTGCCCTTTGAGAAAGTAGCTTTTTTACATTTGGATTTTAATTGTAAAGTTTGTCAACCGTATTTTGTTTTGAGTTTTATTATATTGAATATGGAGAGTAGATAATAGTGTCTAGTCTGTGGGCTTTTGAAACAACACTAATGGGTTTGAAAAAAAAAAAATGAACATAATTCAGTGATTTTTCTAAAAGTTGTTTTTCCTTTTACAGATTTGCCTATAAGGATGAGTATGAGAAATTTAAGTTGTGTCTCACTGTTATTCTCCTGGTGGTTTCATTCACATGCCGGTTTCTTGTAAGCTACAGGTACATAACCTTTCAAATGGAATCTTGTTTCCCAGCTACAGAACTTAACAGTGGACCATACTATTCAGTCTGTCTTGTGATGGACTGATGCGAGAAAGATGCAGGGATAGGCTGCAGTTTTCTATGACCTTGCAGCTTCATTAAGTATAATTAGAAAATCAAAACATAAACTGATTTGAACTGTATTTTCAGATTTAAAAATATTAAATATTTTTGGTGCAGTAGTTACAATACCTCACAACTGAAGGACACTGAATTTGAATTCTGGCTTAGTAACTGCCTTTTTGGAGTATGTACATTGTCTCCATGTCTGTATGAGTTTTCTTTTAATTGTCAAACACATTTGTGTATGGTTACTTAAGTGGAAGTATGCATAATTGTGCCTTAAGATGGACTGGTACTTTATTCTGAGTTTGCTCCTACAGTTTACCAAATGCTGTCTAGATAGTTATTACCTTAAGCTATTTTGGAGGATGGATTGATTTGGAGTACAGTTGTGCATTACAGCATTTTAAAATCAATTTGATAGATGGCTCATATCCAAGCAGCCCTGGATACAAAGGAAAAATCACTGGGCAATACCTATGTGCATGTATACAAATTTTAACAGCACAATAATAAAAGCACACATTTTCTTGTATTTATTTTATATTTTTAGATATGCTAGTTATAACCTTCTTTGTCCTTCTTGGAGAGGGTTTCATTGGCTTTTTAACAGTATAGCTTTGTATTCCCTATTTCCTGTAGTATTTGTTTCACTTATGGAATGAACTCTAAATAATACTTTGGAAGTCTTTGGGCAGGGCATTTGTCCCAGATCCCAACATGTCTAATATATTTTCAGCCAGGCAGCAAATTCTAAAGCTGATTCAGCATATGCATGTGAAATTGATGAAGTAGTCAGTTTTAATAGCTTGTGTAAGTTTTAAAAAAATAAATCTTGCACTTTCACCTTTAACTGTGCATTTTTATATTTACGTTATTAATGCAAGTGGAGGAGCAATGCAGGTTCTATCCAGCTGTAAAGCAGTGCAGCAGCTTATTATACATGCATCCATATTTAACAGGGGACATTAGAGAATGATACATTTCTTAGTACACATTTTTGGCATTAGAGAATGCTTATTACCACATACAGTATACCAGGATTTCTTGGCTAAGGTGCTACAATTGTGCATAGATCGACATTTAGATAAAAATGAATTTAAATTTGAGCCAAATAATGGTTTGGGCCTGCCACTATAGTAATTAATTATTAATTCATTTCTTTGCATTTTTATAGCGCTTTTCTCACTACTCAAAGCGCTCATAGTATATTGTGCATGGCCAACAAAATGGAGATTCTGGGGCAAACCTTGAAGAAGCTGGAGAGATTATATCTGCCAGCTAGCTTGTTATCTGTATTTAGTCTATTACCACAGTGACCCTTTATGGAACCCCTTATAAGTCATACAGAAAATGTGTTTATGAAAGAGATTAATATAAGCATTCCACTATAATTATTTTGAGTATTAAATGTAACTTGATGAAAACCCTATAAGTTGCAGCTTATTGCCTATTGCTTTCTTTTTAATATATTCATATTTGTGCTTTAATTTGCAGAGTGATTGATGCAGTCTTCAATTTCCTTCTTGTTTGGTATTACTGTACACTCACAATCCGGGAGAGTATATTAATTAACAATGGTTCTCGGTAGGTCTATCTGAGAGAAACTTTACCACTAAAAGTCATACGATATTTATTCTGTATTTGTAATGTGATGGACTTTTGTGCCTTCTAATGTATATGTATGAGAGTTCCAACTTTTTTGTTGTTTTATTTTATTGCAGAATCAAGGGCTGGTGGGTTTTACATCATTATGTTTCTACTTTCCAGTCTGGAGTTATGTTAACATGGTAGGCTGTGTTTTTTTTTTTTGTTTTGTTTTGTTTTTTTTTTTTTAATTTGGCTTAAAATAATTTTAAATGGATTTTCTAGATTGAAAGATGAACTTTGACTTATTAGAATATATTTCATTAAATAACATTAGTTAATGCTCCAATTGACTGTAAACTAAATGGCCCCCAGTCTGGCATCCTTGCATGTTTCAACTCTGATATTGACGTTAAATTAGCAAACTGTGTCATTGGGCTCAATTAGCTCATTTGTAAGACTGTATACTGTATGGTGCCTTACAAACATATTTGGTCACTTGGGCAATTCTGTAATTTTACTAAACATCAAAACCTACATTGAAATTTTATTTTCAGTGATATTGTTAATTCAAAGCATTAAATGTCAAAATTAGTAATTTGAATGTGACATAGTTTTAAGAAGAAAAAAATAAAATATGCTGCTTGCTTATAATATTTCTCTTCACAGTCTTTAAACTAATTTTGAAAATGGTAGAGCAATTTTACTGAATATGATAGACTAAAAAATATATGGTAGACTACTTGTCCTGTTTCCACTTCATACCGGTAGTGGTGGTTGTATTCATGCCAGCACTTGCCAACAGTATCAATAAGCATTGAACTTGACTTGTTCATATGTTGCAATGTTTCCTGTCATTTTATAATAAGAAAGCATTCATATAAAAGTGAGTCAGTGTGCTGCATTTTCTGAGAGAAATACACCTGGTATTTAAGCTGTAATGTGTTTAATAAGCCACAGTTTAATTTAGTCCCTTTGTCATGTTATACTGAGTAGTCAAAATAACACATTAGTATAAAATACAAGATAATTAAAGAAAATGTTTGCAGTAGTCAGTTATTTTATTATTTTTCCTCCATTTCTGTTATGTATGGACAGTACAGTGGTGTAGTGAATAGGACTGCTAACTCGCTTGAATTTTAAAGGTGAAGGGCCTGGGAGTGCTGCATAGCATGTGCAGCACAACATGAAGAAGGTCAAAAAGTGGTATTGTTTTAAAACCAGCCTGCTGCACCACCCAGCTTATAAACACAATGGCAGTTCAAAGTATTTTTGTTGTCCACTGTCTTTCACTGATTCTTGGCTCAATAGTTACAAAGCAGACAGGTTTAAATATAGTACACTTTACCTAAATTCACTAGCTTAGGGGCTGACCTAAGGTAGCAATTGATACTTTGATATTTGTGACAGTCACAGAGATGACTTAACTTCAACACTTTTACAGCCAAAATGATATTTTTCAGTAGAACAGGGTCAAATAATCATAACATTGGATAAAGTGATGAATACAGCAGAGAATGCTTTGTGTGTCATGTGTTGCCTCCGAATACTTCGATGTATTAACAGCACAGCAAAATACCATTTAAATAAAAGTGTTTTGGAGGATTCCAGGAGACCAAGCTTACATTTTGTTTTGCAAAAGACATTTGGACATCATGCAAGCTCAATCACAGAGCAACAAAACACAGAGATTAACTATTTCTGCATGTTAAATCTATGACACATGGCCACTCAATCTTAAATAAAAAGTAAAAAATAAGCAAGTACACAGCTAATATGGCTGTGAACACAGAATTGGTAATAATAACACATTTTTGTTAGTTTAAGAGAGTGACAGTACTTTGTGATTTTTTTTTTTCTTTTTCTATTTCAGGCCTGATGGCCCATTGTATCAAATGTTCAGGAACCAGTTCCTTTCTTATTCATTATATCAAAGTAAGTAAAGACACACATTTTATATACTTAATACTGTACATTGTCAGTGTTAATAATAATACAGATATTGTATCTGTTTCCTCATGTTTGCAAATTCTGATCTATTCAATCATCTATTTCTGAAACTTGCACATTAATTTTTGTAATAAGAAATTTTTGCATAATTTAGGTCTTGTCTCAAAGAAATTGAATGCACACCAGTCATTCCAATTGTAACACTGTCAGAGTACTGTAATAATAAACTATGATACCTTAACTTAAAGAAATATATTAAAATGCAATATTGGTGGATTTTATAAAAAATAAGTACAGTTCCTGAAATTGTACAGTTACTTAAGATGTACACCAATGAGTATTTTCTTCTTTCTTATGTTTGTATTGCTGCCCTTTTGACAAAAAAATGTTCACTGTACCCAAAATATTTTAAACTATTATTTCCTGATTAATCTTTTATTTTTGGCTCAGGTTTTGTGCAGTTTCTTCAGTATTATTATCAGAGTGGTTGCTTATACAGACTGAGAGCTCTTGGAGAGAGACATACAATGGACCTGACTGTAGGTGAGTGGAAATGTTTTGGTCAGTATTGATTTAAAAAAAGCTTTCTGCAGTTTTAAAAATACAAAGTACTGTAAAAATGAAAAATGTAACAGCTAAGATTTCTACAGTCAGGACCACTGGCACATGACTGATATCATTTCTTTACATCTTCTTACATGAAATGTAAATTGTGAAAAAAAAAAAAACACTTAGTACCTCTCTTAATTATGGAAGCCGAGAGAGGACGTGCAATATCGTTATTTTTTTAAACTGTTTCCTCGAGATAACGGACTAATTTTATCGAGATCTCGATAAAACAAAAGATCTTGTTTTCTCAAAATTATGAAATAATTGTATTTAACATTTTAATGTTTAGCTTATTGAAGCCAAGTCCTGTTTCAAATGACAGAAGAGCTGAACCGTATTGATCAGCGCGTCACATTTTTGTTCAATCAAGGGCTGACGCAGGCTGAAATATGTTTATGCCTTAGTTGAAAAAATAATAATGTTAGTGTCCGTCATTTAAGAAGACGGTTAGCAAGGCTATATAGTCATATATACGTCAGCTATATAGACGTCGCAGTCTAACCGAGCCTGATGCCAGGAGCAAAAGTTAAGTTTTGTTTTCTCAAGATTGAGATAATTATTCCATTATCTCAAGAAAACGAATTTTCATTTTCTCAACATCTCGATAAAAATTCTTCCGTTATCTCGAGAAAACAAAGTTCGTTTTCTCGAGATCTCGATAAAATAAGTCTGTTATCTCGAGGGGACAATTTAAAAAAATAACGATATTGCATGTCCTCCCTCGGCTTCCGTACTTAATAGTCAAAGGGATTGTAAGATGAATTAAATCATTTATTATGCTTACTTAAAATTAATAGCACAGCATTTTCAAGGCATGTGTTTGCAGATTAGAAGCACTCAATTTTTCACCTCCAAGCTAATGCTGAGCTGGTGTTTTCAGAAGTATATTAGTCTGGATAGCCTTTTCAAAATTCTCCATTTTAATGGAAAAATGTTAATAATGTTAGGGCTTAAACTAAATTAAAAATATACTCACTTTTCATAGTGAATGGAAGCAAATACTGTTAGCAGTGTTACTAGAATCACGTTCTTTTGTAAGCGCAAGAATTAGCAAATATAGTTTTGTTCATATCACAGAGCTAATGAGTAAAGAGAATGCTGCCTTTTTGTGTTTTATACTTTATTTGAAAATATCACTAAATAGTAACACCTAGGGATATGAGTTTATAGATCTAACAAGTTATTGTTTTTTAACTCTGTTTATCAAAATGTCAACTGAAAGATCCTGTCTTGACTCAATAATAACTGTTAACAGTAAAGAAAAAATGGAGACTTTCATGTGGTTTTTTTTTGTTTGTTTGTTTTTTGTTTTCTGATTGTGTGAAAAGATTTCAGGCAGATAATCACTTGGCAAATGCAGACAGCTATTTAGAAAATATCTAGGACAATTGTTTATATACAGGGAGAGTTTTAATAAACTACAAAGTAGTTTATACCAAAATTAGAATCAGTGGCATAAAAGATCTGTGCAACATAAGGTAAGGTATACATAATTTTAAAAAAACTATTCAACTGTGTGACCTTTGTGAGAAACAAAATAATTAATTGGTTAAAAAGAGTATATCCCAAATGACAAGTGAAAATATTACAGTGTTAAATCATAAACATTTATACTATTTTGGCAGCACTTAAGGAATAAGTAAATGAATTTAAAACTAGTATGGGGGTGCATGAATATATTATTACTTGTTTTCCTTCATATGTTTTCAACAGCATGGCAGCCGTTGATCATGGGATAGGCGAGTACAGCAAAGCTGAGAGAAAGAAAGTGCCTGTGGCTATGTAAGAGGCATCCTCACAATTAGAAGCTCCCATCAGACACTGCACCAAAAAACCAAAAGCTTTAGCTTCCCTGACTGAAGGGGTCATTTAGTAATCCAAAGGCCCCAAGTTCGCATCCCATGCTGTTGTTTAGGGTGGATGAGCATCTGATAGAGGGGGTTGCCTGAGCAAATTTCTGACCAGAGACAGGGTGTTGTGATTTGTGAAATGAGAAATGGTAATCGTAATGAAGCTACATTTTCTAACATATGAAGACTGACTGTGTTCCTTATTACAAATACCCGATCATACACAGCCTGCAGAACAGAGCAGGTCTGGATATTTGAGGCAGGGCTATGCTCATATGCTCAGGTTTAATCTGCTTGTCATGTATGATGCTCAGTTGTCATCTTGCATTATCTTGAGCCCAAGACTGATGGGCCATTCCTTTGACTCAAAAATTGTGTAAAATGCAGGTAAACAGCCTTACTAAACATTATTTAATGAATCAAATGGGTTTAGGATTTTTTTATTAGGGTTTATTTTGATTACTTATTTTATGTTTTTTACCTATTCTGTATTTTGATATCTGAACAAAAATGAAGGTAATTTTTTGCAGCCAGAAAGCACTTAATTTTTTTTCATTTGAATTATTAGTTAGTTAAGTGCATACATTATGAAAGTTCACCATGCAAAGGAGTTTTCAGGAATGGATTAGCTCCACAAAGCAGGGAAGCCTGTATTGTGTGCATTTAAAGCTAGAAAATGTTGAACCATTATTTTAAAAAGATTTTGATTCACCAGTTATCTCTCATCAGTCTATGTATGTGAAATAATGGTGTTTACATAACATTTAAATAAATGTCCTGTACAGACATATTAAAAAGAGGTCTTCATCACTTTGGGAAAAATCAAAAATTTCATCAAAACTTACAATGTCTAAAATGCTTGTTTTAGCGTCTTCAATGAGAGAGTCTGTCTTGTTTCAGTTTATGCTTTGCCTGTAATTTTTGTGAGCATCAAATCAAATTTTATTTGTTTCATACAATTCACTATACAGTACATACAGATACAGTACATTATGTAGTGAAATGCTTATTTGCTCAACTCCAATGATTGTGCCTTTAGGAAGAATAACAAAAGGACAGTAACAAAATACATGACTGTATAAATATTAAGAATTTCAAATATGTGATAGTAAGAAATAATAACTAAATAAATAACTTCTTATCAGTGCTGTTCCTGTGTAAAATAATAATAGAAGGTACACCATCTGATTTGTTCAGCATTGCTAAGCACTGGATGTAATACGAGTTAGAAATAGTATGAGCCTATAAAATGAAATGCATGTATGCTTTCTTTCAGAGGGTTTTCAGTCATGGATGTGGAGAGGCTTAACATTTCTTTTGCCATTTCTCTTTTTTGGACATGTAAGTACAAATCCTGTTTATTTATTATTTGAAGCAAGATGTACAGTATATTGATATCTAGAATTATTTGTTTAAAAATGTTTAAGAGAATAAAACTATTGAATAAACATTTGTTTTAAGAATGTTTGGGACAAAAAAAATAATGAAATGAAAATGCTTTTTGAAATTGTTATGGATCACATAAGTGTAACTGCCATTTACCTGAAAAGACAGACCAGTGAACAGTAGGATGGGTGTATAGGGTAGGTCTTGACATTTCAGTTATCTTAGTAAAACTGGTATCAGTTTGGTAAAAAGGAGGGCACATTTCTCTTTTTGTCTGGTCTGCAAATGACTAGGCTTCTTGCTTATTTTCTGAACTGCCAGCCTGAGAAGCAATACATAATAAAAGTGTTACATTTTGTATTTCATCATTTGATTTCCCTTTTAGAGGTAAGAATACTGTATTTGGAAATATTTTCAAAATGATGATGTAAAGTTACAGAATCTTTACCACAGTTCACACTTTTTGCTCATCTAAATTTTAAAGTATTTTACTAATGCAAATTCCATCAAGGTTTTTCACTTTAAAATCCTGACTGCTGTTTTATTCCCAGTTCTGGCAGCTATATAATGGGCTAACACTGTTTAAACTTTCTGAGCTTCCAGAATGTAAAGAGTGGCAGGTTAGTAACAAGTTGGTTTTTTTTCCTTTTAATTACTTTGTAACAGATGTTTCTCCATGCACTCCTGATTGTTGTTATTTGTGGATTTTGCACACTCTTTCCATCTCCATGTGAATTTTCTATCCGCATTTCCATGGAGCTCACTTTTTTTTTTTTTTTTTATTTCAAGTTGGCCCTTCTAATTTGGGATCCTTCTGTGATTTGTGAGTGGTGGTGTATGTGTGAGAGAGCCCTATGATGGACTGGCACCTTGTCAGTGACTGTTTCCTGCATTGTTGCTGCCTTGTGCCCAGTGTAGATGGAATGGGCTCTGGCTAATGGCACCTCTTAATTGGGTTTGAGAATGTTATGTTATGTGTGGATCAAACTTGTTAGAAAATGGACAGACAGACAACAATATTTTATTAAAACAAAAACTGAATTACATCATCCTGACATTTTTTCACATCAGGTATGTAAATAAGCAATTAAGTTTTTGCAGTTTGATGCCATAACAGCATTTGTCCTATAAGACTGACCATTTTTATGCCAAGGATAGTTGTGATGCTTGGGTTGCCTGTGGCTGGCGTTATCTTCTTTTGAATCCAGAACATTGATAAACATAAACCGAGGATGGACTGGGCAATGAGAACCCATAACACAGTAAGGGTGGTGAAAGAGTTCTCAGTGGTTTTTAACAATTATAACTGTGTCCAAAACACAATGTGCAGTGCAGTTTTTCCCATAAATGCATAAGTAGAGAAACATTCCCAATAATAACAGTGTTTGTGAAGATTAAAAATCCAATACATAAATTAAAACGGTTAAAATTAAATTTAAAACATAGACAGGATCATCACCTTTGCTTACTCTGTAAAGTCTCTTCAGCAAGGAGTGACGTCCACCCGCAAGTGCAGTCATACTTCATTGTAGCTCAAGTTCCCAACACCATCCCTAAGCGTTTGGCAGGGAACCATGCGAGCTCTGCTCCCTTCTCCTACCACCATCCCTGGGCATTCAGCGGGAGTCACCCAGAGTAATTGTTCACTTCATCTTGGGTGCTCAGCAGAAACAACCCCGACCCGTGATTGTCATCTGCTCACTCCACCCAGGGCCATTTCCCAACCTATTTTCTCCATTCTACAAAACTGGCTTTGCCCTGATCCTGCTCTTCCTTTCTTTCCTTTAGCATCCATCTTTTTGTTTTCCTTCCTTTTTACTTGCCTGAGAGGACTGTTTTTACTAAACATTGCTACACTGCTACCTCTAGTACACTTCACCACAATAGTACAAAATCAAATGGATATTGCAATAAAATGTTTATAGATTATAAATCTTTACCAGAAGAGTGTTTTTTGTCCTAGTATATTTACTGCAAAATTATTAATAGATGTAATAGAAAAAGTGTTATTTACAATTTGATGAATATAAAATGTGATTTTATTGTGTCATGCTTTGCCATGTTGACCTTTTGTTCCATTCGTTCTCAATTTGTGTTCTGTCCTTATTCTCCTGTGTAATGTTAATATTTATATCGATTAATCTCATATAACATTCATTTCATACAGGTTCTAACGTGTGGCTTAGCCTACATGATTCTTTTTCTTGGAAATTTTTTTACAACACTACGAGTGCTTCACCAGAAGATTCAGACCAAACTTCATGAGAGAACCAAATGTCTTTAAAAAATGGCATAACTCATGGATTAGAAAAATTGTTGAAGATTGTATACTGTTCTTCTAACATAGAAGAAACCTGTGCTTGTGATTCATGCAAATTATGGACAAATATTATCATTGGAATAGGAAACTGTGATGGAATCAAATTAAACTATTTAAATCAAAGCTGCAAAGTGTCAATAATTTTACATCTTGCATAATAGTCTAATTTCTAATATGAACATATGAACATTCATTAAAGGATAAGTTAGGTATTTTTTTCCAAGGCAAAGCTTCATAAATATGGTATATGTGCATTTGTTATGCAATGGAGCAGCCCTGTTCTGAAGTTAAGCGTTT
The DNA here is from genome assembly GCF_900747795.2 of Erpetoichthys calabaricus. Lineage (NCBI taxonomy): Eukaryota > Metazoa > Chordata > Cladistia > Polypteriformes > Polypteridae > Erpetoichthys > Erpetoichthys calabaricus. Next base: position 85,868,542 of record NC_041401.2, read on the forward strand.
TATGTACATTTTTAAAAATATCTTGCATGTCCTTGTGTTTTACAATGGAACCTATGGTGCATAGAGCACCACCGGAAAATAAAAGCTCAAAAACTCAACCGAATATGTCCATTTATCAAGCCAAAGAAGTTATCGAGCATTGATCTACATCTTAAGGTTATACTCGCATAGTAAAATATCTTATGTGTGTCATTTTCAGACAAAAAACACCAATATTGTGAGATTTATCCATTAAAAAAAAAATAGAAAGACCAGCTGTGTGTACTCCCCTTAGTGTTTCACTGTAGTAACCTTTCACTCCCCAGGGGTGTGGCTTCCTCTTGAAAGACAAAATCATAGTAAACTTTTCCTGCCACGTGCTTGGTATTATTTTGATTTGCTTTCATATTTATGTGAGAACTCCTCCTCCTATCACACAATAGAAAACTCATCCTTACCTTAAGACAAAAACTTCCAGGAATATGTGATAAAATGATTATTTACAGAGTCCTTTTGTTGTCACAAACGTGTCAGAAATGCAGAAGGTATGTTTTCTTATATCAAAACCTTTGCCACTTTAAAGTGGACTTATAAGTTTTTAGGCTTTTATTTTCCGGTGGTGCTCCATGCCCCATAGCTTCTATTATAAAATGCCAGAGTGGGCAAGATATTAAAAAAAAAAAAAAATTATAGTTAATGCTTAATTTTTTAACACAGTTTTGCATAGCAAATACATATATACCAGGTTTTAGAAGAAATAACTTTGACTTGAAAAAAATACCCAACCTATTTTTTAAGATATCCCAAAAAGTTGAAGCATAGAAATATTTAAGTTTGTGGGTAAAGCAGCTTTTGGCAAAATTAAAAATAAGTTCTTATTGTTCACAGTTTAGCTAAATGTTGTTAAGGCAAGGTCATTCAAGCTGGCAAACGATTGTAAAACACTCGTTTTCAGTATTTGTAATGCATTGCCTCAATTATTGCAATTTGAAAATCTGATCTTGAAGGGAATTATTTTCTTAGAAACAAATGCAAAACACATCAGGTTGATGTTTTAAAATGAATGTATTGTTACAAAAATAAACATTTTGTAGATTATTTTTTGTAATGCAGAAAAATGCTTCTAAATATCAAAAATTACCTAAGTATTGAAAGGTGTTGAGCCTGTCCGAGCAAATGAAACACCAGTAAAACAAAAGTTTTAATTTTGAATGTGAACTGGTAAGTTCCTTGGTTTTTCTGATCTTAAGACCCAGACAATTCTGTTTGCACGAGGAAACAAAGTTCTCCACCTTACTCCTATACTCTTTCTCGTCCCCCTTATCAATACACTCCATAAATGCAGAATCATCTGAGGTGTACAAAGTGAAGTGAAAAGGAGACCGGACTGTTCCTTGTGCTGCTCACACCCATATTAGAAACCGTCCTTGAGTCTCGCAGACTGCTGTCTGCCCAACATATAGTCCATTATTCAGAACACCATAAGGTCATTCACCTGCTTATCTCTGAGCTTAGTTCTCAACAGGGATAGCTGGATGGTACTGAAGGCACTGGAGAAATAAAACAAACATCATCCTCACAGTGCTGCCAGCTTTGTCTAGGTGAGAATAAGCCTTGTAGAGCAGATAGATAATTGCATTCTCCACTCCAATCTTTGTCTCATATACAAATTGCAGTAGGTCCAGGTGGTCTACCACAAGAGGACTCGTAGTCCAGGAGCGGCCTTTCAAAGGTCAGCTTGATGTGCAATGTACGTGCCACTGGTCTCTAGTAATTAAGTGAAGAGGTGCTTGCCTTCTTTGGAACAGAAAAAATACAGGACATTTTCCACAGCAGAAGCACTTTCTTAAGCCTTAGGGACACACTGAAGAGGTGACAGAGGACACCACAAAGTTTGTCAGAACGGGTCTTAAGACCCTGAGGACTGACTCCATCTGGTCCCATGGCTTTTCGTGTGTGTAGCTACCTCAGTTGTCTCCTTACTTGATCTTTAGTTATGGACAGCCCATACTGATGGTCAGAGTTGGACTTGTCACTGGCCATTCCAGTTGATAGTAGGGATGGTGTGGCATGACTGGGCATTGGAAGATGGTGGCAGTGAATGGGGAAAATCTATTAAATTGGTTCAAGATGTTAGCTTTGTTCACATTCCCTTCTATCACCTACTTCCTGGATTACTGCAGTCCAATTATTCCAGACATCCATCATGTTATTCTGAGTGAGTTTGTTTTCTGTTTTAGCTTTGTAAGCTTGCTTTCCTTCACTCAGCATTTTCTTAAGCACTTGCTGTGCATCCTTCAGAGCCTCTTTGTCACCAGATTTCTTTTTCTCATTAAGGAGACCTTTTAACTCCTTGATATTACATGGTTTGTTGTTTAGAAAGCAACATACTGTCTTTTAGGGTACCATGGTGTCAACACAAACGTTAATATTGTCTGTGATGCAGTAACCAAGTCCTGCACCTCTTTTCCTAGCCTGTCATTTGGAAGCAGGCATTCAGAGCCATTTCAGCCTCCAGGATCCACTTCACTATCCAGATGTTAACAGGTTGTCGTCTAATAACAAACGTGTAATGCAGAATAACATTAACACTAGAATTACCAAAGCCTACAAAAAAACTCATAAATCCGGCCCACCTTAAATCCGTTTGAACCTCTCTGTCAGCGTCTTTTGTCCTGTAAATGTGCCGATCAAAACAAGCAGCAAGCAACCTGCTATTCCATCCCCCCACTGCCTCAGAACGTGCACAAAGTTCTCCCAGCTCATGCCTTCATTATCTGGGAGTGAAGTGCTGGAGTTTTAGAGTGGAAATAATAGATCGTTATTTGGAACACATGCATTTCATGTGTGTTCTGTTTCTACAATAATCTATGTAAGCACATTGTTAAAACAGAAACGTTTTTCATATTTTAGTAATAAATGAAGAGAAAAGCCAAGCAAAATGACACCTTTTATTGGCTAACTAAAAAGACTATAATATGCAAGCTTTCGAGGCAACTCAGGCCCCTTCTTCAGGCAATATGTAATCATTACATCTGTATTTACCGTTTTCAGTAGTGAGCTGCTCTTATTGTTAATATTATACAGTAAACACATACATTTGATTTGTGTCTGTAACAGCCGGTGTACATTTATAGGACTTGTAAAAGTTAGCGTTTTTATCCCCCCCACTTTTATTATCTCGGTCGCGATCACGATACAACACCCACCCTCCCCGCACCAGAACTGACGTGGGGAACAAAACGGTAAATTTGCTGGGAAGCTGGTTTCGAACTCACGACCTCCAGAGTATAAATCGGCAGTTCTAACCACAGCACCACGGAAGCAGGTGTATTGTACTTGCACCTTTTTGTGAAAGTGTTTATTTGATCTTTGGCCATCAGCGTTCACACATTATACAGTTCATGTCTACATTTTGTCATTTATTACTAAAACGTGAAAAACGTTTGTTTTAACGATGTGTTTACATAGATTGTTGTAGACACAAAACACGCATCAAATTATTTCCCCTTGCAATTCTGGGTAGCTCACTCCCAGATAATCAATCAAGGCAGGAACTGGGAGAACTTCTTGCTTGTTCTGAGGTGGTGGGTGGATGGTATAGCAGGCTGCTTGCTGCTTGGCCTTATCGACACATTTAGAAGACAGCAGACGCCGATGGAAAGGTGCAAAGGGATTTAAGGTGGGCCAGATTTACAAGTTTTTTCATTGGCTCTGGTAATTCTAGTGTTAATCAGGTTGTGATCAAATCTGCCTAAAGGTGCCAATAGTTTGCACATAAAGGCATCTTTAACATTTGAATAGAGCGGGTCTAGCTTGTTATATCCTTGAGTGGAACAAGACACAAACTGAAATTTGTCCTAGTTCCTTCCAAAGTCACATGACTACAGTCACCACATATTATAACTATAGGGTGAGAATGAATCATTATCAAACTGTTGATGACAGAGTAAATCGTTTCCATTGCTGAGTCCCCATTTGCAGAGGGAGGAATATAAACATTAATAAGGATCATCTAATTCAGTGGTCCCCAACCTTTTTGACAGCAAGGACCACTTTATTAGATGCAAATTTTTCCATGGACCGGTCGGGTGGGGGGGGCAATTTTATACACAATTTACATAACATTTCTTTTATTATTAAGTTATTAAGCAGTTCGCATACGTTTGCAACCTGAGATTTTTCTTCTTTTTTTGCATATAACAAAGACATATGCTTTGCATTTGCCATTCCAACAGATTGCACATCACAAACATTAACACTGTTATCGTTTTCTTCGTGTCTGCCGTTTCTATAGGAGGGTGACAATGAGTTAAATTCCAATGGATGTTTTTCAAATGTTGACAAGCAATAAGCAAAAGGTATCACTGAAAACCACAGAAAACAAAAACATAAAAAAAAAAAACAGTACAAGGAAAGTTCGAAGAAAGAATTGTTTTACAATGTTTCTGTTTGGGGATCGTTGTGCAAATGTACACAACTGAGCTACGACCACAGATCTAACTGCTCTGTGGATGATTCATTCAGGCATTTCAAGGTCACTTCGTTGTAATGAAAGCATCTGCTGAATGTACTTCGCAGTAACGCGATTTCTATAGACTCGTGTCATATGGGGAAACTGTCGGGACCGTAACAATACTTTGTTGTAATACTCTCACTTCGGTCTCTCTCCTCTCTCTGCACCGCTGCAAAGCCCCGCCCGCCAAGCTTTCTGAAAAGTCTGAGTGAGTCTCCATTGCCGGCAGTTCTCTCGCGGCCCGGCTGTCAGATGGCTGCGGCCCGGTAGTGGGTCGCGGACCGGTGGTTGGGGACCCTTGATCTAATTTATCTCCCTGGGAAAATAAAGTGGATGACGGACAGAACGTCGTTGTCTCAATTAAACTGTAGTTTTACCTGTAATATAGCTTCCCTTTTACACCATTCCTCATTCTCACAAGTGACCAGTACCCCTCCTATCTTTTTACCACACCACAGTGCATCTCTGTCTGCTCAAATAAAGAAACTGTTCTTATGATTTAGGTTAGCTTGCTACTCCTTCTTCCTGGCCGTTCTGCAATATCAAAATTACATTCCAACAAGTATAATAAGAAGAAAAGTGAATTCTGTTGAACACCACATTCCCCAGACTTTCCAGTGCCCCCTTCATTGTATATGTTGTGTAGCTTGGAAATATAGCAATGGCACTGAATGTTACATCAGCATGTGAAGAAGAAAAGAGGAGGGTCTTAACAGTTTGTAATGTCAGAGTGTGCTGTAGTATTGAGTCTTCTTTTGGGATTCAAATGATAAGACAAGTAAGCAAGTTGTTCCTCAGTTTTACAGTATAGGACTGTAATACAAGACCCAGTGTTTTATTCATAAATGAGCACTTCATAAGGCAAGCATCTTCAAGTCAAAGGTTGTGGTATGTACTGTATACTGCACATGTAGTTTTAAGTAGGAAGGCCAAAAGCCATGTAAAGCTTTTTATGTTAGAAGAAGGATTTTAGAAGTAACTGAAAGCTAGTGTAATGATGCCAATAGAGGGGTTATGTAGTTGGTCTTTCTGGTTTTTGAAGGACTCTTGCAGCAGCATTTTAAATTAGCAGAAAACTACAAATAGAATGACTTGAACAGCCACTCAAGAACACATTGCTACAGTCAATCCAACTAGACAAAAAATGTGTTTGTTGGCATCCTTGTAGTCTTCACAGTTAGAAGTTGCCCTAATTTTCCAATATTTTAAAGTAGGTTTTGAATCGTGTATGAAAAGACACACTGTTGTGAAAGGTAACATCAAAGTTTGATGCCAATCAAGTAAAGCTAGGATAAAATTAGTATAATGAGTGTATTTGCAAGCACTTTAATAACCTGGCTCTTCACAAAAACCATGTTTCAGAAATGCTATTCATACCCACATAATGGTTAGAGAAACTGTGTTAACACGCTCAGATTGCTCTGCAAGTAACTCAGCTATGTGGCCATGTTAACCCCTAACCGGATTGCAGTTAAGGAGTTTGTAGTATGTGCATGTCTGTTGCACTTGTTTTGCCTGTTTACATACTTCTTTTGCATATGCATCCCACTGCCAATTCTTCTGAGATGAATGCTCTGGTGATCATATTATTCCTTCTCCTCACTGAATTAATCTACCTAAATGTGTCAGAAATCTTTAAATTTACACTGATGAGCTGAACATAAAGTGCTAACCTCAGCAGCACAATCTCAGGGCCAGTGGTGGAGATAACACACTAAAAGGAAATAATAGCGTAATCCCTCGCTATATCGCGCTTCGCCTTTCGCGGCTTCACTCCATCGCGGATTTTTCGCGGGTTTCTGCGGACAATGGGTCTTTTAATTTCTGGTACATGCTTCCTCAGTTGGTTTGCCCAGTTGATTTCATACAAGGGACGCTATTGGCAGATGGCTGAGAAGCTACCCAGCTTACTTTTCTCTTTCTCTTGCGCTGACTTTCTCTGATCCTGACGTAGGGGGATTGAGCAGGGGGGCTGTTCGCACACCTAGACGATACGGACGCTCGTCTAAAAATGCTGAAAGATTATCTTCACGTTGCTACCTTCTGTGCAGCTGCTTCGTGAAGCGACATGCTGCACAGTGCTTCGCATACTTAAAAGCTGGAAGGGCACGTATTGATTTGTGCTTGAAAAACAAACTCTGTCTCTCTCTCTCTCTCTCTCTCTCTCTGTCTCTCTCTCTCTGTCTCTCTCTCTCTCTCTCCCTGCTCCTGACGGAGGGGGTGTGAGCTGCCGCCTTCAACAGCTTTGTGCCGCGGTGCTTCGCATACTTAAAAGCCAAACAGCCCTATTGATTTGTTTGCTAGAGATTGTTTTCTCTATCTATGTGACATTCTGTACTCCTGACACGCACTTCTTTGAAGAGGAAGATATGTTTGCATTCTTTTAATTGTGAGACGGAACTGTCATCTCTGTCTTGTCATGGAGCACAGTTTAAACTTTTGAAAAAGAGACAAATGTTTGTTTGCAGTGTTTGAATAACGTTCCTGTCTCTCTACAACCTCCTGTGTTTCTGCGCAAATCTGTGACCCAAGCATGACAATATAAAAATAACCATATAAACATATGGTTTCTACTTCGCGGATTTTCTTATTTCGCGGGTGGCTCTGGAACGCAACCCCCGCGATGGAGGAGGGATTACTGTATGTGTTTGCATAGTTGGGTTGCTTTTTAAAGCAACAAGTAACCTAATGTAATACTTATTATTAGCAGAGCACCACTGGATATAAGTTAAGAAGCAAATGTTCCAGTACACCACACCTGTGCAGGGCTCAATCACATAGTCAAGCAGAAAGGATACTGCAGCACGCAGTCTGGTAACAGAAATATATTAAAAAAAGTGTCAGTTTAATTTTAATCCAGATATTTGCAATAGATGTTGAAACTGTGCAATCAAGTGACGCAGCAGCCAACATCGAATCTTCAGGGGCTCAGGTCGGGGGTTGGATGTTATTTACTGCACAGCACATGAAAGACTAAACATTTATTACACACAAAAAATTATTCACGGCTGCATTTCTGTTCATTTTCATCTTCTTACATAGATATTCACATTCCATAAAGGTTCATATATGGACTTGGGATTTAATAACAAATGCTGAACAGAGGAATGTGCAGCTTTCCATACAAAAGAAGAAAAAGAAATGCACTGTTTGCAATGCATTGCATTTTATAATCGGTAACAATATAACATATTTAGGTACTTTTTTGTAAGTAATATAACTTACTACTAAAAGTAATGTTCTTCACCCTGCTCAGCAGACACAGGCTCAATGCTTGTTTTGGATTCACAGCAGCCATTGATGTTGCTCAAGTTTTTATTTATTTATTTTTTTTGGTGCAGTTTAATGATGTTGAATCGTTTTTGGAGAATTTGACATGCGCATGTAAACGGGGGTTCTTAACAAGACAGGTTTCTGTCTTAACCCATCTTATCCAGGTTTTGTGTGTGCAAGTAAATGCACTCAGTGATGCCCAATGAAACTTTTAAGCCGGAGTGACGGAAAAGAGTTGTGTCAATTGTGTCAAAGGCTACACTTAAATCTAACATTAGAACTCTATTGTTTCCTTCATCAGAAGCAATCATTATCAGAAATGGAAAAAAGGTTATTGCCACATATACAAGGTTATGGATACGATTCAGTAGTGCAGTCTTCATCAGGGGCCTCATGTATAAACGGTGCGTACGCACAGAAATGTTGCGTACGAACGTTTCCACCCTCAAATTGCGATGTATAAAACCTAAACTTGGCGTAAAGCCACGCACATTTCCACGGTACCTCATACCTTGGCGTACGCAATTTCTCCACTCGGTTTTGCAGACTGGGGGCACCCAGCGTCAAAGCAGTGCTACTGTTCCTGTGTGGTCTTTCTTAGAGCCACATTCCTGACACGGCTTTATAAATACACTGAAACTAACTGCATATTGTTTATTAGTGTAATGCATCTGATTGTAATTAACCTGCAGCAGTATAATGGGCCAGGGAATAGCCATAGTATTCCAAATACCATAACTGCTTTAGCGTTGTTACTCTCACTGCATCTGCTTCTTCTTTCAGCTGCTCCCGTTAAGGGTTGCCACAGCGGATCATCTTTTTCCATATTACTCTCACTGCACCACTCGGAGTATTTATATCACTGTATCTGAGTGGGGAATCACAGCAGCAGCTGATTGGAAAGAGAATTATCGGTATACAGCATGAAGCAGCCGCTGCCTCAGCCACGGCAAAACGTTTCAGAGACTTTCCTGTACGGACTTCACGGTTTAGAATACGTTTCATCCCAAGAACTCTAAACGCACTCAATGAGTCCATCAAGTGCTCCTTGTAGAACTGTTTGTACTTATAAGTACAATTACCTCACTGTAAACTTGCACTACAGTTATAATATTGCACAACCTGCGCCACTTTATGAAGTGTGTATTTACATATGATGACGATATCATTTTTAAGATGAAATGCAGCAAAATATGTTGATTATATTATACAGATAAAACTTTAACTTCATTTAAATAATCTGTATTGTTAATAATTAAACATGTGAGGACACTGTGCCGCAGCGCTAGCTAGTTCTGGGATTGTTCCTACCTTGCGCTGTATTATTGCTGGTGCTGACGCGACACTGGAAGGATAGACGGATTGAAATATCTTCGTAGTACATGTTTAATTATTCTATGTTCCTGCAAAGTTTTGAAGAATCGGCGTTCTAAGCTTACAGATGGCGTCACGTCTATTACAGAGCTGATTGTGTGGCGATTGGGTATTTGGAGAAAGAAAAGTAGGGATAGGAATTGGAGGTTAGTACGTTTGAAAGAGACAGTACTTCTGTAATAAATTATTTCATCGAAGGTTGCGCATGGCGCAGCAAGCATCTTGCGTGAGATATGAACAATCACTGCGCCACCGTGTTCCCATGTTTAATAACATGCTTTAACTCCTATCATCATGAAAAAGATATCACGTATACATCTCAGTATTTTAATTATTCAGAGAGCTGTAATATCACGAATGTAATGGATTATGTGTCCTGTCGGAGAAAAAGAAAGCCAGTTTAAGAAGCAGGTAGTGATTCACACATGTAGAGCACATAGAAGATCAAATACAGAACAAAGCATTTAACGTGCTACTTTATTTACAATGGGATTTGAGAAACTAGTAAATTAAACGATTTTAAGATGAAGTTTATGATGTTCTACTTTAATGGCAAAATAAACTACGTGATTAAAGTGGAAATTTCGAGATTAAAGTTGACATTTCGTGCTTTTTTCCCCCACTGTGTGCCTATTTTTTTTGTCTGCACCCTAATAAGCTTTCATATGACACTCAGACGGTGAGCTACGACTCACCTTTTCACGGCGACTTTGATATGTGATTTCTTTTTTATTTCGGGCACTGTGCGACTTTGTGAACTTGAGCTTTCGAGTTTCTCCGACACTCTGTCACTCGATCAACTTCATTTTGTTGATTATACCACTGTTTAAACCAACAAATAGTACGTTTTTCCTTTGCCTCCACTTGGTATTCGCTGAAATTCTTATATTTTCCCCCGTGCTTTTAATAATAATAATAAATTATTTATATAGCGCTTTTCTCAGTACTCAAAAGCGCTATCCACACAGGGAGGAACCGGGAAGCGAACCCACAATTTTCCACAGTCTCCTCACGGCAAAGCAGCAGCACGTTTTCCCATTGTCTTTTCACAGAAGGCTATTTATATTGATTTGCATATTCAAAGAGGCAGAATTCTGGGAGGAGTTGGGGCGGGACAGAAGGCGCGTGCACGTACGTTACTTTTCACGCTGATCGGGATTTATGTAGCGGAAGAACATTGAAGTTTGCGTACGTACAGATTCCTGCATCTGAATTTTTCTGTGCGTACGCACATTCCCGCTTTTGTGCTTACGCCATGTTATAGTGTGAGTTCTACGCACGACGTTATGCATGAGGCCCAAGGTCTTAGCTGGGCTACTGAAACGGCTACTTTATACCTTGTCGTGCTTCCGAGAGCGAGTGCATCATTCATCAGTAGCATAAACCTCACCACAATTAATGCATCGTTAATATAAATATTAAAATTTTGTACACCAGTAATAATACAGTACTAATGATATGACAGAGGGGACAACAAAGACAGTACTCTATAGAGCTCCCAAACATCAAAATATGCAATACTACGTGCTGGACTGTTTACACAAAATATACTGTAGGATTTATTCGATTCAGAGTCTATAAGAATATGTAGTGTTAATCGTAGCTTAGTGCAGCATATAATTTGTCTTCTTCCTTAGCATTTCCCATTTTTATATGGGGTCTGCCTTCTGATTACCAGTGTAGATCCTTAGCCACTGAGCCACCACTCCGTTCAGTGCAGCATATGACTAACGTTTTAAAAAGTGCAGTCTCATTAATGAGACATGGCAACCACAGATATAAAATGTAAACAGAAAATGGTAAGTTTTTTTGTTCACTTTGTTTCTAATAAATGACACAAAAGCAACTGCTTAGGATGCTGAACTGAAAGACCTCAATGGTTTAGAAATTTAATAAATGCTGTATACACAGGAGTACAGCGAAACAGGAGAAAGGCTCCAGAATGGGGCGTCAATTTATGGACCTCATAGTGTCTGAAGTGCTCAGATCTGTCCAAAGTCTAAATGTCCTGACTGTAGCTGGACACTTCTCAGATTGGCTGCCCAAGCCATTGTGCCGCTGTCCATTTCACCCATATCCAAATCTGCTGCAGCCTGATAATTCATTGAAGGAAAAGGCAAACAGAGGAGAAAATAAGGTGACAAATTCAACTGTTTGAGCGCCTTGTTTAAAATGTAAAGTGTTTTTCAAACCACGCTAATGTGAATTCATGTAGTACAGTAACTCCCGCACCTACCTCAAAAGTAAAGGGCTTAGAGCATCAACTTCAAATAAAACGGAAGACATCAGTGGCCCAGGGTGTGCTGTGACAATTCCATACAGAGACTAGCACAGCAGATGTTGGGCTCCTCATGGTTATTTCTGGAGATGGGGGTTTAACAGATCGTGTATTAGTTTTGTTTTTTGAATATAAAAGGCCAAGGGTAAAAGTATGTAAAGCTCTCCTTCTGTATTCTAAATCAGGGTGATGCGTGGGTGAAAGGACAGCACCATTGATTTGCAGGGTATTTCCTTGATCCACAGTTGGATAGCAATGTGGGTGATGTTCCATTTTCCAGTCAGTATTTTTTTCCTAAAATCAATTTTGGTCACTACAAAAGGTGAGGTGCTCACTATCCATCCACCTTACATCTCCTTTGAATTAACCATGCAAGTCAAAAGCGAGGAGCATTGTAATGTCATCCTTTGTATCACCACACAGTTGGCACACTGGTGCTGCACATTATGATCAGACCAACTCTGCTATCGTGTGCGAGTCTTGGGCTTACACTGCCACTGTAAGCTAAAATATTTAGCATAGGTGGTTAGTCCCTGCTCTGCTCCTCAGTCTAGAATCATGAAACCTCCTGGTCAAGTTGGCTTTAAACTTGTGTCCAGAGTCATGTCTGTGTGAAGAAGTCATGGGCCACCCTGTTTGGAGACAGGGACAGCAGGCTCCAACTCAACCTGTACGCTTAGGGGAGCTCTCCTACCACCTGTTCTTTTAAGGAACAGCATAGCTGGTCTGCCCTAATGGCACTCCACGTGTTGGCTGTGTTGTCATTTCAGCGAGTAGGCAATTTAGTCTACAGCTTCTCAGCTGAAGAACCATGCTGCCAACTCCCAAAGTGGAGGTCATAGCAGTCTTCCCTTTAGCTCTCTTTCACACCTGTCCATATGTGCCGTTCTTTACAAGCCTGGCAAGACACTGCCAACTCCACTGCAGGGTGCAAAAATCTCAGACAAGCTTCATCACTTCCTAGATGTGGCTTTCATGACTGCGTTTCTTTGTTTGCAGCCCATTCTACTGCTATTTGTCACTTTGCTGGTGCTCTTTTTAGCTGGGGCGCCCTTGGCAAAAAAAAAAAAAAAAATTCGGTAGTTAAAAGATGCAAACTACGCTGGCATGATTTGAAGCATAAAATAGCAGCAATAATTGTGGCATTGTTACTTATACAGAGCATTGAGAAAGCATCTCCAACCAATTTTGTAAGATGTTGCCACCCACCAGCATCACGATAAACATACAACTTAACTTACCCCTAACAAACAAAAATCCACTTATGTAATGCACTACAGATGAAAGACTGCAGACTGGCAATGCCATGCCCTCCTCCCTTTTTAATACTATTAAAGGAGATGAAAGCCAAGTTAAAATAAAGGAACAATTACAAAGGATGACAACTGCACATACCAGACTCTACACCTCAATCTGTGAGGTTCAGTTTTTTGACTCCACCTTAATGTCACCCAGATTTGCTCCTCCACTCTGATTTATGCTCTTTATGTTATTTCATATTTACCAAGTTTCAACAAAGGATGCTCACTATGGAAAGAAGCCTTCTCTACACACCAACAAATTCAAATAACTTGGCAGTATCACTGATGACACCTCCGTCAGTAAGATTCATGACAGTTACAATTTTGGTATTGTGAAAGGAGAAATGTTTATTTTTTGAAAATTTACATTTGTTTTCATATTAAAAAGTCTAAAATGAGTGACAGAAAACAAATTAGACAAAATAAGTCAAAAAACATATAGACAATCTAAAGAATAATTAAGTACAAGACAGTTGTAAAATTCATGATCTGTTAAAATTCCATAATCAATGGTATTACACACTGCATTCAACCTTGTTGTTACAGTTCTAAATCCATTAGTAAAGGGTACAATGCACAACATAATTTGGGCCCCCATCCAAAAAAATGTTTTCTTTAACACATCCCACCAAAGCAGCAAGCACGTGGTGAGGCAGGGTAAAGTGATGGCCAAATAAGATGGTTGACCTTTCTTTCCCAGATTCATTTGCACATTGATTGGTCATGGTTTTCTGTTCTGTATTGACTTGTCTATACATTCGTGATGTTCTGTATTAAAAATAAATTAATTAGTTTAGAAGTATTAGACAAGTAAGGTGCGTTGCATTTTAATTAAATTAAATCTTTTGGGGTTAAATATCCAAAATTAATTAGAAAGATTAAAATACAGCTGGAGAGGCTCAGGTTATATTCATATGCAAGAAAAGTGACATGTAATTATATGAATATTAGAATTGTCATTTAAAAGTAATATTCCCAACCGCAGCATTTCATCTGCTCAGTTACTGTCATCGCAAATCAACCTCGGTAGATCTTCAGGTTAGTTGATGTAAAACATTCTTCATTTAACAGGAATCCACAAAATGAGTCCCTTTAACAAAGTCACCAGAAGCACCATGTGGCGACTAGTCTGTTACATCGCAGACTATTGAAACAAAGAGCCAAAAACGTGCACAATTTAAACTTCTCAAACTGAAGCAGCTGAAAGGTCACTCTTTATGATCCACAACTAATATTACAAAGACTGAAAATAGGCTAAAAAGGCACTTGACTAAAAAATGTTAAAGCCATAGCTACTTTTCATTGTCCTTGAATTTAAATAAAAAGGAAAAAGTTGAACTCCTGACATCAGTGTAAAAGTCTTACATTATCTGCACACAGACAGGTAGTTTTCACTTGTGAATCACAGCACCTTGTTCCAAAGAAACCACTCGCCCCACGACTAAAAGCTCTGATATTTTATACCATGGAGTGGGCGCTACAGACTTCTAAGATCAATGACACTGTATGTTATGTTATGCAAATACCATTAGATGATGTGCTTCAATGTGAATATTGCCTAATGGATTTAAAGTTGTCCAAAAAAAAATATAGAATTCTAGAGATTTTGGCAGATCTGTTTCAAATATTCATAAATCGGCATCTTTATTATATAGTATTACAATGTCCCCTTTATTAAAATCGGATATAAATGAAAACTAATTTAAAATTATGTTCCATTTCTTTTCAGTGCCATACCATATTTGCATTGCTATAGTAAATTCTCCAGCTGTGGTACCAACTGACATTTTAAATCATCTACCCCCCCCCCCCCCCCCCAAAAAAAAACCCATGAAGTATTTAGGAAAGGGAATTTTTTCCCCACTCCAGTTTAGCTCCAGACATCCTGCGAGTAGCGTCCCTTGGTCATGAGCTTCTTGATGAAATCCACAGCCTGAGGATGACTCACTGTCCCCATTTCTGACACAATATCATAAAAAGTGTTCTGTACGTCTCGGGCCATGTTCCGTGCATCCCTAATAAGAGACAAGACAAAATTTATTTATTTATTTTTAAAAACTCTATACCATACAGCAATAGTAGTAGTAAAAAATTATATTTAAAATAGAGACGAGTACAAAACTAGCATAGATTATACTGTTGAAATAAGCAAGAAGTACTTAAACACGGTGTGCTACTTTAATATGGGCATCAGTCTGAAGCCTTGGCATTTTACTTTTATATGCAAAGCTGCAGAGTTGAAAGTTTAGTTTGTATTGCACCGATTTCTCTTACCAAAAACAGGCTTGTAAATTACACTTTAAAATATGCAGCATTAAAAAGATAAATATAATGAACTTCAATACAATTCTGATACACAGTCCCGTGTGTGACTAGACAATGTTGGGGAAATGGATATTAAACTGGTAGCACTGGCACAGGTGCAACGTGAGTGCATTCAATATTCATTTACAGTATGCAGACAGATTATTTTTATACAAACAAAACTAAACTAAACAAAAAAAATCTTGTGAAGGCAACGTTTGTCATTTTTGGCATCTTTCAGAGGTGTGGGTATTTCTGCGGTTCGTTATTATTAACCACAATATGCCAGCAAAAACAACCAGTCTGTGAAAGTCACATGATACTCATCACTTCTGTCTTCCCTACCAGTGTTGGGTGTGCAGCTCAACCCAGTGTGAGCACTGTGGCAAAATTTGAAAAATATAACGTGGTTTTAAAATTATTTGATTTGGTCTACATGGAATGATCATGAGGGACATAACCTTTAGTGGTTTTCTTTTTAACTGAAATTTGTCAAGGAGTTTCCCTTCTGCAATAATACATTTTTATTAGATGGAACAGCGTTACTGATTTGCACACCAAAAATATTTCATTTTCCTGCTTCCATAACTCAGCACTTAAAATGATCATTTTTCCCCAATTGTATTTTACATAAAAGTTAAGAAATTGTAACCTGAAACCTACCCGCAGACATAAATGTGGGCATTGTCTGTATTGATCAGTTTCCACAAGTGCTCCTTGTTTCTTTTCAGCAAATGTTGTACATACACCTAAGAAAACAGACATAACAGTTACAGAATCCCAGATTTTCAACCTACTATCACACTTCTGCACATTTTAAGATGCGCTTTTGAAGCACATGCAACTCCTTAACCTACAAGGATCTAACACAGATACTGGCATTGGAGAAACAAAGCAGAAAAGATTTGTGTGACCAGTGTGTACCAGGAAAACCTTTAGTCCCACTTTCAACATTTGTTGTGTCATACAGCCACAAAACAGATATCAGTGCTTTAAAATATCCTTCATGAAGGAGCCACTACTTTTGACAATGGATTATATGCAGGAACAGAAAACCTCAAAAAGAAATTATTTGAGAAGTATGCAAACATTTTGAAATATGCTAACTGAATGTTTATACAGAAAATAATCACCCTCACGACCCTGCTCTGTGTTGGGACAAGGACAGAATGGCTGCAGATAGCAGTGTGAAAAACTTTATATGGGGAAAACAATTACACAAATGCAGTGAGGTAACTAGGCCAAAAAATGTTTAGCACAACCACCCCAACCTCCTTCTAATCAGACCAGAATACCCCAGTGAGGTGCATCTGTATAACCTCTTGTACAGTATGGCAGGGACCACCTCCCTTCCCTAATCTTAGAAGCCATACCACAGTTTTCCTGGTGCAGTTAAATATTCACCCACATCCTAAGGGGATATTACTGAACTCTCAAGGTCACTATATCACATCTTGCTTTGACCAAAGTTTCCATTTACACCCCCCAAAACTGTAGTTATTTCAAATAGCATTATCTAAGAAATCTTAGTTGATTAGAAGAGGTGTGTGCTAATATTAAAACAAACAAAAAAAAAAATTCTTACTTTCTCAGGCTGGTCTCTAGAAAATGCCACATTAAGTTTGGTAAGCACCCCCTCTTTCTCAAACTGCTCCAGCTCTTCCTGGTATAGATAATCTTCATTTTTATGACGGCATCCATAATATAGAACAGTTTCACCCACCTCTTTACCTAAAAAAAAAAAAAAAAAAAAAAAGATTTATGTAGCACCTAAAAGCTTGAAAAGCAGCAAGGTGGGCTTTGGTTCTCATCATAAAAATAAACTCTTGGCCCATGGGATCAGTTTAGTTGATCTCAAATGTTCTTTACCGACATGTCAAAAATATTTAAGATCCATTTTTCACTTGTTCATTTTTCAAATTTGGCCAGTGCCAACCAAGCATTAACAGGTGCAAGACAGCCTGGCCAATCCTGGGCACACTACTCTCCCTCACCATTACCAAGTCAAGCCAAATCAGATTTGGCAGTTAACTAAGTGCATGTCTTTGTACTGTGGAACGAAGAAAATTTAACCAAAAAAAATTCACCCTTCCAACTTTTACACCACTTCAAGCTGGGGCCCATGCGGAATAAAAAAAACAAAATACCTTTTATTTATAGTATAGGAAATGGTGTAATTCATGTTCTTTTCATTTAGACTTCAGAGCAAAGCAGTTATATAGTTAGAAAATTTCATAGGGTTAAAGTTATTAAAAACACCCCACACATCATTGTTTGTGCTGGAAAAAAATGTAGCGCATAAATGCAATTGAGTAAAATTGGCTGTGAAGGAATGCTCTGAATGTGAAAACATGGTCTTACAGGTTTTTGTTTTGTACCACAGACTAAATCGCCCTCCCCGTGTCCCTCATCCAGCAGTGCATTCTCCAATTTCTTCATTCAGCATCTTATATGATAAAATATTATGTCTAGATGCAGTGTCACTTTTACCATAAAATAATGAATGCAATAAGCAATCAGGTTGAAACATACAAATCATGATCTTTTTCCTGGACTAACACAAAAATAACCAGATTGGTTATTAAAAAAAAATAAAAAATGCATTGATGAATTACAGCATTCTAAACATTGTCACCTTCTATATACTTCCCCTCCCAATCTCTACACCACTCCATAACAATCTTCCATTAATTGAAACAGTGCTGGAAGTCTTCTTGCTTGAGGCGCTTCAACGGGCTTATTATTTTTATCTTCACTTCATCCATTGAAGAAAAATGTGTTCCCTTCAGGTCACTTATTTTCGGGAACAAATAAAAAAAAAAAAAAAATCACTGGGAGCTAAAATCGGGCAGATAGACATTCCTGTCCTCGATCATCCTCCCTATGTCAGTCAAAAACTGGTTTACAGAAAAAAAAAAATGTGCGAGAAATTTGATGTTGATTCACTGTACGATTTTTTTCACCTGACATTATCATGGCAACCAGTGTAGTGATTAGAGAGAGAGAGAGAGAGACACACTAATATAATATACTAGTCATTTAGCCCGTTACAATAACGGGCGCTAGAACAGTAGTGCATAAACATTAGTAGGAACAGTCTGTATTAAATGGCAAGGGACTTTGACCTCATTCTTTTTGTCGGTCGTATTTTTCTTTCAGCCTCTCTTTTGCTGATGTTTACTTGCTGAGCTGACCGTTCTTCGTGGGCTGCCGCCGTGTATTGTGTGTCTTTAATTTTCTGTGACAGTAATACTGTCTTGTACGGCTCTATTCAAAAGGGTGACCTCAATTGAGCGCGGCGAATAAAGGCGTTCGTAGATAATTTAGTTTAAATGGCTCTGGAATATGTGAAGAGCAACAAAAGGTGCAGATCTTTATTTACGCGCGCCTTTTTTCGCCGCGCCCAATTGAGGTCGCCCTTTTGAGGCTCGCCTTTTTGTGCGCGCCCTTATTGAAGGATACCGTCTTGTACATCCGCTGGCTTGTACGTCCGTAATATACCTTTAATTTTCTCTGGCGATAATACAGGCGTGCGCGTCGGTAATATGCCTTTAATCTCCTCTGACAGTAATACTGGCTTGTATGTCGCTGTAATATGCGTCACTGTATTGTGTACCTTTAATTTCCTCTCGCAGTAATATTGGTTTGTATTTCCGTAAAACGCCTCTAACTTTCTCTGACAGTAATATCGCGCATCGCACCGTGCCCCGCGCATGCGCACTTCACCAGAAGACACCCACACACGGACACCTGGACGCACATAGGGATTTTATATTATATATATATATATATATATAGATAATATAAAAAGAATATTGCCTGTATGAAGTTTGCATGTGAACTCCTGGTCTGGATTTTTACCTCCTGGTACTCAACTTTTTCTGGATGACAGGAGACTCTAAATGGGTCCAATATAAAGAATGAATGTGGGTTTGTGGGAGAGTGAACATGGACCCCATCCAGGGTTGGGTCATGCCTTGTGTCCGAGTTTACTACAATGACCTGCATTGCCTTGAGACCCTTAAATTGTTTAACTGGGTCTGGTAAAATTTCATGTACTGAAGAAAGAAGGTACAGTACACATGTGATGCAGTCACTGGCTGCACTTGCTCAATTACAGAGTAAGCAGCCACTCAGCTCATTTCTTTTAACTGTGTACTCAGTTAATATAAAACTGTTAGAATTGCATGAAATACTCAAAAATGCTTTCACAACATATAAAAATTACAGTACAAACAAAACAGTATATGTGCAGGCACATTTTTTAATGCACTAGAATTTTTTTTGTGCATCTTTCAATCTGCACTGCAATCATAACCGATTATTCCAGCTCTCTCAAGACATAAGACTTCTCTTTTAAAGCCACTTGCAAGTTTGAGGCACTGCAGTGTGCTTTGTAAAGTCTTATCCCAGACTTTGTTTCGAAACTTCCATCTCCTGTCCATTTTCTCCTGACCAGCATCTGATGTCATTCATTACCCAATTAAAACATTTACCCTCAAAGAATCACATATACTAAACCATCTGTCATTTGAATTTAACTGGTCCAGTTCAGAGTCACAGCGGCTTAACCCTACCCCTGATGGAACAATCCCTGGGAAGAGGCACCAAGCCAGCAGAAGAACACTCATACAGTATATACACTGACTCACACACAGTCCAGAAACTTGTTAACAATTAACTTAACAGGCAGGACTTTAGGACAAAGAGAAGAGGATTCCATGCATTTCACAAAGAGATGGTGCACATTCTAAACTGACAGAATTCAAGCTGGTATTCAAATCCAGGACCTTGAAAGCATTAGGAAACAACTCTAACCACCAAGCCACTGTGCTGCCTACTAAACCAATCATAAAAGTGAATTGATGCCTATGTTGTAACAGTTTAAATTTTATACATTTTGGAACATATTAGCAGCTGGCAGTTATATTTTTGTGATGACAATTCTATAATAGCTCTGTTCAGGTTAAGGCCATGGCCCAGTAGCTAATTTTAATGACTTCATGATTTCAAGAACCTTCCTCATGCTTAAAAGATAATTACTTTTCTAGCCTTAGTTTCTTATGTTCTTACCTTGCTGCTTGAGCCAAGCTCTTTCCTGTACAAATCCAACAAATGGAGCAATTCCAGTCCCAGGACCAATCATAATGACAGGTGTGTTAGATTTGAAAGGTAACCGAAACTGAGACTTCCGTACATACATTGGCACAGTAGACTTGAGACCATTATCAGCTGGAACCTTGTTCTTGAGCCAGTTAGTTGCAACACCCTTATTTATACGGCCAGTCTTGGTCTCATATTCCACCACAACAGCACAGATGTGAATAGAGTTAGGATGAACCTATTCAGAGAAGAGTACATGGTAAACTCGGCATCACAATACATTACATGAAAAACTCAGCAGGTGCTTCATAATAATGCTGTATTATGAATTGTCTGCTGCCAAACAGTATATGGGTGTTAAAATGGCACCATGGTTAAATGGATATAAGTGAAACTGTAGATTCACTGAGCTTCCCTTTAACTTCAACAGGCTGGTCAGCAAAAGAGCTTCACAGCAACACTGCTACATACCAATTATTATATATCTAATCTAACGTGCAACTATGTCACAAACAAAATAACAGGTTTGGGTTTTCTTTCTACTCAAAGAGAATCTTTGTCTTCAACTAGTTTTGTGGTCATGCACAATATTACTATGGGGTTCTAAAAGTTTGTTTATAGAACAGATTTTTTTTGTTTTGAATGAAAAATACATCCCAGTTTAAATTAAAAAAAAATCCATTCCACATTACCAGTTGAAAACTACGTAAGTCTGAATTCAAACTAAAGTTGGCCTGCCACTTGCACACATTTTAGCTTTGATTTTCAGCTGTTTATCCAGTAAGATTAAAACAAAGAGCATAAAGAGCTCAAATAAAAATAGCAATTGGCTTCCGATTGATGAACTGGTGAGTAAGAAATAGTCACAATAGAGCCCTACGGCCAATGTTTGGATATGTTAAAACGTGTATTTGCACACTGATTTGAATTTTGCTGTGTTTTGATATATAAAAAAGTCTAATAACACTAAAAATACAGTACATTTAATATTGTGGAAATGCTGAATTGTGAGGCCTGAATCACAACAGGAATGGTATTGTAGAATGAGTGTATTGTCTCATACCCACTTTAAACTACTTCCATGAAAATTAAGCTAAATGAGATGCACTGGAATGAAAGAACTACTAACAAGGTATAAACAAGATAAAAGGGCAATCCCTAGACATTCAGTGGAGTTTAATCTCTTAATAATGCAGAATGTTGGTACAGTATTTAGTGCTGCTGTGTTACAGATCCAGTTCTCTGCCCACAGTCACCATCTATGCAGAGTTTTCCTGCTCTCCCCATATATGCAAGGGTTGCTCCCATATCCCATAAATGTGCAGTTAGTGTTTATTGGGGACTATAAAATGGGCCTTAAGTATCAGGGAGTGAAGGGTGTGAGTAGACTATGATGGACTGGTGTTCCTGTTTATGGTTGTTGTCCCCACCAGTTGAAAAGAAATGCTGAAAAATTAATTGGTTTTGTTTTGTTTCAAGGGTAGAAATACTAACCTGAGCACAACATGCATTCTGTAGTAAGTGTCATTTTTTAGTAAATAGAACAAACTGATCAGTTTTTGTCTGATGTCTGACATGCACTGGGCAGTGATAATCATCATTTGCTGTACCTTTGATGAGGAGGCAATAGAGTAGTAGCGGGCCTGTAGGCGTGGTAGCAGCTCACACAGATGGTCAATAGGGGGTCGGAGAGATGGAATATCCTGCAAAATTGCCAAAATATTTCTTCTGGCCTCCAATACCCAGGAATTATAAAGTGCCTAGGAGAAGGGGGAAAATACATCTAATAAAAGTTATGCAAAATTAGATTCTATTGCTCTCTCCAATCCCACATAATAAGTTTACTCTGTATTAGTAATGTCTTTTAATAAAGGTTGCTCTGTGTAGGAAAAAAAAAAAGCCTAAAAATAAAATCCTAGCCCTTTATAAGCCAGAGACAAGTTTCCTTAAAACATGTGGTTACATATCATCTGCTAGAGCCAAATTAATCTTTACAATTGGAAAACAATTTAGATTTGACCTAGGTATATTCTTAAGGTGGTAAGCAACATTGTTTTTTTTATATATGGATATTAAAACTTGCAGAGAAAGCTAACTAACTAAAATACTGATTTATTAACAAAGGCAAGCTATATTTTTATGCTTAAGGTGTGTCGTTATATGCTCTTGGGGCTCCAAATCAATCAATAAGGCATGATACAGTTTTTTCTGCAAGTATGAAGTCCATTATAAATTATACTTAAAAATAGTAACTTCCGTTACAAGATGAGGCAACTAAATGGACCAGTGGTTATAGATAGATAGAATTCTTTATTGTCATTATGCATACACATAACAAAATGTTTTTTTTTTTTGGTAGGACTCGGCTTCAAGGCAGAATACTTAAATACACAATACACTATAAATAATAAAATAAACATAAGTATAAAAGACATCAGCAATAAAACATTATTAAGTCTAGACTTTTCCTGAGGTAGTACACCTGCAGAGACCAATGATCTGTGTGCGTGGGTCTGCTGGGAGGAATACGAGTGTGTGTGTTTGATTACGAGGGAAAGTGCGTGTGCGTGTCTACAGGGGGGCAGTTTAGGGGTAGATGTATGTGTGTGCATCAGCAAGGGCAGATGGAGTTCACAGCTCTGGGGAAAAAGCTGTCTTTCAGTCTGCTGGTACGTGTTTTTATGTTTCTGTACCGCTTTCCCCGAAGGCAGTGGTACAAACAGTCCATTTCCCGGATGGGTGAGATCCGCAGCTATACATTTGGCCCTCTTCTGCACCCTTCCAGCATATATAGAGTCCAGGTCTAGGAGAGGACCCTTCGATCCCTGTGCTGTTCTCACCACCCGTGCCAAGTCCTTCCTGTCCTGTGCAGCTGCCGTACCGCACTGCCATACTGTGACAGAATGCTTTCTGTAGCAGATCTGTAGAAGTTTGTGAGCAGCCGAGAGGAGAATCCAGCATGTCTCATCTTCCTGAGGAAGAAGAGTCTTTGTTGGGCCTTCTTTACCAGGTGAGATGTGTTCAAAGACCAGGTCAGATCAGATGTGATGTGGATACCCAAGAACTTGATATTGTCCACACACATTACAGCCTCCTCATGTATGAATATAGGAGCATGTTCTGTTCTTCTGGACCTCCTTGCTGGTGTTCAAGATTAGGTTGTTGGCTGAGCACTATAGTGCTAGGTGTTGTATCTCCTCTCTGTAGTGTGTCTCATCATTATCTGATACGAGACCCACCACGGTCGTATCATCCGCAAACTTCACAACCATATTTATGGCATGGATGGCAGAGCAATCGTGCGCAAATAACGTGAAGAGTGCTGGGCTGAGCACACAACCCTGTGACGTGCCTGTGTTTAAAACCAGTGTGGCTGATGTATGATCTCCAATTCTAACCACCTGGGGCCTATTGGTGTATTGCTGTACATAAATAAAGAATTTTATTAGCTGCAGAGGATTTCGCTTCCATAGTATAGAATGTTTTGTGTTGGTCGGAGGGAATATTACTGTGAGAGCAACACAGATTGCTATATTGTGCTTGTTGCGGAGTGCGATCTTACAGTTCTAATTTAGATACACTCCCTTGATTAAATCTTCATGCTTTCACCAGGGTGTTTTCTTAATAGTTATGTATTTCTTTTTAAAAATCCATTCTTCTAAAGGGAGTGAAGCAGTTATTGTGCAAGTCCTACATGGCAAGAAGGTGTGGTGACAAATACACACAGGAAAAATAAACGTGGCAGTCAGTCAAAGTGTTCTAATTATTACATGTACAATGTATAGTGAAATTCTTACTTGTGTAATGTTTCTTGCAGACACAACAATCAGCATAGCATTAGGAAAATAGTGCATACATGCACATTAACAACAGCCAATGTAGAAGAAGAGACAGTCTTACCCGGCCTTCTGCGGATGAAGATGCCATTTTGCGCATCATCTCCTGATCTTTGGGATCTGTTGCATACTGTGCCAGCTCATAAAGAACATTGGTGCGAGGAGGATTGGTAATGTCAAGGTAATGCGTTAGAGCAACTTTATATGTTGTCGGACATGGGAAAGGATGCTTCTTATTGGATTCCTCTGTAATTGGGAGGGAAAGAAAAGGCAAATGGAAAGTGTATTAATTAACATTTTAAAAGATAGCACGTACAGTAAAACATTGCAAAGCATTAACAAAAATGACTGTGGTATAGAGAGTCCATGGCTCAGAAAAACTGGCAGTTTTTAATAAATAAATAATGAACTCGCTTGCGATGGGGAGCAGTGCAGGTTAGAGCGATCTGCCGTGAAGACGCCCTGTTCTCCGGGTTGGTGCGAGGCAGTCAGCCTTCCATGTATTGCCTTGCCGGCACATGCAGGCAGACTGATTGCCTTATTATCATACTGGGGCGGCAATCAGGCGATTGCACCTGCAATAGCTCCCCAGCATATAAAAGGGGTGCGCACACTAAAAATATGGAGGAAAAAGAACTAAAGAGAGATGAAGGTTAAAGGATGGAGAGAAAGGCAGGAGTGGAAGTGAGCCGGGTGCTTAGAGAGAAGCAGGTGGATGGGAGTGGTGCCCCAGGAAGTATCATGTGGCCAGCGCTCAGGAGGGGACACGATGATTGCTCCTGTTGAGCAACCAGGGAGCAGGCGTGACAGTTAAGCTCTGGACTGTCCTCTCGCCGGGTGAAGCTCATCGTGGAACGCCATGGGTCAGGCGGCAGGGACACAGGTTAGATTTGAAGGATGCCTCTCCGTGCTACGTGGTCCAAGTGGGATAAGCCAGACAGGCGGAGATTAAGAATTTTAAAGAAGACTCCTGTCTGAGTTTTAACCTCAACCTCCACATTCACCTTTTTAACTGATTTATTTGGGAACTGTGCACGGCACTTTGAGACACTGTTTTAGGAATGGTTTTTAATAAAAGCACTTGCACTTTTCACCATCCCCTTGCTTGGTGTGTTTTGTCCTCATCTGCCATGCTCATCTTGGTTACAGTATTGATAGTTTCGGGTTCAAGAGGCTCCCATTGTAGAAGAGGGAGGAAGGAGCTGACCCAGTCTATCACAATGACCAGCAATAATACTATGGAAGACAAGTAAAAGTTGCATCATTCAACACAATGGGGGTGTCCAGTAAATATAGTACATTTCATGAACAATTTAACATATTTGCAACCTTTTCCTTGCTCAGTCCATAGGGTAAATTGAGGGTAGGGGCAGGTTATGAAACTTTAGATTTAAAACTCCTCTTCAATAAATATTTAGCGCCATCACAAAATTGTAAAAAAATATTCTAAAAGTTGGGACATATGAGGAATCGTTGCAAACTTATTTTTCCATTTAAAAAAAAATGTAAAGTACATGTCTGTGTAAGGTGCAAGTGAGCTTTTTCACATTTACAAAGCTTTTATTACTGATAATGTGTTTTTATTGAAAACTACTTTTGCAAAGACATTTTTGTCATAAAAAAAAAAAAGTACTAAACAAGCAGGTAAATCTTCTACATAGCACAAAGATAATAGGCATACTGGGATATTATAAACATTCTGCAAATTACATTGTATTTTCAAATACAGATAGCGTAAATGAACAGTTAAGAACAAGAATGATACTTAATAATATGAATATACTGCAGCTATGAATGACCCATTATGATCCAGGAAGGAGAAAAATTAAGTAAAGAGAGATGTTAAACTGCAAGTTTAACAAAACCAATATCTGATGAAGACACTGGTTGTAGCGAAAAACATCCAAGCACTGGGGTGCTCCAGACACACAGATTGGGAATATGAAGTATAAATTTAATAAAATACAAATGTCTGTGTGTCCAGTCCCTCTGTATAATCTGATTGGCTTTGGCGATGCAATAAAAATGGAAGTTCGAGTGTGTGGCGCACTTGGAGTAAAGGCATACAAGGCATTCTAAGAGTATGAAAGTATAAAACTGGACAGGAAATTAGAAAGGTGCCTCAAAAATACTGATGTAGTCTGAGAAGCAGGATTTACTGGAAAGCACTCGAGAAAGGGAGCACTGGTTAAGAGATGTTCACACGCGCAAATACAGAGATACAGGTACTGTAGCTACTATTTATATAAAAAAAAAAAAAAGATCACTAAGTTTAATATGCAAGGTCTGTTTATCCACCCCATCTCAGATGTAATTTGTGCACCAAAAAGCATGAAATTGTTATCTTCATATATACAGTTGATACTTCAGGTACAGTACTTAAATCCTATACAAAATTAATTAAAAGCAAATTATGATTGACTTCTTAAGGCAAGTGTGTATTGAAAATGTTCACATACCATCAAGGTTGTTAAGAGAGATTATAGTATCAAGTTCTACGCCAAGTATTTCTCCAATTTGATTTACCAATGTTAAATCATTCATTGGATAAACTGCAATATGGTCCCCAGATTCATATCTGAAATCAATCAAAACACATAAAAAAATGTTTAGGGAAGAAAAAAGTTAATACATCTTTGGGATCAAAACAGTAGGGATTTGCAAAAGTAAAGGCATTCTTAGCAGAACGGATAAGGATTTTATGTAAACTTTCACATGAGAGTTAAGTATGTAATAAGTAAAATAAGTTCAGCTTATATTGGCCACTCTTTCAACTCTGGCAGACCCTAAACTCAACAGTTGGTTGTACACCAGTAACAATAATAATTCATTACATTTATATAGCGCTTTTCTCAATACTCAAAGCGCTATCCACACAGGGAGGAACCGGGAAGCGAACCCACAATCTTCCACAGTCTCCTTACTGCAAAGCAGTAGCACTACCACTGCGCCACCTGTGACTCCCACTCCATGCTGAACTACTGTACAGCCATTTCAAAAATACAAATTTAATAGCTTATATTGTCAAAAAATGTAATGCATGCTGTGGGGCAGGATTACATTTATAATGAAACTTGCTAGTGGTTAAGAGAGACTGGGGCTCTCCGCAGTCCAATCAGTACCAGTTAAAATTAATGCCGATTAAACACAAACAGCTATCTGCCTTTTGAGCAAGTAGGGCACTATGCATAAACACGGAGTCACTAAGATCCATGCATCTTTTTGAAATAAAATAAACAAGCAAAAACACCCAATATCCAATATTAAACTTTACATACAAAAAATACAAACTGTACATAAAGTACACACATTCATAAATTCAAATGCTTACTACGTTTAGTTTGAAATGGCTTGATGAATGAAAGCTATTCTGTTCATCATAAACATGATGCGTATCAACCAGGCCATTAATGAAATAGATTGACAGTTTAAAAGGGGCACAGAATGATGAGCAAATGAAACTAAGAGGCACAACAATTTCTCAAAGTAAGAACGTAAATTTGTATTTTATCTGAAGTTAATTTCAGACAAATGACAAACTTATGAATATCACAATTTAGGATTTATCATCAAGCACATACTCATTCTTGATGGGTAAAATAAAGCCAGAGGACAAAAAAAAATTAAAACTTCTAACTTCTTTAAGTGAAAGAGACACAATATTAAAAATGTAAAACAGAACAAGACAACTATAACCATTGTTTATTACATAAAAATGAATTGTTATGCTGCTGGAATATGGGTAACTTGGCCACTTTTACATTCTATTTGTTTTCTATATGAAATATGAATGCAGTGAGAGTGGTGTCCCAATACTTGGAGTTGAATACATTCACTGTGGGTGTCTGGTTAAGTCAAGGCAGTGTCCCATTTGTGGTTTTTAATTGACAGGTTATCACGATGCAGCCAAGGATATGAGGGTGTCCTAAGTGGGA
The DNA here is from genome assembly GCF_900747795.2 of Erpetoichthys calabaricus. Classification (NCBI taxonomy): domain Eukaryota; kingdom Metazoa; phylum Chordata; class Cladistia; order Polypteriformes; family Polypteridae; genus Erpetoichthys; species Erpetoichthys calabaricus. The sequence continues at coordinate 85,896,441 of NC_041401.2, forward strand.
AGGCTAGGCATAGAATCACTGCTTAAATGTAAATGTTGTCCTCTTTGCCTCATCTAACGGTTACTATCGGCACACACTCAAGAAATTTGCTGCCAAATGTGAAACAGCTGGGATGAGGATCAGCTCCTACAAGTGTGAGGTCATGGATATCCCTGGCCGGCTCCGCCTAAAGTTGCTTGCTTACAGCATGTCCCACTGGGAAGAGGCCCTGCAGCAGTCCCAGGGCACAGCTGGCTTGGGAACTCCTAGGATTTTCACAGGAAGAGCTAGAATCTATAATCTGGGGACAGGGAAGTCTGAGCTGACTTGCATGGTCTGCTGCTACCATGACCCTCTCCTGGAATAACAGTTTCAGAAAATGAGACAAAAAAATTTAATGATTTTAATTTACTAAGATTATCATCTTATGTTTCTAAAGGACATTGGAAGAATCTGTAACGTTACTCCGCTTACCCATGGTATTGATGTACGATTTGCACTTGTTCTACAAATTTACTGTAATTTTAAAATTAGTTCATTAGTAAAGAGGATTTACCTTTTTGGTTTATGGATTTCATCTGAAACTGTTTGTTACCGTGACACAGTGGTAGCGCTGCTGCCTCGCAGGAAGGAGACCTGGGTTCACTTCCCGGGTCCTCCCTGTGTGGAGTTTGCATGTTCTCTCCATGTCTGCATAGGTTTCCTCCAGGTGCTCCGGTTTCCTCCCACAGTCCGAAGACATGCAGGTTAGGTGCATTGGCAATCCTAAATTGTCCCTGGTGTGTGTGTGTGTGTGTGTGTGTGCGCCCTGTGGTGGACTAGTGCCCTTCCAGGTGTTTGTTTCCTGCTTTACGCACGGTGTTGGCTGGGACTGGCTCCAGCAGACTCCCGTGAACCTGTGTTAGGATGTAGCGGGTTGGAAAATGAATGACTGACTGTTAGTGTTAATATCCAGTGTACACTAGGACATTGTGCAGATGTCAGAGGAAATTCTATAGAAAATTTGCTATCAATTAAAATTTTTAACCTGATTTTGGAGCCAGAAATGTCAAGTTCCAAGTGCATAAGGTGTCGACTGCCTCCTTTGTTTAGTTTTCTATTCACAGATACAGAAGCAAGGAATGGATTCTTTGGATCAAAAGGTCTGCAAGTAGAAAAGGAAAATAAAAACTAATTAGACACATTACCAAAAACACCTTGCTACCTTAATTCACATAACACGCTCCATATGTTGGTATATGGAAAAGAAGTAGTTTAACTGAAAACAAAAAAATTGCATACTTACATCCATATAGGTTTTAAATTTATTGTGGGCAGTATTAGGTAAAATCATCTTTTTTTTTTTTTTTTAATATAAATAAACTTCAGTTTAAAGCTAACTTACGGTTTCTGGGTCTCAAAGCTTTTTAACCGTCCCATCTCTCCTGTGTATACTTTGTTTAAACCAATGTCGCTGTGGACAACCAGCTCATACTGTCGGATACTGAAAGAGAGCAAAACAAATCAAACTAGCGAAAATATTTCAAACAAGCAAAATGATATATTTCAAAAACCAGACTAACATATGAAATTGACATATTACACAATGAATGACAAAATTTAAAAAAAAAAAATTGTGTAAATCAATAACTGGAAATTAAATGGCTCCACCTTAATGACTACAAATACGTAACATCTTTTCTACATGATGGAGCATCATTTTATCCAACAAGCAAAAAATGTACACCACCAGAATTGCACATTCTGAAAGAAACAATTTTGTCTCAAGTTCTACATTTTTCAATGGGATAGAGTGTGACCATTTATATAGAATAAAATGATACCAGCAAATGCTTAAAAAACAAATAGTACTTAAATGCACACTTGGTGCTGTGATTTGACAAGATTATGCACAGACAAACCTTGATTCATCTCCTGTTGCTTCAACTCCAAAATGCTCACAAACTGCTGGCCAAAACTGCTCCCTCCATGAGACAAAGTCTTCTTCCAGGCTTTAACACAGAAAAAGTAACTCACTATAGGAAACAGGCTCATGTGTGAGCTACACCAGTTAAGTACACCATTTGAGAACAGCATTTTACTGAACACAAAAATGGACCAAATGGATAGTATAGCACACAAAAAGGAATACAGTAGTCTTAAAGCCATAAACAATTCTTAAAATTGTACACCAATACTGTAAGGCACATTAACCATAAAAACAACACAGAACATTTCTATACACATTTGTACTGTAATGTCACACAAGGTACACATTTTTCTTTTAATGTAGTAGTTACATGTAACCTATTTGACTTAGCAGTAATTTTCATTTCTTCCTATGTATAATTATGCAGTAATTAATCTTAACCACAACTAGTTCTGTTAACTTATATTCATAGTTACCACAATGAATTACAAGAAAAACATTTGAATAGAGCTTCAGATTGAACAGTATAAACTTCATCTGCAGTTATCTTAACCTTAATGTAACCAATCAAGTAGACTACTGACTTTATCAGAGTTTTATATTTTACATATTTTTATACATATAAATGGGCAAAGACATACAATGATTTGATATTGTTAAAGATTAAGTATTCCGGGATAGATTGTAGTTTTAATTTTGTAAGTAAGTAAAAGGCTGCTATTTAAACATTTTATAATGATCAAAACAAACTCCAAAACAAATCAAGGCAATTTACTAATCAGGATCAATTGTGTTGCTTTTTTGTTCCATATGTAAAATTTCCTGTCAGTTTTACATTCTATTGAATTTAGAAATTATGTAATTAGTTGTATTTGCAGGAACAGATTCATTTTCTAATCCTGTTTAATATTTTATACCCCTTGTTTTTATTAATATAGAAGCTACTTGATATGCTCACAGATGTAAATGGATGCAAATGGAGTTTCTCTTTAGGACAATGCTATTTGCACTAATGTTTATTGCTTTCCATTTAAATTTCAAATTCTTCGCATATGTAAAACTTTTAAACTGGAATTTGGGAAAAAAATGCTACAACACCAATCCTGTTCATGCTCTAGATTAGTCTTCTTTCAATTTCATGAATTTTTCAATTTTCAGTTTCTCAGTTAAAACCATTTCTGTTAATGCTAAGGATAAAACTTCTGATGGTGTGGCTTCTTCTACAATACAAATTTCTAAACTCCATCTTTTTTGTAAAACAGAACTGATTAATACACCTCAGTCCAACAACCTTTTCCCCTCTTCTTCTAAACATTTTAAAACAGAATTTGTATCAGTGGATGTTCATCATAAAGCAAGTTAACCAACAATATTAGCTGTTCTGTTGCTTGTAGCTAGTTTTTATTTTGCTCAAATAAGAAAAACACTGCAACTAAATACCTTTGACTAAAACTAAATGAGAAGGATAAGTAAATGGAGTAAATGCCAGTGCACTAAAAGTTATTTTCATAGACAATAAAAACTTGCACTATTGGTATTTTGATTAAGTATAAAAATGGCTTTTTCACAGCTATGAAAATTAAATAATTCTTAAGCAACAAGACCAACCTTCTATTTAAGAAACTGGATGAAATAATAACTGCTGCAACTGTGTTTTGAGTTCACCTGGACCAGCTGAATATTATTTACAGACTTGTACACTTGGTATCTAGGTATAGCATACATAAATACTGCATAGATACACACACACACTCAAATATGTGGAAAACTTTACATATGTTTTGCTTATGTGAAATGTAGTCTATATATACACACATAACTAGCTGTATTGCGCATAGAACAGCATCACAAAAACATATTGCATAACCTACAGTCTACAAGGCTATGAATGGCAAGGAGAGATCTGATATAGACATTTCAGAAATGAAACCTTGGTACTGTTTTATTTAGTCCAAGGACAAAACTGAGTTTTTGCATCAGTGTGATGCTATTAACTTGTTTTCTTATTATGGTCAGCTGATAGACTGCATTTACTTTAATACTGCACAGGACGTACAACATTGAGAAAGACTAAATTATTCATTCAGGGTAGACAGGAGATGCAACAAAGATGCCATGTCACAATAACATTTAAAAATGATCTCAACGCTAATCATGCTCCGAAAATATATTGGTTAATTTTAAATCTACAGTTTGTTTTTTTTTATTTTTTTTTTTTTAATACAAATAACAGTACATGGGCTACTAGATACAATTCTTCTGCATATTAGAAAACTGTATTAGTCACTCTTGATTTGATGCAACAATGTTCAAAATAGTAGTCCATTTGAAAAGCCCAAGAGTAAATTTCTCAAAAAAAAGATCCTAGTACTCAAGTACAGCATAAACCTTTCCTGCTTTAAAGTGTACGAGTCACTATACAATTAAAATGGTATGCATTCTGATGGAGTTCATTGTTGGTCTATTTTTGTCACATTATAAGCAAAAGATATAGAATAAAGACAGATGTGTTTGTAATTCAAAGGAGAATATCAACAAGCTGGGCAACAGAATTAACACACTCTCAGCCACTTACTTTTATACATTTCCCTCCCAGGGATATACCTTATGGGGGAAAAAATGCAAATCACATCAAGAACAAAAGATGGGCGTCAAGGTGGCAGTGTGCAGATAGGGTAATAAGTTGTAACAATATACAGGTGCTGGTCATAAAATTATAATATCATGACAAAGTTGACTTATTTCAGTAATTCCATTCAAAAAGTGAAACTTGTATATTAGATTCATTCATTACACACAGACTGATGTATTTCAAATGTTTATTTCTTTTAATGTTGATGATTATAACTGACAACTAATGAAAGTCCCAAATTCCGTATCTCGGAAAATTAGAATATCGATTAAGACCAATGCAAAAAAAAGGATTTTTAGAAATGTTGGCCAACTGAAAGGTATGAACATGAAAAGTATGAGCATGTACAGCACTCAGTATTTAGTTGGGCTCCTTTGGCCTGGATTACTGCAGCAATGCGGCGTGGCATGGAGTCGATCAGTCTGTGGCACTGCTCAGGTGTTATGAGAGCCCATGTTGCTCTGATAGTGGCCTTCAGCTCTTCTGAATTGTTGGGTCTGGCGTATTGCATCTTCCTCTTCACAGGTCAGGCAAGTTTGCTGGCCAATCAAGAACAGGGATACCATGGTCCTTAAACCAGGTACTGGTAGCTTTGGCACTGTATGCAGGTGCCAGGTCCTGTTGGAAAATGAAATCTGCATCTCCATAAAGTTTGTCAGCAGCAGGAAGCATGAAGTGCTCTAAAACTTCCTGGTAGACGGCTGCATTGACCTTGGACCTCAGAAAACACAATGGACCAACACCAGCAGATGACATGGCACCCCAAACCATCACTGACTGTGGAAACTTTACACTGGACCTCACACAACGTGGATTCTGTGTCTCTCCTCTCTTCCTCCAGACTCTGGGACCTTGATTTCCAAAGGAAATGCAAAATTTACTTTCATCAGAGAACATAACTTTGGACCACTCAGCAGCAGTCCAAAGGCGAGACGCTTCTGATGCTGTCTCTTGTTTAAGAGTGGCTTGACACAAGGAATGCGACAGCTGAAACCCATGTCTTGCATACGTCTGTGCGTGGTGGTTCTTGAAGCACTGACTCCAGCTGCAGTCCACTCTTTGTGAATCTCCCCCACATTTTTGAATGGGTTTTGTTTCACAATCCTCTCCAGGGTGCGGTTATCCCTATTGCTTGTACACTTTTCTACCACATCTTGTCCTTCCCTTCACCTCTCTATTAATGTGCTTGGACACAGAGCTCTGTGAACAGCCAGCCTCTTTAGCAATGACCTTTTGTGTCTTGCCCTCCTTGTCCAAGGTGTCAATGGTCGTCTTTTGGACAACTGTCAAGTCAGCAGTATTCCCCATGATTGTGTAGCCTACAGAACTAGACTGAGAGACCATTTAAAGGCTTTTGCAGGTGTTTTGAGTTAATTAGCTGATTAGAGTGTGGCACCAGGTGTCTTCAATATTGAACCTTTTCACAATATTCTAAATTTTCCGAGATACTGAATTTGGGACTTTCATTAGTTGTCAGTTATAATCATTAAAATTAAAAGAAAAACAATTTGAAATACATCAGTCTGTGTGTAATGAATGAATCTAATATACAAGTTTCACTTTTTGAATGGAATTACTGAAATAAAATCAACTTTGTCATGATATTCTAATTTTATGACCAGCACCTGTATAAACACAATGTGACAGAAGAATTTTTTCACTATTAGTAAGAGTCAGAATTTTGGTTCTACTGACATTCTTGCTAGAGCCTTTTTAATTATATAAACCATTAACGTAAAAATGCACTTTACAGATTAAACATGCAGATGACACTACATTCGATGGATTAGCCTGTACCCTAGATTCAGAAGAATTCCTGAGGAAAGGCCAATATTAACAAGAATTAGGTAGATAAGTAACAAATAATATTGAATCACACTGGGTCCATATCAAGGAAGGGGTTGAGGGCTGAATGTATAAGTAATTAATCATGGTGTGCTGCACCTACTCAAAATAAACTAAAGAAATAGTCACTTACTGCTGGTTTTTGGCCATTTCTTGTATTTTGTTATCATCCATTCTGCATCTTTTGTTGCCTTGAGGCAGGGTGGCACAGTGGTTAACATTGCTGCCTCACAGCTCAGGTTGCATTTTTGGCCACAGTAAAATTGATTCACTATAGCCAGCAGATGCTTCTCTAGTACTCTAGGGTATGTAGGGCCATTGAAACATTATGATCCACTCAAAACTAATTCAGTTCCTGAAAATTACAGCGATTTCGCAGAACTCACAGCAAACTGAATTCTGCAGTGTTTGTTCATCACTAGTGAATATTTGAGACCACATCTAGAAAATGTTGTGCAGCTCTGGAATCCATTTAATAAGGACATACAAGTGCTAGAAGGCGGCCAGTGCTACAAAATTAATTCTATGAATGTGGGGTATAACCAGAAACAACAAATACTGTCAAGCCTAATTAACACATTTCAGGACAATACATGCAGAAATTCATGTAGCTTGTTTCCTTAAGGAGGTTGACCAGATATAAGGTGATGGCCATGCTATAAAAAAAAACACAATTTCACACGCACACATATGCAGCGTATTCATTTGAATATTTTGTTACAGTACAATGTAATTAATGTTCCTATGAACTGTTCACACGCTTAAAGATAGTGGGTAGCTATAAAATAGCTCACCACCTTACCTACTCAAGCTTGATTTAAAAAGGATATAAATTTTAGTATTTTTAATCAAAGAACTTACTTGCTATCATCATCTCCCAAACCAAGATCAAATATCCTGCGTGCACCAAGTTCTTCAAATTTCTTGTCAACAAATTTTCCCATGGCATTATAATGCTCATAGGTTTTATTGCCTAGGCCAAAAACCTAAAAAAAAAAAAATATTAAAACAGCATAAGAGAGTAGATATTAAATACATTCAAACTATATATTTACTTATAAGTGATGACTAAATAAACAAACAAACAAACCAAATAAAAAATAGAATCCAATTTAGCATTTACGACCCAAAAAAAAAAAAAAAACGCCATGTTCAGTAATTTGTGCGATTCATGTTTATACAAACATTCTGGCTAATTGTTCATGTTGTCAACCCCTATGCCCTAATAAATATAAACCACTTCCAGTCTATAAAAATGTGTTTGCCAATCTGTCCGCATTTTTACAGATTTAAATAGACAGTATAATAGGACATGTTAAACAACATTACTTGTAATTACTGTACACTCCAAATCAAATAAGATGAGCAGCAAGAAGTTATGAAGCATTTAAGCTTGTACATGCAACCCAGACCTGTCCAAAAACTTCAGACCATGACACAGACTCCACTGATATCTATGCTGTGCAGTCGGAGCTTCATAAAACAAAATCGGTATGCATATCAGTATACTAAACAAAAACACAACATGCACTATTATAGCTTTGAGGACTAAGTGAAGTGTAATAAGTGGCTTTTTCTGCTGTACTGGCAAACTTACAAAATAAAAACCACGGATGGGCTAAAAAAAGCAACACACACACAAACACACCGATTCGCCAGAGCTTACTTACTGCATAGTTCACACCAGACAGGTCAATATCTGTTTCCTGTAGCCAATCATAGAAATCTTGAGCATTATCAGTGGGATCTCCTTCTCCATATGTTGCCATACAAAAGACAGCAAGTGAGTTTTCAATTTCAGTAAGACGAGACAGCTCAGACTGTGTAAGACAAAAGTTAATTTACAAACAGTATCCTATTAATCCCTATATATTTCATAAAGATTACTTTGTCAGTAACAAGGTACTAGAATTTTCTCTTTAGTGTTTATGGAAAGGTTCCAGAAATATCAGAGGCCTTCAAACCCCTAAACATATTACTCACTCAAATTCAACTGCTAGCAATTCATTTACATAAACCATTATTTGCCAGTCTGAAATTTTCATATTCTAGAGGGGAAGCATGCAAACAGGCATTACATGTTTAATATCTTTGGTAAAATAGCTTATGGGAATTGGATGTAAAATATTAGAGTCTTTAAATATTTAAATTAATCCAATGAAGTGTAGAAATACAGCAGGAAACCTGGTGAGCAGTACTTAAAGAAACAGCATTTTATAAAGGGTAAAATGGTTGTAGTCTCAGCTGAGCTATTGATCATGTGGGGAGTTTCGAGAGAAGAAAAAAAAAAAGAAAAAAAAAAAAAAAGGTACTCCAGTTTTGCTTCCCCATCCTAAAGACTTACAGTTTAAGTTAACTGGGAACACTATGCATGTGTGAACACAACAATGGATGGGCATTTCTTGCCTTGTAACCAATGCTGTTATGAATCTGGTCCCCACAACCCTGACTTGGAATAAGGTGGTTTGACAATGGCTTGTCAAAAACACTAGTAGAGAATCCAAGACAAAAAACCCTCAACAGAAACATATACCAGAATGATTACCATATCATACTCCTCAGGATCTGCAGCCATTCCTCTCATTCCGTAACGATGGGAGTCTTTGGAAAGGCGATTTGCAAATTCTTCAGCCGTTCCAGTTTGAGAACCATAAAACACAACTATGTTTTTACCCTTATCAGAAGAAAAAAAAAAAAAAAAAAAAAAAAAAGTTACACAATCATCATCATCTTCCTAAAAAGATGCTTTTCAGCCCTCTTATCAAACCACTCTTACCGTTTTCTTCATCTTTTCAATAAAACTTGTCTCTCTTACAGCAGGAGTCCTAAGTAAAGAAAATTTTAAAAAGATAAATATTTAAAACATTTCAATAGATATCAGTAGTAGATATGCTTAATGATTAAGCCTTTTGTGATAAAATTGCTTTATACAATCAGGGTTCAAAGTTTTTAGTATGGCTTGCATAGAACTTTATATATACACACACGTCTCCTTATTTTAAAACATAAAATGTTATGCATCCATCCTCAAATCTAACCAATCCTAACTGAGTGTCAAAGGGACCAAAGGATATTCAAGCAGCTTGGACAGGTCCATTGAAGTCTATAAATGTAGTTTAATTTAATCACAGCTTGTAAAAGCTTTTGAAATTGTCTCTGAGCAGTAATGGTTTACTGGAATTTATTACTGTTGAAGATTTCTGAATGTGTTTTTTTTTTTTTTTTTTTTTTTTTTTTTTAAAGCTTTAAGCAGTTAAAAATAAATAGCTTGTTAAAAAATGTAGCCCTGAACAATATTTTAATCATTCTCCAAATTGGATCCATTTCAAGTGTTGTTCATTCAAAATGATTGCCAAAAAATTGACAAAATGTCTAACATCACAGGGAAAATAAATAAATATCACCAAACAGGGGAAGTTGAACTTGGATGCAAAAAAGGTTTAATAATTATATTTAATTCTGCTAAAGATATTGCACTATGTGCCAGACTTGCAAAAGTCATTGCGTCCATCTTTTGCATAAATGTTGTATGCATATATAACTTCACTTTTCCAATATCACTAATGTCAGTACAGTGTATAGATTGCACTATAGAAACAAAATACAACATTGGCTCAGACTTACTCACGTTGGACTAACAAGCCCAGGTCATTATAAAATGTGGAAATGAAGAAGATTGAGGTGGGACACAAAGATGTTCTTGTAAAATGTGTCATTTTCTAGAAAAACAATTCTTAGAAACATTTTATAAATCCTAAGGGGTAAAATGAAATAAGAATGCATAACAATACAGTACACCATTTTAAATAAATTATGCTTTCATATATTTGTTTATTTTGACGATTTTAGTTCTTAATTAAAACACCTGTGAGTTGCAATATTTTGTACAGCACTAAAATAAAATATTCATTATGCAGATTTAGCTTGTAGACACATTATTATTACTTCATAAATCACATCCTCAAAATGTATACTTTATGTCAGTTTAGTAGCCTATAGGTTTTTTCTTTTGGAGATTATGATTATGTAGAATTCTTACAACAAAAACTCCCCCCAATAAATTCTCTGATTTGAAGCTTTCTATTACAAAGTATGGAACTAAACTACTTTTAGAAACCGAATAACAACATTTTGCAGTTTACAGTATATTGGATTTAGCAGTGTATGTTTATTTTATCTGTATACCTGCATTTTTTGGGTTGTGTATGGTACAAGTGTTTCAGTGAATGAAATTATGAAATTTAAACAGTGTACAAAGTACCTATTTTTTTTTTTTTTTAAATTACAGAAAAATCAACACAGTATTGTATATTTATGTGAGATTAAATTTTAAATTTGTATTACAAATTGCTCAATGCAATATCTACGAAAGAAAAAAAAAAATCAAAGCACAGTATATAAATAAAATAGGGACATTTAGGAAATTGAAGACAATCATAATACAAAACAAAGTTGGCATCTTGTAACACTATCAGTTGTACTGTAATAATAATCATGAATTATACATGTTTTTTCAAGCTATAAAGCTCCCTTGAAAGAGAATAGCAACTGCCCAGTCTTGTTATAGGTGGCTATGTATTTGCCAAATCTGTTTGGTTGCGTCACCCACTAATTCCCCAGTGGGTGCTCTCTGGACTCCAGTTTATACTTCTTATTTCCTTGCATCATACTTTGAAACATAACATGACAGAAGGTCACTTCTAAAATTAAAAATACACATCATGCTCAACATAAAAAAATAAAATGATTTACATGCACTGTTTGGCACACACACCGACCTTCACCTCTAGTGCCTATTGATCTAGTAGGAATCTGACATTTAAAACCATTTGCATCAAAGGTAATGGGAGTACAAGTAAGCAGAGAATACTGAAGCAGGTTTCCTTTGGTGGTTCTGGAATATGTAATGCAAAATGCACCCTCAATACAAATTCCATGTGTTTTTCTAAATTAAAAATTTAGAATGATTGAGAATGTTGTTAGGCAAATCTTATGCCTCTCTTGTAAATAAATTCCTATCTTCTTTCTAAAATGGAGACTGGTCAAAGTCTTTACTCAGTTGGTAAGTAAGAAGCACAGATGTTTGAGAGGGGTGGAAGATTGGGGTAGGAGTTTCTATTAGCTAGCTCTATCCCAAACTCTTTCCAAAAAGCTTACATGTTCACATAGAGGTAGCATGGATAAAGCAAGTACAAATGGATTGTAGGAAATCTTCAATAATGTTTAAAGGCAATTTTCTTAAATGTGTTGCAAGTTCCTAAGACAATACCCCAATTTTTCTCTTAACATTTCTTTATAGGTTTCCACAATTTTAGTATTTGTGTATCACAGCTCCAGCTGATTCAAAACTCTGCTGTAAGAGTCCTTACATGAACCACCAACAGTGAGCACATAACTCCCATCCTGCATCTTACAGAATTGAATATACTGTAAAATTCTATTATTAACTTACAAAGCTTTAAATGGCCTTGCACCGGACTACATCAGTGACCTTCTCCATCATTAATTCTCCCGTTTGTCAACCTTGGCCCTCTGATTCTGTCAATCTTGTTGTGTTCCACACTAACCTGCACTCCATGGGTGACAGGGCATTTTCAGCTGTACAGCACCCAGACTTTGGAATGACCTCCCTAAATTAATCAGATCAGCTGACTCCATTCATTCCTTAAACAACTTAAAACTCATCTGTTAAGGAAGGCTTTTAACTTAACCTAACATTCTGTCCCTTCTGTCAATTTACCTCTCTGTCCAGATGCTCAGGATAATTTGTGTGTGTGTTGTATCACAATTTACAATAATGTAATTTGTTCAGGCTTTCCTATTAGTATTCAGTTTAGCATTTTACCCCGGTTTATGACTTTTATTCTATTTAATCCTTTGTATCTCCTGTATTTATCTGTTTAGTGTTATGTAGAAATATTTATACCCAATGTTTCATATACCCTGCTGTTTAAATAAATGCCTTGCGAATGGGAAAGGCACTATATAAATAAAATGTATTATTGCTCTTCTCTCATTAATAATTAGAACCTGCAAAACATTCAAAATCCACTAATGTCTGTATGTGTTGATGCCCATTTACAATCTAGCTTTGTAGATTGGTTGGTGTTCACATGCATTTTACTTTCCAATATCACCTAATGCAGAGTTCAAAATACAGGGGCACCTCAATAAATTAGAATATCATCAAAAAGTTAATTTATTTCAGTAAGTCAATTCAAAAAGTGAAACTCATTATATAGATTCATTACACACAGAGTGATATATTTCAAGCATTCATTTAGTTTCAATTTGCTGATTATGGCTTCTAGCTAATGAAAACCCAAAATTCATTATCTCAGAAAATTAGAATATTGTGAAAAAGTTCAAAATTGTAGACTCCATGGTGTCACACTCCACTCAGCAAAATCAACCCAAAACATCTGCAAAGGTGTCCTGAACTTTTAAAATGGTCCCTCAGTCTGGTTCAGTAGGCCACACAATCATGGGGAAAGACTGCTGACGTGACAGTTGTCTAGAAGACAGTCATTGACCCCCACCACACGAAGGGTAAGCCACAAAAGGTCATTGCTAAAGAAGCTGGCTTTTCAAAGAGTGCTTTATCCACGCATATCAATAGAAAGTTAAGTGGAAGGAAAAAATGGCAGAAAAAGGTGCACAAGCAACAGGGATAACTGCATCCTTGAGAGGATTGGGAAGCACAGCCTATTCTAGAATTTGGGGGAATTTCACAAGGAGAATTTCACAAGCAGTGGACTGCGGCTGTCAGTGCTTCAAGAGTCACCACACAGACATATCCAGGGCATGGGCCACAACTGTCTTCCCTGGGCTAAAGAGAAAACTGAGTGGATTGTTGCTCAGTGGTCCAAGGTCCTCTTTTTCAGATGAAAGTAAATTTTGCATTTCATTTGGAAATCAAGGTCCCAGAGTCTGGAGGAAGAGTGGAGAGGCAAAGAACTCAAGTTGCTTGAGGTTCAGTGTTTAGTTTCCACAGTCAGTGATAATTTGGGGAGCCATGTCATCTGCTGGTGTTGGTCCACTGTGTTTTATCAATTCCAAAGTCAGCGCAGCCGTCTAACAGGCGGTCTCATGGCCTTGGAACCCCTGCAGATTGGTTATTGTTTTTTGTTTATTTCCCCCCTACAGCCATCTGGAGTTTTTTTTTTTTTTCTTTTTTCCATAGGACCTTACTTTATTCTTTGTTAATCAGAATTGCCAAATTTTTTATATAGTGACAAAGTTCTCTACATCTTATCTTTATTATTTCAGTTGACAAAATTGTGTGTGTTCTGGTGTAAATGTATTTAGTAGATAGCACTGTGGCAACTACTTTTGCCTCACATTTAATGTTAGACACAGCCCAAAACACACAGCATATACCCTGCTCACTCCTAACTGATTGCCTGAGATCGATACGCGAGGCAGAAATGACTAGAGAAAATATTCTGATTTTTTTTTTTTTCCCAGGAAGTGCTGCACTTTAAATATGGCAAGTTTAAATTCCATCTGAAAGAATGAGTTTTATTTGTGTGTGTGTGTGTTGGTTGAAAATAGGTTGGGAGAAGAAACTATATGCAGGTAGTTTATTCCTAAATATCAGGCTTCTCAGTGGATAGGCCAGGAGTTTTATACAAATTTTTGGATGCATTTACTGCAATAACAAAAAAACATAAGATAACAAGTGAAAATAAATTCTATATATGTATAATGTGGCATCTGGCAAAGTAAGAACTACAAATAATCCTTTAATTAGTATTTTATCTTTCTGTGACACTCTTAAATGTATTTTGTACAAAACTAGTTTACAAAAAGTACTTCACCTTTTAATATGGCTATTAGGAGGTTTTTGTCTGTATAATCTATTAAAAACTACCCGGTCTAATAAATTGCTAAATATGCATAAAAAACAGGCCTTTCCATTAGAGCGTTTCACTGGTCACCCCAGAGTTTCTAAATAGCAGAGGATTTGCATTAAACTAAATGCAAAATACAATAATATTAGAAATGCATCCTTGTAGAAAAGAGAGTCAAAACATTATTAGAGTTCTAGTTATACACAGAAAGCCAAATCAAAATAAACAATTCTTTTCCACTAATTTAGACACCGGCTGCAATAAAAAATAATTCAGCTACTGCAGGAACAAGATGAAAGCTCTAAAATTACATTTGAAGTTGGCCAAGAAGAAGCACCCAGAGGTTACTCCTAGGACTGTGTGGGAGGTAGCATGCCAGTTATACTCAACAAGGGGGCTCCGCACCCTGCTCGCTTCGCTCGCCTACCCCCGGCGTTTTGAACCCGTGCCCGCTGGGCAGCCACGTGTGAGGATGACGCACGTTTAATACGGAGCGTTCGCCTGTGTCACTCTGGGGGCCCCCACTGTTAATACGGAGCTCCGTCCGTACTATTATGCGGTGCATTGTGGACTACTGCGGACCCCGTAGTGTTTCCCGTTTCAGTTTGTATCTCGGTCAGTCAAACTTTTGTTTTTGAAGCTTTTGAATTCCGGTCTTCATTATCTGTAACCTGCTGTCCATGTGTTTGGCCCCCTCGTTTAACCTGTTTATGACGTTTTACTTTGCTTTCTACTCTGTCTTTCATTTCTGATCTCGCTTTATTCTGCTTTTGTTTCAATGACACCTGGTCCGTGGTGAATATATTTTCCCTTTTTCGAGTAATAACTTTCATTTGTTTACGATACTGTGATGTTTATCGTACTGTTAATAATACATCACTGTAATGTGATTCACCAATGCTGTATAGTTTGGACGTGTGAGGATGACGTATGTTTAATACAGAGCGTTCGCCCGTGTCACTCTGGGTCTCCCCACTGTTACTACGAAGCTCTTTCCGAACTATTATGCGGTGCATTGTGGAGCACTGCGGACTCTGTAGTGCTTCCCGTTTCACTTCGTATCTCGTTTAGTCGAGCTCTTTCTTTTTGGAGCAGTGCCTGCCTGGTCTGCGGCATTTCAGACGCACGTTGTAGGCGCCTGCGTTCATTAATTATATCCAGGCAGGCGCGTGTTTGTATCTCGGTCACTCGAGCTGTGTCGTGTTGAATCCGTGCCTGCTTTGCCTACGCAGTTTGAGATGTGCGTTGTAGGCGTCCACGTTCCCATTTCACTCTGGTGCGGGGCGTTGACTCCTCTTGTTTTACTATGTCTCCTCCTGCGCCTTCACCATGCCGTTTTGCACTGGTGCAAAGGGGGGGGGGGGGCCTTGTGTGGTGCCTGCACATGTGCGTAGTCTCTCCCGTTTCACTCGAGGGGGCCGGGCTTTGTGTGGCACTTGCGTCTTTTGCGTCCACGGGCAGGTCCCTGCATCCATATCCGGTTTACCATTCTCGTTTAGTAATATGGATCAGTGGTTCTCAAAGTCGGTCCTGGGAACCCTCTGTGGCTGCAGGTTTTTGTTCCAACCATCTTCTCTTTTTAATTGGACTCTGGGCTAATTAAGTGAACTGTTATTTCCCAGATCCTGTGTTTTGGGAACAATATCCATATTACTAACCGAAGGTTGTAAACCGGATGGACGCAGGACGCATCGAAGCGCACGCGCACTGCAACGAGCCTGCCCATAGCTAACGACACAGCCACAGAAAACACAGAAACGAGAAGGTTGTAAACCGGATGTCACGCGCACTGCCGCACTGCAACAAGCCCGCCACCTGTAAACTAGACTTGCTCTAATCCACTGTGCCAGTAATGTAGATCACATAACGGTCATTCAGTTTGGTGCCTGCCCCAGAGTCCAGAGTCAAACGCAGCGGCGTCCCAAAACGCGGTGGCTTTCCAGAGTCAGTAGGTGGCGCCCAAATAACACAACGTAATGCGCCGTGGCGACCGCCCCAGAGTCAAACGCAGCAGCTTCCCAGAGTCAGTACGTGGCGCCCAAACAACACAACCTGTGAGCTACACTTGCTCTAATCCACTGTGCCAGTAATATAGATCACATAACGGTCACAGACTAACCCAGCGGCTTCCCAGACTCAGTGGCTGGCACACGAACACCACAACCTGTAAACTGAACTTGCTGTGCTCCACTCTGCCAGCAGTCGGTGTCAGCAAAGGCAACGGAATCACGTCTCCACAAAACGAGACCGCTTTACTACAGATATGCTTATGTAATTAAATGACATTTCCCCAGTCGCACCCACCCTCCATGATATGTCATCCATCCAGATATCGGACGGAACAGAAACTGATTGCCATTCTTGGATTTCCGATTCGCTAGCGAATCGCGGGCTTACTTGTAGAAATAATAAAACTAAGTTTGGTAATTATATACACACTAATCAGTTATATAGAAATAATGTATTTTTTTTCTTAACAATATTTTCATTTCATTTTTCTGGGTGTTCTAATTGTTTAATTAATCCATTAAATAAATGGGTCTAACACTAAAGTAGTTACAGCCTTTCATGATTCCGTGCTGTTTCCCTGGGTGTTTTTAATTGTCATTAAGATACAATGTAAGGAGCAAACTGCACAGAAGAGGTAAAATATAATGAAAACAACAAAAGTGAGTTAAGCATTTAAATCTATAGCAAAAATAGGAATATTTCTAATTGTCTTATAAATGTAAAAATCATGCCTCTGTGCTTTCTTAATGTATAATAAGAGAAAAAAATACCATCTAATTAATTGAGATCCGTATCATCATCAGTTGTTGTCACTGATTATGAATCTGGTTGAAGCAAAAACCTGAAGCCACAGTGGGCCCCCAGGACCAACTTTGAGAACCCCTGCTCTAAATAAAATGTCTGATTAAAAACCAAACATGAATGAGATTCAGTGCACAACTGACCAAGAACACAGTGAAAATAGTAATTGTTTAGTGGCATGTTGATCAATTAAATAAAAGTGTGAAACACATCTACAAAGCCAAATATTTGGTCAAGACTGCTACAAAACATGAGAAGTTTGAAAACTGCCATAATTCAGCAGCATGCCACAAGGTTCCCCACAAAACGTACATATTGTTTAAATTCTATTTTATGGATTTTATACACAAATACTGACCAAACAGCTTGTACTTCTGTCTTACAGATATTTAATCAATCCACATTTGTAGACTTTTTTTGTCCATTAATGTATCATTTTCTGATGTACCTTTACCGTTTCAAGGAATTTAATCTTGCTCACAAAGCTTTGGAGATAAGGCAAAAAAAAAAAAAAAATATACATCTCTAGGACAGGGCATAGCAGTCCATCACAGCATAAGTCGAAGACCAACTTGAATACATCCCCCTCCAATGCTAGGTTAGACAGGAGTTACTTTTGATTATACTATATATTTTTTTTTTTTTTTTTTTTTAAATGATTATTCATGCACACATTTTTAGATTTAAAATCCTAACCCAAAATATCTATTGCAGGTTTTCCACCAGAACTGCTGTTCAAAACAAAGCAATCATTACTACTATGTAATGAAATATGATTTAAACTGGTAAAATAAATTTTACAGTTATCTGCTCTGAGCCTATTGTGGAACGTGTTACAAAATGCTTCCAAGTCCTATTAACGTTAAACAAAGTTGAACTGAAACAAAATCAGTTACTAACCTGCTAGATACTAGTAGTTCCTCCTTGGGAACAGAGTAAGCACATCCCATGCTGATTTGGAAAACTTAACTTCCTTCCCCTCCCTCCCCCACCTTTCTTCCAGGTTGTAGCCAATCCACTTGATTTCGAAAGAAAGTGGTGGTGGGGGAGAGGAAGGAAGGAAAAAACTAAAAAAGAAAAAAAAAAAAGCTCCACCACTACATAAACTCCATGTAACAGGGCCTAATCAAGATAGCAGACAGTCATCCAAGTGCAAAAAAATTCCTTAAGCATACATTTTGCTGCTTTACTAGCACAGCTGACACGCACGAAGTCTTTTTTGTTAGCACGGCTGAAAGTGCAGCCATACAGTTCAGAGGAAACTGAACATCTGGCAACAGTGGTGGGAAAGAATCAAGAGCCTACAATGAAATTTCCCAGAAAACCCTGTGGCACTCTCATACACACAGCCACTCTTCCACCCTCCCTCATTTTTTTTCCTTGTCTACAGGGAATAAGGGGAGCCTCCTTCTCTCACAGTATGGTTTCCTTGGAAACTGTTTATATCATAACCACTTTTTTCTTCTAAAAAGGAAACAGCAGGCTGAATGAAGCTTAATTCAAAGCTTCTCCACACAGAAAGATCTCACTATGGTAACACAATCTATCATAAAAGGATTCTATTTGTGAATAGAGGCTGTTCTATTCAGCATCATAGCAAATTAGAGATGGCTTCAGAAGGACTAAAAAGGCCTGACATTTTTAGTAGATTTTAGAAATATCCTTACATTTAAAGAATCTAAAAAAGTGCACAATTAAATCAGAAAATAGCTTCATGTAGACGTTTTGTGAAGGATTAAACTTATTATCCACAAGAGAACTATTCATGAACAAAATTGGCAAAGTATATTTCCACCTTCATGACTGTTGTTGATAGTACAAAAGGTCAGACTATACAGTGGTAGGGATTGAGAGATGCACAAAAACAAAAAACATAGGGAAAAAAAAAAAACACATACACAAGACTGACATGGAGACAACAGTATATTTTGTGATAAAAAAAAATCAAAAACTATATAAATAATACACACAATGGCCTATTTCTGTCACGTTTAAATTGTAAATTCATTGTAGACGGTTATCGAAGCTGTAGATATTTCAAGTTTTCAAAATCAACAGCTGCTCCATTTGTCCACTACCACAGCAGAATGAAACCACAACCATGTAGAAGAACATAGAAGACAGTTATTCCCATTATTCATATTATTAAAAACTTGCAAAAAGGGGGTAGGGAAAGAATACAAAAAGGGTAACCAACTTGTTTAGATTGCTATCATGACACGGTAACATTGGACAAAAGCACCAAGAAGAAAATTGATGCAACAGATACAAGTTAAAATACTTTATAAAACTGTCAAAAACAAGTTGGATGTTACACTTACCCTCTACAGTCAAACAAACAAAATACAAATTCTGGAGTCAATCATCTGCTTCAAAGAGGCATACAATATCAGTTTAATGTGCAGTAACTCCCTTTGTTGAAACATTCACATGATATGCAAGAAGGGCTTTACATGCTCTAGTCCCAGAAAAAAAAAAAAAAAAAGCCATAATAGAAATATCTCCAGTAGGCAGGATGTTTTTAGGGTGATCCACAGCCTAAAATTCATATTAGGTTATAATTTGAAATTGAAGCTCTTGTCAAACTTATCAGGCAGGAACCTAGAGGTTCCATCAAAAAGGTGTTGCCACCAATGATCACGAAATGTTAATGATACAGTATAACCAATTAAATATTCGGTAGAAGGAACTATGAACCCAAAAGCAGTGTTATGCTGAGCTGGAGCAAAATTGGTAGTAGTAGTAGTACTGCTACACGTAACATACCACTCTTTAGCACAATGATAAAGAATAACTAAACAAAAGAGTGATATGTGATATGATGTCATTCTTCAACATGCACAGGAATTATCCGCAGCATAAAGAAATGCAGTTAGGTTGGGGTAAGGATTTGTACCTCTGCTAGTAAGGCCGAGGATGGAGCTTAACTTTCCTGGCTTTTCTGAATTAATGAAAAAGAATAGATGGGATCTTATGAGACCAATGCTGTGCCAATAGTACAACAAGCATTTTAAAGGAACTGTGACAGGAAAAGCGTGTCCTTAGGTAAAGCTCAGAATCTATAACCCCATCTTAAGTTTATGGTCACTGACTTTTAGTACATGAAAATGAAACCTGGCAGCGTAGTGGCACAGTGGTTAGCACTGTTGCTTCACAGATCCATAGTCCTGGGCTTAAAACCCAGTTACTATCCATCTGGAGTTTGCACATTCTCCCAATGTCTCTGCTCTCCTCACATCTCCAAAGAAATACAGGTTAACTTGATGGTAACTCCAGTCTGTACCAGGAACTGAGAAGGATGGCTCTGACGGCAGACAGATATTTATTAGAAGAATCTGTAAGAAAGGGACACACCATCCATCGTCTAGTGGCCCACATCCTGCTTATAGATGAAACTAAGCATTACGCACATCCAAATCTGTTCCTCTTGAGAGTCACAGGGTGGGTGATGGAACAGTCCTTACGGATGATACTATAATTGTGACCTGCTGGGCTGGCTGCTTTGAGCAGCCGTTTAAAGTTGATCCTCTGGCTAGCACGCTGGACGTCTCTGGGTTCACGGTTCTTGAGGCTGATCCTAGAATTAGCCGTGAACTACCTAATCTCACGGAGATTGCACAGGTGGTGAACCAGATGAGGGTATGGGAGGCTGCAGGAATCTGTGATATCCGGGGTGAAATTCTCCGAGATGGCGGGAATGCCTCCTGGCATGACAAGCAATCGTTGCTTCCATTTGGGAAACAGGAGTCATTCCAAATGACTGGAAAATGTTACTTGTTGTCTCGATCTGGAAAAGGAAAGGTGATCACCTGGAGTGGATCAACTACAGGGGAATAAACCCTGCTCTAGGTGCCTGGTAAGGTCCTTGCTAGGGTGATCTTCAGTAGGATCTGTGATCACTTGCTTATCTATCAGCAACCACAGCAGTCTGGTTTTACACCTAAGGAGTCTACCATCAACCTCATCCTACCACCAAGGGTTCTCATTGAGCGCTAATGCAAATATTGTTAGAATTTCTTCACAGCCTTTGTCGATTTTCATAAAGCGTTCAACTCAGTTGATCGAAATGCCCTGTGGGACATCCTAAAACTTCGCAAGATCCCCTCAAAGTTTCTGGCTATCATGGCCAGCCTATACACTGGTGCTGTAAATGTTCTGCAGAGAAGGAAAGCAGAACCTCTGCGTTTTTTCCCCAGTTGATTCTGAAGGTTGTCAGGGTTGTGTTCTTGCTCCTACTCTGTTCAATGCTTGCATAGGCTGGGTGTTGGGCAGGGATGTGGGGTCCAGCGACTATGGGGCATCCATTGATGAAAAAAGATTCACTGATCTGGACTTTGCAGATGATACTGTGATCTTCACTGAGTCAACGGGGGCTCTGGAGAGACTGAGCAAGAAGTCTCAAGTGTCTGGCCTTGCAAGTGTCTTGCATAAAAACCAAGATCCAGGCGTTTAATAACCTCTTGGGAAAGGCATCAGCAGTGTGTCTGTCTGTGGAGGAAAAGTCATCCTCGTTGAGAGGTTTATTTACCTTGGCAGTGATATGCATGTCTCTGGTGACACTTTCTATAAAGTCAGTGGACAGATTGGGAGAGCATGGGGCTTCCAGTTTTGCTATATGGTTGAAAGACAGACACTATGCACTGACCAGAGACTAAGACTGGACTCCTTCTGTACTGTGTCTCTTTGGAGACTACTTTGGTACTGCTGGTTTGACCTTGTGTCAAACGAGTGATTGTTCATGGAGTCCCAAATGAGGCACATTACCTGCATTATTAAGGGAGTGTCAATTACCGGACTATAGCCATATAGTGCAATTCCCAGAGGGTGATCAGGCTTACAGGATCCTCATTGCAGAGTGGCTGGACCAGGCCAAGGGGAAGCCCACATAACACCTGGCTATGGCAGATAGATCTTCATTTCCGGAGGGTGGGACTGGACCGTGCATCTGCCTGGGGGGTCGCCAACCGGGATCCTAAGCTGTTTCATCTTGTAATGAGTACAGCAGTGTGCTGTACCAGTGCCTGCTCCACAACCTGACCTGCTATACCAGAATCCATGGCAGACCATTGAGAAAAGAACAAAGTGACAGCTTTAAGTTGGTAAACATACAAGGATGATACTTTGTAGTTTTAACTCCTTTGAATATTTCAAACCAATATTTTGGTTGAAATGGCTCCCCTTCATGTCCAAGGTAAAACTACCATTGCATTTCAAACTGAGACTCTCATAAGTAAGCAAACCATATCTGACAATAATGGCTTCAGAATGCTTTGGTACAATCATAATGTAGATGACTTTAAGGACTTTAAGAGATGTACCTTTTCAAGAGTTTGAAAGTGGAGCATGGGTGGATTGTATAAAATTCCATGCAGTAGGAGAAAACATATGAGCCTAACAAAATGATTGACTGAGCCACTTCAATACTTTTCTTCTTCATACGAGTCCTGAGAACAGCCGATTACCAAAAATACTGTTAAGGTGTAGCATTTCTTTTTCTTTGTGCACGAGGCTGAACTAAATGGACAATAATTCTACCCTTCTGCATGGGTCAGCAAGATATAATTTAAAAAATAAATAAATAAATACAAAGTTCAGAAAGTGCAGGAGAAGAAAATGTTCATACTCGCATACTTGTGGTGTGTGGTCCATATTTGGATTTATTTTGGCTTTCAAACTGTTACTAGGACAGTGGGTTTTATGTAAAATTACGTAATTGGCAATCACAGGTGATTCAAGTATTCCAGGAAAAACACAAAAAACTGCTACTGCTATTTTTACATTCAAATTGTGCATCTATTCCAAGATGCATTACAGGTTGCAAATTTTCATTTTAAAATTGATTACTCTGAGTGTTTTAGGCAATATTAAGGGGTTCCTCACTATCCATTTGTCATTTTTGGCATCCCATACCACTTTTAGCTGCTGTTGAGTAAGGCAGGATGAAGCACGGGTCAAACTCGTGCCGAAAGAAATCTCTCAGTCCAAAATTTAGTTTTAAAAGGTTTAGTGAAAATTCAAAGCAAACAGTCCACACAAGAATAAAGAAAAAAGGCTGTTACACAAGTAGAATAAAAAGGCAAAAATAGAAAATTCATCTTCTCTAAATTTTCTTGTCAAACTTCAGTTGTTTCTATACTTAGATACTTTACTTTGCCTTCAGTATGCTCTAAATGTACGGCATTGCACGTTCAATAGAGTTCATTGTGTTACATACTATTGGGCACATTAAGGCACGGTTTAAAACCGTGTGCCCTCCATGCCTTACACACGGCAAGGCAGGTCACTAACTGAGACTAATCTATAGTCAGTGAGACAAGAAGTAGTTAGAATATACAGTACTAAATTCAATTCAGCTTGTGGGGTTACAAGAACCTCCCACAGACTATGCACTAATATATAGGCAAATATTTAATATAACTTGTGGAGGGCTATACCTATGACAACAAAGCAGAAAAGCTCAATTTGAGTTATGGGTCTCTTCCTAAATGTTGCATATAGCCAAGCTAGGTTATGCTACATATCACAATTATATAAAAAGCTGCAGTGTTCCCATATGTTCAACATGTGCTTTGTTCACTACCACCATGACCAAACATTCACCACCAAAAATTAAAGTGTTCAATTATTCATCACCGGTTGTAAAGAAAAAAGGAATAAAAGCTTTCTACAACCAAAATTAAATTGATAAAGATCACACAATGCACCCAAAATTATTAGTTAACAATTCCAAATTAAAGGAGATACAAAATAAATTGTATTAACCTTCAAACTTTTTATATCTTGTGGTACAATATTGAATAATAGGACTTAAATGTTACAATGGGAAAAAAACAGTAAAACCTTATACGGCAGGTACTCATTACACCAACTGAAATCCTGCATTGCCAACTTTGCATGTTTTTTGCAAACAAATTAGTTTAGGGCCTCGGCTAGGCCACCACAAACTACTGGCTTGCTTAATTCTCTTAAGCAACTACACTGTAGTTAGGTAGGCTTTATTATCCCAGAGGGATTGTTTGAAGTGAGAAAGTACAGAGATCCAATAGACATTGGAGAACTAATGTTATTGAATAGGGCACAGTGGTAGTGCTGCTGCCTTGCAAACTCCACACAGGGAGGGCCCAGGAAGCGAATCCAGGTCTCCTTACTGCAAGTCCTCCCCGTGTCTGCGTGGGTTTCCTCCAGGTGCTCCGGTTTCCTCCCACAGTCCAAAGACACAGGTTAGGTGCATTGGCGATCCGAAGTTATCCCTAGTGTGTGCTTAGTGTGCGTGTGTGTGCCCTGCGGTGGGCTGACGCCCTGCCCAGGGTTTGTTCCTACCTTGCGCCCTGTGCTGGCTGGGATTGGCTCCAGCAGACCCCCATGATCCTGTGTTAGGATATAGCGGGTTGGATAATGACTGACTGACTTATTGCATGAACACAGGGGCAAAAAAAGGGAGAGGGGGCAGTCATGACTTATTTTATTTATTTTACAGATTTGCACTGTGTTAAGCTCTAAGTTAAGTTTGTTATCAATGGTTATTCCCAGATATTTGTATTGCTCTACCATGTCCACTGTCTCTCCTATAATTAAAGTTGAGACAGTGGATGATGGACTTACCCGAAATCTACAACCATATCTTTTGTCTTGGAAATATTAAGTCATAAATTAGAGTGTTCACACCATTGTACAGACTTATTGTCAATAGGTCAATGGCTGTCTTCCTTATCCTGAAATTTGTGTGTATTTTTACAAGATGTGTATCCTTGTGTAAACTCCTGCGGTCTTTTGTAAACAAAAGATGAGATAAACAACCAACAGAATGGATGCAGGTCACTTTCGTACTAGGAGACCGATCTTCTAAAAAGTTCCAGCACAGTTGTTTGCTACAGCAAGTTCTCTTCCAGTATATCGTAAACATTGGTTTTCTCTCTGTAATCAAATCTCTAATGTATGATGAACAGAAGAAAAATGGACTGGAGTTTTCAGGACAATGTATGGTGCAGTACTAAAACAAGGTCACAGAGGAAATTAAGATCTGATTGGAACTGGAAGGTCCAAGACAGGCTTTTTCAAATAATGTATTTTTTATGCCATTTTCTCATGAAGCATAAATTTGTTAAGTATAAGAAAGAATCTGTATAGATTTTCTAATATCTAAACTAAGTAGTTTATTTAGAGTTCACTTTCTGTGGCCTTCATAGCCTGTATTTTTCCCACCAGAGAAAAACCGCGTCCTATTTCCCCATCCTGAATAATGAACTTTGTGCATTGATGGGTTTTTCCATTTCACTGGAAATGTATACTCTCTCTGATAGCTTATATGCAATATACTTATTTTGTATTGGTTTTGAAAGTTCAGTTGAGCAGTCCTTCAGTTAGTCAGGACAACTTCCAACAAGTTGCATGATGCACATTAAGAAACCTGTAAAACAAGTGCCATTCCAGTAATTACCTCTAAAGATAACTTTAGACCCTAAAGCCTGGGTATAGCATGGCTCAAGCTAAATAGCATTTCTAGAATTAGAATTTTTTCATCTTTTTAAACTTAAAATTTGCAGAAGGTGTGTTTTTTGTGTTGACAAAATACCATATAACTAATGGCATGGGTGAGGAAAAGAATAAATATTATGATTAATTAGCACATCATATGGCACATCCACAACAAACTTTTATTTAATATGATGGTAACCTATACTTACTGTGTTTGGATTTTCTTGTACTCTGGGATTTCCTCTTTCTTCTTGCGAAATACAAGCCAGTAAATCAAAAGCCCAGCAATAAGGGAAAACAGAAATAGGTCTAACATACTGAAGACAGATTCACTTTCTACGACATTCTCCATTGAATCTTTTCCAGAGTCCATTTCAGAATTGTCCATCTTGAATAGTTCTGGCTTTAAAAAAAAAAAAAAAAAGTCAGAATGCTTTCATTGATGCACTTTTAAATTTATGTTGACATTTTTAATGTGTGAACCCTATATTAGTGAGCTTTGCACATCTCATGGAAGATTTAGATAAACTGAACAAATTTCTCAGTGGTATGACTAGTTAAAACACACACACACACACCGATCTGGTGACAGAACAATTAATTATGCATTTTGGGAAGAAAACTGAAAATAGTTATTTTTCTCCATACAATATGAACTTGTAAAAAATATACTGATTAGATGGTGATGGAATAATATTCATAACATTATAATTTCTTGTATGGTACATGATCAATCCATCTATATGAAGAAGCTATGTGCTGTCAGCCAATATAAAGTGTTAGTAATGTTGCACTTTTTGGCCACAGGAAAAAGACAGCTTTCCAATAGCAATCATTTGGGTATGTCACGACCAAGCATTTCTTGAATTTTGCACCAGACCCTTACAATGCATGAGGTAATATGCAGATTTATACATTTCCATTACATTACAGGAGGTAATGTGAAAGCATTCATGCAAATTGCCACACACAAAGATCACTGCCTCAAGTGTGGCGGAGCATGCATATATCAATCACAAGCAATATCACAGTATTAATACACAGCTGGTCATAGATGGGGGGGGAAAAAAGAAAAAAAAAAAAAAAAAAAAAAAAAAAAAAAGCTTTTTACAACATTACGCTTACGGAAAACCGAGATCAGATACAGCCTCTTGTACCCTGCCAAACTGAAAGTGGATATTCAAAGCAAGCATTTTATCTATACCTGTACGGAGGAAGCAGAAGGAGTTAAGAAAACTGATCCCGACACTCATCTCTGAGGTGGCCTCCTACTCCTCATTGTAACTGGCACATTTTGTTGTCGTTTAATTTCTAATGTCCTTCCTCCCACCCACCCTGGTGGTCATATATTGGATCTGATCTGTACATCTGGATTATCTGTTGCCAACACTTACAGCACTGATTTGGGACTCTCCAACCATAAAGCAGTACTTTTCACTGTCTCATTACCTCTCCCTCCTCTTATCTGTAAATCGAAAAATTTCTTACAGAAACCTTAAAAATATCTGTCCCTCTATCCTTTCTGATCTTTTACTGTCTTCACCTATTCCATCAACACTAGATAGTTTTGTTGACCACTATAATACAGCCCTTCATTCAGCATTAGATAAAACAGCTCCTTTAAAACATAAGGAGGTTTCCTTTAAGCGTTCAGCTCCTTGGCAGAATTCAGAATTGTGATCTATGAAAGCAGCTGGCCAACGCCTTGAGAGAATGTCACGTAAGACTGGTCTCACCATATACATCCAGGCTTTCTCTGACCACCAAAGAAGCTTACAGAGAAGCACTAACTGCTGCCAAGAACACCCATTATGGCAGAATAATAGAAAGTGGCCATGAGAACCCTAGGGTTTTGTTCTCTGTAGTTAATAAACTAATCCAACCTGCATCTGGCCCAACTACCTCTTCTACTGAGGTCTGTGAGAAATTGCTCCACTTTTTCGTAACAAAATTAAAGATCTAAATAATTCAACTAACAAATACATCATCTGTTTATATCTCTCCCTGTTTTCCCACTCCATCCAGCTCCTTCAGTAAGTTCTCACCAGTCACATCTGCTTTTGTTAATGACCTGCTTTGTAAGATGAGACCGACTACTTGTGTACTGGACCTCATCCCCACCAAACTACTTAAATCCTGCCTTCATGCCATAATCCC
This sequence comes from Erpetoichthys calabaricus, assembly GCF_900747795.2. NCBI lineage: Eukaryota > Metazoa > Chordata > Cladistia > Polypteriformes > Polypteridae > Erpetoichthys > Erpetoichthys calabaricus. Next base: position 85,924,102 of record NC_041401.2, read on the forward strand.
GACTATTACAACAATAATAAACTCATCTCTTGACACTGGCTCTGTGCCGCTCACTTAAAATCGCTTCTGTAACCCCAATGTTAAGAAAGTCTGGTCTTGATGGTGACAATCTTAACAATTTTTGGCCTAATTCCCACTTACCTTTTCTGTCAAAAGTTCTTAAGCATGTTGTAGCTTCCAAACTCACCAACTACTTAACTTCTAATAATTTGATGGAACCCTTTCAGTCTGGTTTCAGAGCACAGCACAGCTGTGAAACTGCTCTGCTACGGGTAACCAATGATTTGCTTATGGCAGCAGATCTGGACAAACCAGCATATTAATTCTGTTAGACCTCAGTGCAGCTTTTGACACTGTCAGACATGACATTCTACTGTCCAGAATGGAAAACATGCTGGGTATCTCTGGCCCTGCCCGCCATTGGTTCAAGTCCTACCTGAATGATAGGCAAGAGTTTGTTAGTCTTGGCAACAGCAGATCCAGCTCAGCACCAGTCACACAAGGAGTTCCTCATGGCTCTGTCCTCGGTCCTCTGCTCTTCTGTATTTATATGCTCTTCTGTATTTATATGCTTCCCCTTGGCCATATTATTCGTAGCTTTGGACTGGGTTATCATTTTTATGCAGACGATACTCAACTCTATTTAATTGTTAAAAGTGGAATTTCATCAGAGCTCTCTCAGCTCACAACTTGCCTCAGTGAAATTAAAACCTGGATGGAGCAGAACTCTTTAAAATTAAATTGCAACAAAACTGAACTCCTGCAAATTGGGACTAAAGTGCAACTTAATAAAATGAGCTCCTTCCCAGTCAATCTTGGCGTTGATCTCACCAGACCTGCCTTTACTGCAAAGAATCTTGGTGTCATTTTTGATTCCTCCCTTTCTTATTCCGCCCACATAAATCACATTAAGGAACATTCTTACTTTCACCTCCGTAACATATCCCGTGTTCTCTCCTTCCTCTCCTTTTCTAACGCTGAAAAACTTGTCCATGCTTTTATCACATCCCACATTGATTATTGTAATTCCCTACAGGCAGGTGCCCCTTCTAATCTTATATCACAGCTCCAGCTTATTCAAAACTCAGCTGCAAGAGTCCTTACACGAACCAGCAGCAGCTAGCACATAACACCCATCCTGCTCCACCTTCACTGGCTCCCTGTGTCTTACAGAATTGAATATAAAAATTCTACTAATAACCTACAAAGCCTTAAACGACATTGTGTCAAACTACATCAGTGACCTTCTCCATCACTTTGTGCCTGTCTGCCTACTAAGGTCCTATGATTCTGGTAAATCTTGTTGTACCCCACACTAATCTACTCTCCATTGGTGATAGGGCCTTTAGCTGTATAGCGCCCAGACTCTGGAATGACCTACCGAAATTAATTAGATCAGCTGACTCCATGAATTCTTTTAAAAACAACTCAAAACTCATCTGTTCAGGAAGGCTTTTAGCTCTACCTGACTTTATTACCCTTCTCTCAGTTTACCGCTATGTCAAGATGCTCATGTAACCTGTATGTGTGTGCTAGACCAGCGGTTCTCAAACTTTTTCAGTCCTGGGACCCCTTTACAAGCCATACGATATTCGCAGACCCCTGATGCGGCCTGATTTGTCAACCCAAATTATAATAGCATAGCCACAGGCATAAAGTGTAAACTTCTTTTATCTGAAGTCAACTTTATAAAATAAATCATTCTTTGTAGTCATATCATAACAACACTAACTATTGACAGTCAATGATACAGTGTCATACGACAGTCACAGGACTAAAGCCTGCTTAGCAAAAACAAAAAATGCAAAACTACAACTACAATATTTAATGCTTAATACAGTAATCCCTCGCTACTTCGCGGTTCACTTTTCGCGGATTTTATATGTAAGCATATCTAAATACATAACGCAGATTATTCGCTGCTTCGCGGGTTTCTGCGGACAATGGGTCTTTTTACTTGCTTCCTCAGTTGGTTTGCCCAGTTGATTTCATACAAGAGATGCTATTGGCGGATGGCTGAGAAGCTACCCAATCAGAGCACGCAGTTAAGTTCCTGTGTGCTGCTGATTGAGATGAGACTTCCTGGTTAATGCAACACTCCGTCGCTGAGCCACTCATTCATCATTAACGTGCTAATGCTTCAGGGGCCGTGTCCAAGCACCAACAGAAGATGCAAATGATTGCAGAAAAGGTAAAAGTTTTGGATATGTTGAAGGAAGGGAACAGCTACACCGCTGCAGGACATAGATTCTTTTTATTTAAAAAGGAGGAAAAGCATATAAGATCTACGGCCGCAGTGTCCTTTAAACCAGGGTGCAAAACGAGTTGCAAGTGGATGTGATAAGGCAGTAGTCTGGATGGAATCTGCTTTAGGAATCTTTGCAACAAGGTCGACGACGTCATGACCACCTACAAGCTGCTACGTGTACTTCGCTATACAGTAAGTGTAAACTTATCTACCGATTTCATATTGCTTAGCAGTTGTCCCTGTTTTTAATAGAGTAAATGGTGGGTTGTAAACAATACAGGGAGGGTTTAAAAATGTCCAAATACACGTTAAATAATTAAATAAATATATAGTGTCCCTACTTCGCGGAAATTCAGTTATCACGGTCGGCCTTGGAACCTATCTCCCACGATAAGTGAGGGATTACCGTACTCCTACTGCATAACTACAATACAACATTGTTCATTTAATAATAAAGAGTAAGACTATTAATTTTACGGCTACCTACCAGTGGTAAACGTTTTAATTATTTAATATGTTCAAATGTATTACAAATACAATTACATTAGACTCTAATACTCATAGAAACTAATGAAATGTGTGGGTTTGCTTTTGTTGGCAGAGAAGGTCTATCCTTGGTGAGATTTTTGATAGACACACTCGAATGTCATCTTCCACCTGGAGACGTGATCTAAACTTAGATTTTATCACAGCTAATGCTGAGAACGATGCTTCGCACTGGTAGGTAGTTGCAAATGGGACCAGCACAGTCAATGCTCTCTCAGCTAAAAGCGTATATTCGTTCCTAACGGTGCACCAAAACGCGGTCAATGTTTGTTCTTGAAATTTAAGTTTGAGACTTCTGTCACTAGACAATTCAGCCAACTGTTCTTCTTCCTTCCCGGTCAAGTCGGTAAGCCGACAACTGAATGGATTTCTGATCCAGTGATAATCTGCAATGTTATCTGTTGGAAAGTACCTGTCAAAGTATTCTTCCATCGCCGACAAATGGTCAAAGATATCTGTTGCCAAGTTATCAATGGCCATATTGTTTTCATTCAGAAATTCAGTTAACAGTTCAAACATATCATCGCTTTTATTTTGTACTCGTGTCTTCCATATTCTCGACTTTTTCTTGAAGGCAGTTATCTTGTCTGTTTTCAACACGCTTGAATCTCTGCCTTGCAGTGATGTGTTAAGTGCATTAAGTTGACAAAAGATATCAGCCAGGTAAGCCAATTTTGCAAGCCACACATTATCTGAAACAAACTTCACCAGCTCTGAGTTTTTATCCATCAAAAATGATGCCAGTTCACTGCAAAGCTCGAAGACGCGTTGAAGTACCTTTCCGCGTGACAACCAGCGAACCTCTGTGTGTAGCAGCAGATGTCGATGATCTGAGCTGCTTTCTTCGCACAGTGCAGCAAACAGTCGTCCATTCAACGGTCTGCACTTTATCCAATTAATTAGTTTAATGCATGTATTTAGCACTTCACCGAAGGATTCGTTTAAATTCTTACTAGCAAGAGCTTCACGATGAATCATGCAATGTGTGGAAATAATATTCGGAGAAACAGTTCGTATGCGTGCAACAACCCCACTTTTATGACCTGTCATTGCTGCAGCTCCGTCTGTACAAATTCCAATACAGCTGGACCACTCAAGCTTGTTAGCAATGAAGAAATCATTTAGCATTGCAAATATATCTTCACCTGGTCGTTCTAAGTGGCACAGGTTTGCAGAACAGAAAGTCCTCGACCACATCATTGTCAAAGCAATATCTAACGTAGACCAGTAACTGCGCTTGGCCTGCAATATCGGTACTTTCGTCCAACTGTATGGCAAATGTACTGCTTTGTAGGCGCTCAACCAATTGTAATTGGATGTCATTGGACATGTCGCAAATTCGCCTTCTGATGGTATCGTTTGATACTGGTATAGACAGTAATTTTCGGCTGCTTTCTTTTCCTAACATCTCGCATATTTCTAAAGCCACTGGCATAATCAAACTCTCCGCAACCGTGTGTACTTTTTTGCTCTTAGCTATTCGCATTGCCATAATATACGAAGCCTTAAGAGCTTTTTCATTCACTGTTGTCGCAGTGCTAATAATTTTCTGCTGATTTGCATACACTTCTGCTCGACATTTGAAGAAATCAACGGGTTTGTCTTTTAGTTCATTATGCTTTGTTACAAGATGGCGCTTCAGTTTAGCAGGTTTCAAACTTTCGTTCGATAACACGTTTAAACAAATGACACATTGTGGCTGATCACTGTTGTCTTTGTACGGTATAAATCCGAATTGTAAATATTCAAGATCATATTTACGTAATTTTGCCTTACGCGGTGCGGACTCTGTTTCGGCATCATGTCTAAGTTCATCGCCACTATTTCCATTACCCCATGCTCTTCTTCAGATATCCGCTTACGCTTCAAATATTTATTCATACGTTAGTTGGGCGTGCGAAAAACAATTTAACAAGCAAGAATTACCACTGTATAACTTAATAATTAATCATAAATTGTGCACGATTACAGGCTGCGTCTATAATGACGTCATCATAGAATAGTTCGTAATAGACATATATATACTATATATATAGAATATAAACAGTAGTGAGGGGCGAGTTGATTATTATTCGCATTATCCGATTGGATAAAATGGCGTTTAAAGAAGAAGTTATTAATTGTAAGCAATTTTCACCCTTTCTGCGGACCCCCTACGGTCGTCTCGCGGGGGGTCCGCGGATCACAGTTTGAGAACCGCTGTGCTAGACCATCAATTATGTTGTCTGTTAGTACATTCAGAAAAAAGCCTATCTTACTCTTCTTTATTTATTTATTTATTTATTTGGTTTAGTACAATGCTATATGCTGTATACACTGCCATTCTTTCTTAAACTCTGAAGTGCCTTGAGCATGGGAAAGGCGCTATATAAATTGTTTTACCTAATAATAATAATACATATTATCCTAGTCAGACTTTTAGTGTAATTCCTACAAGTAATTCTTAAATGCTTGATAAATATGGGCCCAGATTAGGGGAGAGCCAAGGTGTAGGAAGCCCAAGATCGGATGTTTTGCCAGTCGACTGGAAGAGACACTATTGCTTGTTCTCCTACATTCAATGCCATACCAGTCTGCTGACATGTTGAATTAACTTTAAAAACAAAAATGAAGTAAATGAAAAGCTGTGTAAGCTAAGTAAATTTTGCTGTACCACAAAATCAAAATACAAGTCTCTTGCGGAATCTCACATTAACTTGACACGACTTCCACATTAGTAAGGTACTAGTGTCAAGTCTTGCCAAATGACAAATGACTGGTTTCATTCAAGGGTGTGGAAAAAAAGATAGAAGACTTTACCAGGTATGACTGCAAAAGGTGGAGCTGTATAATGCACACAAAATGCTTCTGGTAATATAACCGCTGCGAAATACAATTCCACCGCAAAGATTATTTTTGAAACAAGTAGCCACTGGAATCAGCGGTAACCTGCAAAACTAGATTTTAAGTTAATTAATCAGACAAAAAAAAGTACACATAAGAGGATACTGCTCCATACCGGATGGGGTTTTTTCCTTGAACAAAATTGTTCCTTACTCAAATGAATACCTTTAACTCTTTTAGAGCGACACAAGGGGTTGAGGGCAGATGTCAATTAAAGTTGACATTCAAGGGGAGAAAAAGCTGTAAACATCAATAAAACTCATTGTTACATTATAGGTAGGCCCGCTTTGCTAGGAGGACTGTTACACTCACTGATTTGATGTCAAATCCCTGAGTGTACGTGAGTAGCATAAACAATGACTAGAATGGCATCGACATCAGGCGAGAGAGGGTGAAGTGGATTTGCAAAGCAAAACACTATTTATTGCATATCGGACACTGACTTCTCGACTTCCTATTTTGATGCAAGTGATCTGGAGATTGAAAATGAAAGACAGGTACCTCCATCGGCTGATCGTAGTGCTGGACACGCTCGTGTAGCGACACACCTACTGCACCTTTCTCCTGGGTAGACTACACAGACATCTGTGGGAGTTAAGCTGGCAAATGGATTTCAGACAACGCAACGTGCTAGTGGACACTATGGATTACCAGCCTGGACTGGAAAGTGCCTTTCAGCTTATGGATGATGAGACAAACAGGAAAGTAATAAGAATGTGAATTTACATGCTGTAGGGGCTTATGGAATATAAAACGTAAGTGTTTTATGTTGATTTGTGTGAAACCATTGCTTTTGTGTGCTTTTCAGAAAACAGTTCTTTCGAAAAAATATTCAGCCCTGGGACAAAAGGGAAAAAAAAAAAATCCCTTAAAGAGTTAATATAAATTTGAACATTTAATTAATTTACGAAATTCATGGATGACACTAATACTATAGGGATGGCACATATAGGGAAAACAGCAAAAGTAATTCAAAAAGACTTGGACAGTCTTCAGAACTGGGTGAACACTTAGAAAGTGCATCTTAAAATGTAGAAAAGTGCTAAACTCAGCCAAAAGAATCAATATAAATACAAGATGGATGATGCTGTAGTATTAAATTAAGCAACCTCTCCTCATCTAGGCCAGAGGTTCCCAACCTCAGTCCTGAGGACATTCTGTGGCTTAAGATTTTTGTTCCAAGCAGTTCAATAATCATGAGTGTCATTTTACCAATACTTAATCTCATTTTTTTAACTTGTTCTCTTACTCTGCATTCAGAAAAATCCAACATATACAACAATATAATGTGTAAAGCAAGATACATCTGGAATACTGTACTTGTTGCAGTATGGTTACCAAAACTGACAATATTGCACTAGAAGCTGTGCAGATGACAGTAACTAAATCCAACATAGTCCTATATATTGCACATCCTTCTCCAACAGGCTAACAGAGTTAAAGCACTTTAGTATTAAGCAGTAAAATATAAATAGGGAAGTAATCTAGATCTTCTAAATTTTCAAACAAACTGAGTTAATTCTGCTGGATTCACTTTAACCATGATTCAAGTACATAAGAGCACCGGTGAAAATTAACAGGTTTGCATTTAAAGACAGGATGCACTTTTAAGGAGTCATGAGAATCTGGAACCAATTACTGATCATGCAGTTGAAGCAGAAAGCGTGAATAAAAAAGGTACTGGGGCAATTTAGTGAACCAAACAATCCTGGTCAAATGAACAGTACAACAAACCTCTTACTCCATCTTAAGGATACATTGAGATGTGTTGGAGAATGGCAAAGCTTCAGGATGTTGATTCTGAGGAAAGACACACAGAATCCTACTGCGAACTGACCATTCTAGTGCCCTGAAACATCATTGGAGTTTAGGAAGACTGCTGTGCCACCCATGTAGAGTTTTAAATAATTTTGTGAGACTTCACGCAAGCTCCAGTTGTAATGCTGAAGTTTAAGCACCTTAGAACCCAATGTGTACGTTCCAACGGTTTCTGGTTAGTTCTGTATCCAGCGTGGAGCCAACAAATAAAATTTTTACTTTGTTACCAGATATTTTGTTCAACTCTTTGTTGTAGCCATTCCCTGGTGTCTTTCTGGGTTTTGGGTCAGAGTACATGTTATACTACTACAGTCTCCCTTTCAGAAAATTTACTACATTCTTGTAAAAGCCGCTTTTGTACACTACTGAAGTTATCTACCACATTTATCTACTTTGGTCCATAACACATGGCTTCAAAAGAATAAGACGACCTGGTTGAATTCTGGAGCAAATTGTAATCTCCCCATTCTGGTCTTTGGATGATAACAGGTTTGCACTTTGCATATAGCCTTCACAGTAGTGCAGCTGAAATCATCTAACCAATTCTACCATAACACCTACTTTGCAGTTTCAGAGGCAGCTAGTTTTTCCTCATCAGTTTTTCAGCTGTCTAACCCTACATTCATGGTCTAATGACATAACATACATGCAATTTTCATTAAACCATAGTACTAGGGTGTTGTACCGTGTTAGCCATTATGAATGTAGAGAAAAGCCAAGCAAAATGACACCTTTTATTGGCTAACTAGAAAGATTACAATATGCAAGCTTTCGAGGCAACTCAGGCCCCTTCTTGCCTGAAGAAGGGGCCTGAGTTGCCTCGAAAGCTTGCATATTGTAATCTTTCTAGTTAGCCAATAAAAGGTGTCATTTTGCTTGGCTTTTCTCTACATTAAACCATAGATATTTTATAGATGCAAGATTGAATCCAAGCTTGTAAGAAGATATCTGTAAAAAGTATTGAAACTTGTACTTCATAATTGAGTCTTCAAACAAATTTGTTTTAATATACTGTGTACACTCCGTGCCCATTACTCCATATGTATGGCATGCAGACACGGTCAATAAGTTTAGCTGTTTGACCAAGTCTTGCAATGGATGAGATAAAAGCCACTTTGACAGTGGTGTTATTGATGGCGTGAAGAGAGGCATTTCCAGCTTCTTCAAACCCCTGCTGCCATTCCTTATATAAAGGTTGCAATAACAACAAAAACCACACCACACTACACACACTCCATAGTAAGAGATACATTTGTGGGCAAATAGACAGCTTAAGTAGAAAGGCTAAACTACAGCTCTTTAGGACAATGATGTGCAGAAAGGCTTCTCTGAAGGGAAAGCACGTTGGGCCCTGAAGCAGATGGGCTACAGCAACAGCAGGTGAGTGCAAGGAGCACTACCTCCATCAGCCAATAACAGGATGGCATTACAGTTTGCACATGATCAACAAAACAGAATAAGTCTATGTTCATACTTGTGTTATATCTGCTTTGACATAACACACAGAATTCATTGCATGCCAGTAAAATCATTTATACTTGGACTCTGGCTCAGATTTTTCAATGAAATCAACAGACGCATGAAAACACACCAGTCAATCCATGTCAAATCAACAGATTTTAGAAAATGTTCTCAAGTGACTATCTCCAATTTTCTTCATACTTTCTCAAGTACTGTCATTGTACTAGATAGGAATTATACTAGTCTAAAAGATTACAGAAATGTTTCCGATTCTGAAAAATCTTGATCTTTTACTGAAACATGCAAATAAAAAGGGTTAGAATTTAGCATAAACAGTATCAGTGTCAAACTGCCTTATGAGAAAAATAAATGGTGGTAGTGTAATATTGTGTTAAATATTTTCTAGCAACACATTGGGCCTTAAATTGTAATCATTTAAATTTAACAGCATTGTTGCGGACCACATGCTTTCCTTATCTGGCCAGTCTACCCTTGTTTAAATGGATACCTCCAGGAAAATATACCATCTCAAGCTGGTTCAGCAGACACAACAACTTCAGTTTACTCCCAATAGCCTACAAAGCACTCAGATCTTAGTGCAAAACAGCATTTTTGGTGAGAAGGGTGGATTGAAAGGTTTGCGGTACAAAAGTCCCAATAAAAAATTTGCAGGAACTGTATTACGCGGTCAAGTCTCAAAACCCTAAAGGAATGTCCCCAGCAACCTGTCGTGCCTGCACTTCAAAGATTTTACACTACTGTGGGAACAACGCAGGGTCCTCCTGGTATTGAATTGATGTACCCAATGACATGGTCACCGAGTATATAAATGTATAGTGTTCACCATGTACACACATCATATATAATTATAAATTAAATCAGTGGGCTTAAACCACAGAAGGGAAATGCCTTTGACAGAAGCAGCAGTTACAGGAATGCATGTCAGGAATTTCTTAAATGCATAATGTGTTTTGTCAGAGTAAACAAAGAACACTTAAAACTAATAAGGCTAAAATGAATTTACAAACAAAAAAAGTAATTGTTTTCTTTGTAATTTCAAAAGATTTAGAAAAAGGAATTCTTCAAGAACACAAGTTGACAATTGTGTTGATTTTGGAGCATACAAGAATAAAACTTTTAAAAGAATAGTAGAACTAAACAAATAATTTAAAAATTTATACTTCAGGTTAACCCTGCCATATAGTTATAAGGTGCAACAAGACCATTAACATTTTACTCTCAAAAAGTATTAAGTACAGTAAAAGGCAGACAACACATGAGAATAAATCATTAACAACATTCTCTTGGTCAAGGTTCATACCAAATGGTATACCTTAGGACACAGCCTTAAAGTAACAATGAGCTTCATCTCAGAGGGGGGTTTAAAAAAATAAAATAAAAATAAAAAAGGACAATAGACCTAACAAATGCTGCAAAGCATATATAAAAAACTTTGGCAGTGGTAACATTTTAGGGAAAAAATGTCAAGGATTAAAAAAAATGCAGCAATCAGAACCAAAGGAAACAATATTTTAAAAATAAAAACACACATACTTGCTGTAGTTTCAGGAAATTGAGAGTCATTTGTTTGGTATCTTCTAAGATCCTGTCTTTGCACAGGACTGTGCAGCTCCATAGAGGATGGTGAAGTCTTTTCATTATCATTGGTAAATAACTCTTTACATGTATAAAGCGTTGAAGCATCCTGCATAGCTATTTTACTCCCTCCCTGTTCCGCTTTTCTGGTGAATGGTTTAGACAATTAGCACTCGCATAATAAGGATATTATAATGCCGTTCATAACTCCGTAACTATACAGACAACTACATAAATGTTTTTATTATAATATTATATATATATATATATATATATAATTATATGTTGATGTCGCATTAAATAATTTTGTTGTGGATTCATTGTCTGCTGCTGGTACTATCATCATTACTCTGTGGGTGAAATGCAACTAAGAATCTCATTGCATGATGTATACTATCAGACTTTTAGAACACTTCAGTTTTTCTTCAGATGTAATCAGTTGAAATGTAATGAATGACCTAAAAGGGTGAAACAGTAAGCAGTAAACTGCCAGAGGTTTAAATTTAAAGTTTACGTTTACTGCTTACCTTATCGCCATTTTAGGTCATTCACTGCATTTCAACTGATTAAATTTGAAGAAAAACACTAACTCTCCTCTGATAAGTCAGTGGAAAACCGATGTTTTATATTATTTGAAATTGGAAAAAATCAAATTCTCAGTTAGAGGATGTGTACAGAATTTTTTCAAAACCTGGCAGGATCTAATCAATATTATTTTAGAATAAGAGAAATAACTATTACCGCATTTATTTCCCTTCTCCATTTTTTATTTACCTATATATGGGGTTTGATTGGTCTTCAATTTTTTTTTGTTATAAATTGATCTATTTGTATGGAATGATTACAATAAAATAAATAAAATTTTTTTAAAAAATTGAAGAAAAACTGAGGTGTTAATAAAAACATTTGACCAGTAGTGTTCATGTTATCATTAACTTCAATTTGAGATGAGTAACAAATGGGGAAAAAAAAAAAAACAAAACTTTAAAATTTATACATGTAACAAAGTATACCAAAAATAATTCAAATAAATTTTTTTTGGTAAAATTATAGGGTGACACACTATACTAAAACCGTAACCTACTGAGAAGTAAATGCACAAAACAAAACTGTATACTTTTAGGATTATTTTTAATTTGGTAGACACTGAGCTCTACAATTCCATGATCCATACTTATGCACACATTCATTACCAGATGTTGGTCTCTCTCATATTTGCTTTATTCCGTGATATTCAGTAATGCATTCTAATTATACATGACTAAGCAGCCCAACCCACCCACCTTACTCACTGTAATCTATCTTTAGAATACGCAGGGGCTATCAAGAGTAAAGAGTGTAATTCAACACATCTAGCCTCTTTGAGGAATACTAAAACTTTGCTTATGCACCTAAAAAGAAAGTCTCTGTCTACAATTGTAATCATCTTGCAACAGAATCTATCCAGCCATCTTTGAACCTGCTCAATCTGGCTCAGATTTATTGGTGGGAAGAGCTAGGCGAGTAGAAGTATCTAGCAACATTAAACCTCCAACAACTACATTCCATTATGAAAAAACAAGACTGCTGCCATCATGTGGGCATAAACAAAACAAAAATGGATGGATGATGGATTTCAGATTTTGTTTTATTTGGTGCACTCTAAAATATTGAGTGGCCAGGGGTTAAAATATCCCATCAGGTGTTAGTCGAAAAGAACATTGAGAACGCAATAAAAAGCAATCCTCAGTACAATGATTTTTCTTTGACAAGATGTATCAACAAAAAAAAAAAAAAAAAAAAAAGTCATTATTTGATAAGGCTAATCATTTTGAAATAAGCATTTTCATAATGGTGAGGCACAAAAATCATATTAAGAGAACGATTTTTTTTTTAAAAAACAAACCACCTCTCACAACAAGCAGTTCACTGAGGTCACAGCTTTATCATCTTCCCCACAACCACCTGACCTTCCTTCCAATTTGGTGAAAAGTCAAAAAGTTGTTGCATGCAGATTAATTATGATATAAAAAGCATCAGACATTTTTAGTTCCTGCTCGTATTACAACAAAATTACACAAGTACACTTTCGTGAGAAAACCTGACAATTTTCTACTAACATCACGAATCGGGCACTATTTCATATGAATTATCCGTTCCTGAAACCAACAATGAACAGTCTCTCTCATGTACTTTCTGCTTCAGGAGGAACCCATGCTGCTGTGAATGCATTCAGTTAGGCTGTAGAGACATCTCAGTTTCATTTCACCATGCAAATGTGCATTTTATTATAAAAAAAACACACCCTACACACTTTAGATTTTTTGAATACTTTTTTTTTTTGTTTTCATTTTTTGCACGCAAATAAAATCACAGGTGGACTTGACAGCCAAAGTGCCAGCATTTATTAGCATTGGGTTACAACACAATATTCAATGAGAATTTGAAACCAAAAATGTGAAAGTGGAGAATCTAACAAAGCAGCTGAAAGAAAATGGGCATCATGCAGAATGTAAAACAGTGCTGGTGGGAGGGGGGGTTCGGACAGAGAGAGGGGGGAGAAAAAAAAAAAACCCACACCACACGTTGAGTATTTAACACATTTTTAAAATACATTTCTAGAGTTTTGACTCTAGCTATTTTGAAAATTATTCAATATTTTCAGGCTGAGATTTCTGGGTTTATGGTATCTACAGAATTTATTTTCAAAAGTAAAATTTTTATATATTTTAAGATGACATTAATAGTATTAAACAAGTCAATCTCTGTGTATTATAAAATGTTAAAGTGTCAAGCAACATACTGAATGATATCAAGATTTCTATTTAAAAACTGGAAGCTGCCTTTTGGAGAAATACTACATTATTGATCTAGTAATGATTCTCGAGATTGAAGTTCTTCCCTAGCTCAACACATGGCTTTGAGCAAGCCGTGCATTGCCAACCCATCCTGTAACTACTGTATGGATTCTTGCATTTTTTTTTAATATAAATTCATCCCACACAGTACAATACCACTTTTCTAGTGATTCATACAAAAATAACTGCAACATTTCACACTGCAAAATTTTCAAAGGTCCTACAGGAGAGCATTTTTCACTGTTAAAGAAAATCGTGACTGTTGTCCTTTATATATCACTAATGAAACAGAAAATAAGTATTTCCTACTGGTTAGTGATTTTCATATTCATAAAAAATTAAAAATTACACTTTTAAAGCTATAAAGAGAGAACTGCAAATTTGTTTGTGATGCTGGGCGATTAATTACCTTAATATAAAGTGGACACATACACTGATCAGCCACAACATTAAAGCCACCTTCCTGAATATATGTTGGCCTCCCCCTCCTGCCAACCAAACTAGCTCTGACCAGTTGTGGAATAGAATCCATAAGACCTCTGAAGTTGTCCTGTAAGTTGCAAGGTGGGGCCTCAAAGGATCAGGCTTGTTTTTTCTTGTTTTTTGAGATTAATCGGGAATTTGGAAGCAAAGTCAAGTTGAACTCTGCCAAGTTTCTCAAACCATTCCTGAACAATTTTTGTAGTGTGTCAGGGTGCATTAAACTGCTAAATGAGAGCAGTGTCATCAGGGAATACAATTGCCATGACGGGGCGTACACAGTCTGCAACAATCTTTAGCTAAATAGTACATTCCAAAGTAACACCCACATCAATGCCTGGACCTAAGGTTTCCCAGCAGAACACTGTATAGAGCATGACATTGCCTCCCCCTGCTTTCCTTCTTCCCAAAGTGCATCCTGTGGTTATGTCTTCCCTAGGCAAGCAATGCACAGGGACCAAGCTGTTCACATGATACAAAAGAAACCATGATTCAGACAAGGCCACCTTGTTCCGTTGCTCAATGGTCCAGTTCTTATGCTCACATGCCCAATGTAGGCGCTTTGCAGCAGTGGGGAGGGGTCAGCATGGGCACTCAAACTGGTCTTGAGCTACACAGCAAGCTGCAATGTATTGTGTGTTCCGACACTTCTTTCATGGTCGGCATTAAGATTTTCAGCAATTTGGTCTAAGAGGAGCTACTGTAGCACAGACAGGCTAGCCTTTGCTCCCAACACACAAAATTAGCCTGGGCGCTCATAACCTGTCACTGGTTGCCCTTGCTTGGAACACTTTTTGTAGGTACTAATCACTGCATAGCGGAAACACCCAATTAGAACTTTCATTTTGAGATGCGCGGACACAGTCCTCTAGCCAGCACAATTTGGCTCTTGTTAAAGATGCTCAGATCCTTATGCTTGTCCATTTTTAATGCTGCCAACGCATCACCTTTAAGAACTGACTGTTCACTTGCTGCCTGATGCATTTCACCCCTTGACGGGTGCCCTTGTAATTATCCACTTCATTTGTCCGTGGTTTTAATGCAATGGCCGATCATGTATGATGCATGTACACATACAGTATATATATACACACACACACACACACACACACACACACACACACACACGCAACCACTGAAAACCATGGGCTATACAACCATGAGAGCAATAGTGGGAAGGAGAAGAAATATATAGGTAAGAAAAATGCCAAAAGACAGATGAATTCTATTAAAACCAGCAAGGGAGGAGAGGGGAATAAAAAAAAAAAAAAAAAAAAAAAAAAAAAAACACACACACACACACACACACACACACACACACAAAGAAACTGCTAATCTTAATTCATACTTTAGCTTTCACTTGCAAAGACATTAATCTACTGTACACGTAAAGATTTGATTTTGGGATCATTTAGGGCAGACTGCTTGCTATGATTACAAATGGTAAATGCAAAACTTCACATGGCACTAGACCCTCCCCTAATGACTGTTAAAGGGAATTATAAAATATTAAGAACAGCGATTTAGAGTTAGACAATGGCTTACCATGTTTATAAAAAAGTGCTTTATAAAGAGGCAAAAAAAATTATAAAATTTAATTGTCAAACAACAAGAGATGGTGATTCAAGAAGAGGCATTTATAGTGGTCTTAAACACACAAGAGGCTATGACATTATTATTTCAAGAGTCAAAATGTTGGCTTCAGAAAGAGGCATCAACTTAGAAATAGGATAAAAATTACCTTTCACACAAGAGGCAAATATATACTTTTTTTTTTTTCTTTATCTATAAAAAAAAAAAAAAGAGCTACTAGAATGTTGTATTATGCTGTACAAGGGCAACTATAGAGTCTCAACAGAAATGTGCTTGATAGAACAATTTTGACATTACCATTGAAACACATTGGTAACTTTTTGGATTACATCTTATAAACACAGGTAAATAAAAATATAAAAGGAGTGAAGTTTTTCCAGAAGAAATTAACTAAATTTTATAATCAGTGTGTTTAAGATCAGAGTACAGTAATCCCTCCTCCATCGCGGGGGTTGCGTTCCAGAGCCACCCGCGAAATAAGAAAATCCGCGAAGTAGAAACCATATGTTTATATGGTTATTTTTATATTGTCATGCTTGGGTCACAGATTTGCACAGAAACACAGGAGATTGTAGAGAGATAGGAACGTTATTCAAACACTGCAAACAAACATTTGTCTCTTTTTCAAAAGTTTAAACTGTGCTCCATGACAAGACAGAGATGACAGTTCTGTCTCACAATTAAAAGAATGCAAACATATCTTCCTCTTCAAAGGAGTGTGCGTCAGGAGCAGAGACTGTCATAAAGACAGAGAATGCAAACAAATCAATAGGGCTGTTTGGCTTTTAAGTATGCGAAGCACCACGGCACAAAGCTGTTGAAGGTGGCAGCTCACACTCCCTCCGTCAGGAGCAGGGAGAGAGAGAGAGAGAGAGAAAAACAAACATGCAAAAATCAATACGTGCCCTTCGAGCTTTTAAGTATGCGAAGCACCGTGCAGCATGTCGCTTCACTAAGCAGCTGCACAGAAGGTAGCAACGTGAAGATAATCTTTCAGCATTTTTAGACGAGCGTCCGTATCGTCTAGGTGTGCGAACAGCCCCCCTGCTCACACCACCTACGTCAGGATCAGAGAAAGCGCGAGAGAAAGAGAAAAGTAAGTTGGGTAGCTTCTCAGCCATCTGCCAATAGCGTCCCTTGTATGAAATCAACTGGGCAAACCAACTGAGGAAGCATGTACCAGAAATTAAAAGACCCATTGTCCTCAGAAATCCGCGAACCAGCAAAAAATCTGCGATATATATTTAAATATGCTTACATATAAAATCCGTGATAGAGTGAAGCCGCGAAAGGCGAAGCGCGATATAGCGAGGGATCACTGTAAACCGTATACAGTCGTGGCCAAAACAGGCCCAAAACATGTGACCCAGTGAGGCAGGAGCTTGGTTGCAGCGTTCGCAAGTTGGATCTTGCCCTGGAAACATTTGACAGTTTTAAGCGAGACAGATGAGCTCAATATATAATTTTTAGTTGAATAATTCTATGCTTTACGCATATGGAGCTTGAGTGAATTCTCTGCTTTGCTACCTTCCATTCCTTTTCTGATATATTGATTAAGAGATCTTCTTCCCAATGTCCTCTTGGGTCTTTGAAAGGTAGGGACTCTAATAAGATTTTATATAAATGCGGAAATGGTGTCTAATTCCTCGAAATTGAGCAGTACTTTTTCCAGCATGGTGGATGGTACGAGGTGAGGAAAAAAAATCGGGCAGTTTGTTTAACAAAATTTCTAATTTGAAGATAGTGAAAGAAATGTGTAGCTGGGAGGTTGAATTTGGAACGTAATTGTTCAAAAGATGCAAATATGTTGTCTATATATAGATCTGAGCATTTTAATCCCAAAACTTTTCCAGGTATTAAAAACTGGATATGTTTGCAAGGGTTGAAAGAGGTGGTTCTCTTGCAGAGGTGCCACTGATAAAAGATTTTCCATCTTAAAATGCTTTCTAATTTGGTTCCATATTCTGAGTGAGTAAAGCACAATTGGGTTATTAGTATATTTGCGATAACTTGCATTTATTGGAACGCACAACAGGCAGTACAAAGAAGTACTACAGGATTTTACTTCTATTGCGGACCAAGCCTGTGTATGTTCATTGTTTTGTGTCCAGGTTTTTATGGCTTGTATGTTTGCTGCCCAGTAATAAAACTGAAAATTAGGTAAAGCCATGCCACCTTCTGCCTGAGGTCTTTGTAGAGTCGCTCTTCGGATGCGTGAGTGTTTTGAGTTCCAAATGAATGAGGTTATTGTTGAATCGAATTGCTTAAAAAATGATTGAATATATTGGAATGTTTTGAAATAAAAAAAGAAGTTTAGGAAGGATATTCATCTTAACAACGTTAATTCTTCTGGCTAGAGTGAGATGAAGGGTTGACCATCTATGCAAGTCTTGCTTAATTTTTTCCATACAGACGGCAAAATTTTGTTGATAAAGAGCTTTATGTTTACTTGTGATATTTACCCCTAGGTATTTAAACTGATCTGCTATGGTAAAAGGTAGGGTGACCAATCTATTATATGCTTGTGAATTCACTGGAAATAGTATATTTTTATTCAGATTAATTCTGAGACCGGATATCTTTTGAAATTCTGTTAGCGCTGTTAGAACTGCAGGCACAGTGTTTTCTGGGTCTGATATATAAAACCATGTCATCTGCAAATAGAGAAATTTTCTGTTCCAGTCCTTCTCTGATAATCTGCTTTATCTGATAAGAATTGAGACAGTGAACCGCCAGTGGTTCAGTGGCGACTGCAAACAGCAGTGGTGACAAGGGACATCCTTGTCTGGTAGCATGTTCTAGCTTAAAGTAGTCTGAGCAAATGTTGTTAATACAAACTGAAGCTTCTGGATTGGTATACAGTAGTTTGATCCATGCACAAATATTCGGGCCAAACCCAAATTTCTTCAATGCAGTGTCTATCTATCTATCTATCTAAAAGGTACTTCCATTCAATCATATCAAATGCTTTTTCTGCATCTAATGATAGTAATATCTCTGGGGCGTTTAATGTTATATATTCACCAGCAAAATCAAACAAGCGTCAGAGATTGGAAGATAGGCGTCGGCCTTTAATAAATCCAGTTTGATCCTGTGATATTACCGAGGGCAGCACTTTCTCTATCCTTCTAGCTATAATTTTTGAGAGTATCTTAACATCATTATTCAGGAGTGAAATTGGTCTGTATGATGCACATTGTAACAAGTCCTTATTTTGTTTAGGAAAGACAGTGATTAATGCTTGACAAAATGTTTGAGGTAGTATTTGGCTGTCTCTAGCTTCTGTAAATGTTGCCAATAAGAGGGGAGCTAGCCGAGTGGAGAATTTCTTATAAAATTCTATGGGGTAACCATCAGGGCCTGCTGATTTCCCGCTTTGAAGTGACTTTATAGCATCTAGTAATTCTGTTAGCGTCAGAGGTTTATCCAGTTCCTCAGCACTTAAAGCATCTATTTGTGGTGTCTGTAATGTATCCAGAAATGCATTAGATTGTGTGTTGTCTTCTTTTAACTCAGTGGAATATAAGGATTTATAATAATCTCTAAATGTGTGCATTATATTTTTTATGGTCAATGATTTCTTCTCCATTCTTGTTGGTGATTACTGGTATTGCATTGCGAACCTCTTGTTTGTGAATTTGTTGAGCTAAAAGCTTATTAGCTTTTTCTCCACGTTCATAGTAATGATGTCTTGACTTATAAATAAGTTTTTCAGTTTCTTTAGTTGTTAAGATGTTAAGTTCTGTATGCAGGGCTTGCCTTTTCCTGTGAAGAGCTTCACTTGGACGCCTGGCTTGTTCTTCATCTATTCTAGTAATTTCGCTTCTTAGCTCCAACACTTTCTTGGTTTCTAATTTATTTCTGTGGGAAAGAAATGAAAATCTGTCCTCTTGAGAAGGCCTTTAGAGTTTCCCCAGAGTGTTCCTGCAGAAACCTCTGTGGGCGTGTTTGTCTCTAGGAAGAAGCTGATTTTTTTGGATATAAATTCTGTGCAGTTCTCGTCTGCCAATAGAAGAGGGTTAAGACGCCATCTGCGAGGCGAGTGTGAGGGGCTTAATGATTTTAGCTCCAAGACTAGAGGGGCATGGTCGGAGAAAACAATTGTGTCGTATTTGCATGATTTAATCGTAGGCAGGAAATTACTATCTGTAAAAAAAAAAATAATTCTTGAGTAGCTATAATGCACTGGTGAACAGAACGAATATGTTCTTGAGTTTGGGTTAAGAAACCTCCAGGGGTGATAAGTTGTGGTCATTTAAAAACTGTAATTGTCTTTGCAGTGTTAGATGTCGTTCCCCCTGTCACAGGAGTCCTATCTAAGAGTGGATTTAAAACACAATTAAAGTCCCCAGCCATTATAATTTTATGAGTGTTCACATTGGGAATGGATGCAAATAGATTTTGCATGAATTCCTTATCATCGACATTGGGTGCATAAACATTTATCAAAATAATTTTACTGTTAAATAAGTTGCCCATGACCATCACATATCTCCCTTCAGGGTCTGATACTACAGCTGATGCTACAAATTGAACTGTTCTGTGTATGAGAATTCCCACCCCTCTAGTTTTCTTTATAAAGCTAGAATGGAACATTTGGCCAGTCCAGTCTTTTTGTAGTCTGAACTGATCCTTGCATAGTAAGTGGGTCTCCTGTAAAAATACTATTTTAGCATTTAAGCCTGTTAGGTGAGAGCATACTTTCTTTCTCTTTAATTCGTGATTCAGGCCTTTAACATTCCAGCTCACAAAGTTAACTGTCCCATCATGGAGACATTGATTCTGAGTTTTTAATGTCATTTTATAGTCTTAACTGGTAGTGAGGCAGTTTTAATCTTAATTTCAAAATTCCCCATGAGTTATTGCATTTTAGCCTATTGTTGCATTGATATTTATAGTTATAAAGGATAAGAATAGATTAGATATAGCCTGCTCTCCTTCTCTCCCCCCCTTTACCCCCCCCCCCCCCCCATTTTGCCTCCGCACTTGAGGCTTGATCCCACTTCCCAGTCCTCTGACATACAAAGAGACAGAGCACATCCAAAACAAAACAAACCCCACCCCGCAGCAGCGTTGGAGAATTAAAACAAAGAGATATCTATTGCAGCTGAATTCTAAATGCTATCTGCCGAAAATATAATCATTAACAGTCTTTATTTTAAGCTTAATCTTCAGCAATTTTAAGATATTAAGATAATAAAAGAAAGAACCCTGGGAATGATTTTAAAAAGTAGTCTAGGATAAACATAGTAAATCCTAATGTAATAGTATAATGTAATAGCAATAAACCAAGAGTATGATGTTAAACAGTCTACTTTAAGGTAGTTTTTAAAAAAAAAAAAAAAAAAACCCTAACCCTACTTTACTTCCACACTCACGTCTATAACTGTAATTAAGACATAAACATAATGTCCAAGTAAAGGAAAGGATGTATAATTATAATACCAGTCTCTTTAAAAGTGGATCCAGCAGCAGATGATAGGTCCTTCCCATGTCTTGACAGAATACAGCTCCTTATTAACTTTCAAAAAAAGTGTCAGAAACCGCTTCTTTAGTTCCTTTTCAGCTTCCTCCTTGCTTGGAAATATATAATATTGGTCTTGAACTTCCACTTTCAGTTTGGCGAGATACAAGAGGCTGTATTTGATATCAGCTTTCTGTAGCAGCTTTTTAATGTTAAAGTAGGCTGGGCATTTTGCAGCGGTTAATGGTGAGAAGTCAGGGAAAATACGAATAAGATTATTTTCAAATATAATCTCTTGCTTGTGTCTCAGAAGTGCCATCACATCAAGCTTACATCGTAATCGCTCAAAGCGGACAATAAAAGACCTAGGTTTAAAAGGTGCTTGATCTGTATGTGCGATAAGCAGCTGCTATCTCAATGTCGAGTTTAAAATCATCTCCAATTCTACTGCAAATTTCACTGGGTTTGAGCTTTCTCGTTTCTCAGGTATACCCTCAATTCTTATATTATTTCTTCTGCACCCATCCTCCAGGGCCGCAAGTCTGTCTCCGAGTTTTTTGCATTCGGAATTCGAAGCTGTAGCTTTTTCATCGGCGTTGGACGGCAATTGTTCTGCTGTTTCAACTCGAGCCGTGAATGCCTGCTTAACGTCATCCAGCTGATCTGTAACGTCATTAATCTGGTCGGCGAGCATTTTCAGTTTGGATCTATTTTCTTCGATGTGTTCCTCTAATTTCTCCAACATGCCTTTAAAGTTCACGTCAAAACGTTTAAATAGACACGTTTCCCGGTCTTTGTTATCCTTCTTAAGCTCATTTATGGCCGTAGCCATGGCAGAGGCCAGTGTAGCGATCATCTCTTTCAGTTCAGTTTTTAGTTCAGACAGTTCCTTTTGGATTTTGTGCTCTGCGAGTGGAAATGCAGCTCCTGTTACAGCAGGTGCTGCAGGCTCACGATAAGTAGATGAGAGCACAATCTGCTGGGCCTTTTCTAGTCTCGAATGATCCTCAGAAATCGGCGATCCATCGCGACCTGTATCACTTGCACCTTCACTCCCATTTTCACTCTCGACTGGAGACGATACAATGGAGCGGGGTCCCAGGAAATCTGCGCATTCGTCTGCCTTTTCCAGGTCAGTCTCCGAGAAGCCATACCTTGCACTCAGGCTGGATGTCTGTCCAGACTTTGATGCAGTTTTAAGTTTCTTTTCCGGTTCTTTCTGATATTTCTTCTTGTTACTCATGCTTGTATATTGTAGTGGAAGTTCCTTGGTCGGATTTAATACGGGATACCTCTAAATCAGGCATGTCAAACACGCAGCCCGCAACAGAAATCTGTGCGGCCCGCATGACCGATCCTAGTTAGTACTAAACTTGTACAAAATGATTACTATCGTTTGTGATTGAATCATTCTGCATCTTTGGCGTTACTTATTGACTTGACTTACTTCTGCCTTCTGACAAAAGCACGTTTTCCCTTGGCATTATGGTACCGGAAACGTCATCTGCTAGTATAGCCACGAGCCTTGTCCAATGTTAATGAGCTGCGACGTCGCAACTGAACTGCTAGGCTGCAGCAGCCTGGCAGCAGGGGCGGCCTTAGGCATGTGCAAACTGTGCACCTGCACAGGGCCGCCACGCCAATATATATTGAATATAAAACAGAAAGAGAAAATAACGACACAGCTGACGGCAATGTGGCCGAAAAACATTGTGTTTCTTGTTAATTAGTACACTGTATTTACTAATGTCGCTCGAGTCGGAGAAGTAAGCTATATGTAGTATTATAACGTTCTGCCATAATGAGAATATCATGGGCCGCCACTTGGTTTTCAAGTTATGGACACGCGCATATAGAAGCGTGTCATGAGCACGAGGTGGCTATGCAGTGTCCGCAATGGACGTGGCCATCCACCGTGCATAAGATACAATATTGACATTGGCGGGCGAAGGGGCCACCGATTCTTTCTTTGCCCAGGACAGCCACGAGCCTAGACCCACCCCTGGCAGGCTACACTACTGGCTGGGCTGCAGAGACTGGCCACTGGGCAGAACTGACCATCATGAGTAGTAATAGCTCGCATATTTTCACGTTTTTTTGCTCTAGTTTTATGTACTTTTGTGCTAGTATTGTAACGAACAGTTAGTGCAGACTACAGCTGAAGATCTGAAGTGAACGCGAGAAGTTGGGGAGTTGTTTATTAACAAATTTTTGTGATATTCAGTTTGTAAAATTAGTGTAGGTCAGGGAGCTTTTTGCATATCGACTTATTTTACAATATAAACTTTGAAGTAAACTTAGTAAAGTAAAATTTGATTTTTGGAGGATTTGTTTTCCAACTTGAATTACTGAGCAATGAATTCAGTGAGCATTTTCGTAATTTCAGTTCACGTGAACAGGACTTTGCGCTGTTTACGTCACCATACTCTTACAACGTTGAGAACGCGCCTGAAAATATCCAGATGGAATTGATTGAACTGCAGTCAGATTCTATTCTGAAGGCAAAATACAACGAAGTTGGTGTGCCACGCTTGTATGCTTACCTGCCACCCTCGTATGTGCAGATCCGTAAATTGGCATCGAGAGTACTGTCTATGTTCTGAAGCACTTACCTTTATGAGCAATTGTTTTCGTTAATGAAAGCTACCAAAACCCCACATCGCTCAAGACTTACCGTCGAGCACCTTTCATCCCTCATAAAAGTTGCAGCTGCACAAGATTTCAAGCCTGATATTAACGAACTGGTTACTAAGAAGAGATGCCAAGTGTCAGGACAAAAGAAATAGATCTCACACTGTAAGACTCCTTTATAAGCAATGAATATAATATAATAATATAAGGACCTAGCTAAGAGGCTAAGACTATAATTATACACTGTTGTATGGAGATTGTATGGAAATAAATTGCTTGTCTTTAAACTTTAAGTGTTATTTTTTTATTTTTTTTCAGTATGTTACAGTGCGGCCCGCTGACACACACATGGCAGTTGAAGTGGCCCACCAATGGTAGCGAGTTTGACATGCCTGCTCTAAATAATATGAGATACGTGAGAAAATAAAGCCGCTGCTAGCGGAGCTCTGCTTCAGACGTCCATCTCCTATAACGGACAAGACCAACTGACTTTTCCCAACTTAATGAATCCACTCCCCAGGGGTTTGTTTACATCTCTCAACCCCATGGCTCTGGCCGGGGAGGAGGTCTCGCATTAATGTATCATGAGAAGTGGAAAGTCCTGCCGTTGTCTGTGCCTGCCTTCAGTTCTTTTACCGGCTCCCTAAATCAAATAATGACTTTCTGAATGACTTTGCTGTTTTTCTTACACACGTATCTACTGTTTCAAACATAATACTTCTGGGGGATTTCAATATACGTATGGATAATATCAATGTCCCTATTACTAGAGACTTTACATCCTGCCTTGACAGTTTTGGATTCTAGCTGCATACTGATGTTCCCACTCATTCCAAAGGACATATCTTGGACTTGATTTGCTGTTCTGGAGTTACACCGCTTGATTGTACTACAGATGAACTCCCCATAACTGATCATCTTTTTATTTCATTCAATGTTAAACTTGCACTTTCCAATACTAAGCTTTCCCGTCTCATGTCTTTCTGTAATATTAACTTAGACTCTCTTTCCTCTAGTATTGATTCCCTTATGGACATTCATAATTTATCCACTCCTGAAGAACTGGTCTTACACTAATGGACCTAATGGTATTCTTAACTCTCTCACTCCATTAAAAACTAGATCTGTTTCTTTCTCCTTTTCTGCTCCCTGGTTCACACCTGAACTTCAGCTTTTGAAAGCCAAAGGCCGGCAACTTGAATGGTTGTATAAAAAAAAAAACTGGACTCTTTGTTCACAAAGAGATGTACAAACACACACTTTATTACAAGGACTGTATTGCCCAAACTAAATCTAACTATTATACTCACATTATTTCTTCCAATGAAGGCAACACCAAGTCATTGTTTTCACTGCTTAATAATATCACACAACCCTCGGATTTTTTACTTTTTCACCTTTACTCAACCGATTTTTTCAATTCCCTTATATCCTTTTTAAATTAAAAAAATTCAGAAGATTCACCAGTCTCTCAGTACGGACTCCACCAGTACTTCATTTGAGTTTCATTTTCCTCTTTTCAGCTTCCTAATTTCTCAGATCTTGTCTAGAAGTCTAAGCCATCCACCTGTCAACTGGACCCCCTCCCTACAGTTCTGGTCAAAGCCTGCCTTCCGTCTCTGGTCCCTCTTATTTCTGCTATAATCCACTCTTCTCTCACTACTGGTACTGTTCCTTCATCTTTTAAAACTGCTGCGCTAACTCCAATACTGAAAAATCCTGGTGCCGATCGGACTATTTCTAATCTACCCTTCATTTCCAAAAAATTCTTGGGGGGGAAAAAAAAAAAAAAAAAAAAAAAAAAAAAAGAATTGTGGGCATTCAACTTCATTCTCATTTATTTCAAAATAAGCTGTATGAACAGTTACAGTCTGGTTTTTGTCCTTTCCATAGTACAGAAACTGCACTTATGAAAATTACTAACAACCTCCTTGATCTGAGCGCAGCCTTTGACACTATATGTCACACTACTCTTCTCAATAGATTATCTTCGATTGACATTACCCACACTCCACTAGACTGGTTCAGATCCTACCTCTCAGGCCGCACTCAGTTTGTTCAGCTTAAAACTTTCACATCCCAACCCACCACTGTTACTTCAGGTGTGCCCCAGGGCTCAGTCCTGGGGCCCCTCCTTTTCATTTTTTACCTACTTCCCCTTGGAAATATCTTTCATAAATATAATATTAGCTTCCACTGTTATGCTGATGACACCCAGCTCTACCTCACTAGCAAACCTACTGTTTCCTCCTGTCCACCCACCTCACTTATTGATTGCATAGCAGAAATCAAATCCTGGTTTTCTTTAAATTTTCTTAAATTAAATAGTGACAAAACTGAGGTTCTCTTCATTGGTACAAAATCAACGTTATCCAAAACCGATCATTTTTCCTTTGTTATTGATAATTCCTCTGTCTCCCCTTCCCCACAGGTTAAGAGTCTAGGTGACATCCTTGATAGTACTTCATCCTTTCAGTCCCACATCAATAACATCTCCCAGTCTGCATATTTCCACTTGCGTAACATTAATCGTATTCACCCCTCCCTCACTCCCCACACCACTGCTATCCTTGTTCATAGCCTTGTCACTTCTCATCTGGATTATTGCAATTCCTTTTTCTTTGGTCTTTCTCGCAAATCTCTTTTATAAGCTTCAACTGGTCCAGAATTCAGCTGCCCACATCATTACTAGAACCCCCTTTATTTACCATATCACTCTCGTTTTGCAGCTGCTCCACTGGCTTCCAGTTAAGTTCCGCATTCAATTCAAAATTCTTCTGTCAACTTTTAAGGCAATCCACAACCTTGCCCCTCCAAATCTGTCTGACCTCCTCCATGTTGCCATTCCCTCCCGTACCCTTAGATCCTCTTCCTCCATCCACTTGACTGTCCCCTTCGTCCGTCTTACCACTATGGGGAGCAGAGCATTCAGTTGTTCTGCTCCCCAGCTCTGGACCTCACTGCCATCTGAGCTTAGAAATATTGAATCATTTTCACTTTTCAAATCTAAACTTAAAACTCATTTGTTTGTTTAAGACTGCTTTTTCTCTTGGATTACAATTACTCTGTCAGATTTTTATTTTTCTATTTTAGTTTTGTTTATAATGTGTGTTTTATCTATTGTTCGGTATCCTCGAGTACTTAGAAAGGCACCTACAAATAAATAAAATGTATTATTAAGTGGCTTGAGGAGTAAAACATCGCAATTTTAGGTCCATGGCCAGGAAACTCCCCAGAACTCAATCTCATTGAGAACTTGTTGTGGTCAATCCTCAAGAGGCAGGTGGACAAACTACAAGCATTGATTATGCAAGAATGGGTTGCAGAGGTCATGAAAAAGAAGGGCCAACACTGCAAATATTGACTCTTTGCATAAACTTAATCTAATCAAGTTGTAATAAAAGGCTTTGAAACTTATGAAATGCTTTTAATTATATAATAGAAACATCTGACAAAAAGATCTAAAAACAACGAAGTAGCAAACTTTGTGAAAACCAATACCTGTGTCATTCTCAAAACTTTTTGACTGTAGATGCCAATTGTTTGATTCTTCACCAAAAACTCAACTACATAAATGAAAAATGATTAAAAGTAAATTTCACATAAGTGTTAGGAAATATTGCTACACAGACTACTGAATATGCGTGTAAAAAATTTACCAAACAGTAAAACTGAAAGATGCATACACAGAAGATAAAAATATCATTAGGAAAGTGTTATGTTGGATTAAATGGCCTGTTCTTGTGAATGCTATTCTCATCAGCCCATATCCACATCAATTGTATGACAATTTGGAAAGGTTTAGTAACAACTGTTTTTGATCCTAGTATGTTACTCTCATTATACCTGTGGGCCAATACTGTGAGGCAAGAAATTTTAACATTTTATTTAAAATGAACAGACCTGCACAACAAGATTTGTTTGAACTTAATTTAAATAGCCCGACACTGCAACCCTGTTGCACAATGACAAAGTATCTTGTCACTTTGTTGGTCCCCTACCAAGGCACAGTGAAGATGTAAAATTTAATCATGTGTTAAATCATAGAACCAATGAAAAGTATTGCCCTATTATGATAGCATTTGAGGCACCCTGGAAAACATTATACATTCAGGGTACTGCATCAGAAAATATAGTTGTGGAAATATTGGAGTCTGAAGGTGTGAGGGTATCATGTTCCTGGTTTCAAAAAGAAGTTAAAAATGGCAGACTTCAGTGTCCTTTGTCTTCCTCTCACACTGGAATTTATGGGCAACAAGAAAGACTCAAATCAAAATATATAAGATTTGTATATTTTTATTTATAAAAAACTTAAATATATGAGATTTGTATATTTAATTTGCATGAATATAAAAAAAATACCATACATTTAGGAATTTTAGTGTATACAGTTTATCAGTCAACTGAGAATGAAATTACCCAACTTATAAGAAAAGAAAGAAATTCAGAGGAACATACCAGAACACAAAGATCTTTTTTTGTAGGTCCATTGCCAGTTTGTCATTATAAATCAATTTCCCCCCCCCCCCCCAACAGTACTTTCCTGTAAGTTGCACAATGCAATAACTTACAATTTTAGTGCAGAAAACCCTTTGTTACTATAGATAAATTTTACTTTTGTTCCTATTTTGTGTGCTTAAAATGATTTTTATTTTGAGGAGCATAAAATTAATTTCATTTGAATAATACTGTCATAGTTGGATTGTTCCTCTTTAGAAGAATCAATTCCTTAAAAAAATAAAAATAAAAAAATCAAATTTGAACATGAAAAAGGATAAATATTATATTATAATTAGTGCTCCATCTTCATAATCCTATGATCTCCCCTGGATTTAATCCTAGCTCAGTCAGAATTGGTGAAATTCACACAGTTCTCCTACTCCTACTGCCACATGTTCCCCTCCCCCCAAATTGTTTTGGATTCCTACAAGACCCACAAGCCATGCATTAAGGTAAGTCCTATCCAGGTTTGGTCACCACTCTGCTCAGTCTAGGCTCTGTATTAGGATTTAAAGATAGCCAACTAGATGAAATATTAAACTCATTCATAGAAATATGCAGAAATAGCATTCCTAATATTTATGCTGTATGATAGAAGTTCAGTAGAGTTTAAATATGAACCACATATTACATTTATCATAAATGTTTCTATAGATTTGCTCCACTGATCCAGAGTTGCACTAGAACTCATTTCTTTGATGACTGGACACGACCTAAATAAAAACATCTCATGCCTCCAAATACAACAGAAATACTGCAGATTACATTAAAACAACAAAGCACACACCTGAACATCTAATTCAGCAAGCACTACCAGGATTAACCACTTGTCCTTGTTTTTCCCTGGGAAAAGCCACCGGTCCAAATGCAGTCAAGGCTATAGTCATAATTTCAGCAATACTCTAATAACCTTCCCTCAATTTATAAAAAAAAAAAAAAAAAAAAAAGGGGTGAAATTATTACATATCATAATATACACACACAGCTATACATTTTTCTCTTGTTGACTCTGTCCCAGATAAACTACAAAGGTATAAACTGAAAGGTTAAATAAAATTTCCAAAGAGTCTCCTCCCTCCACTCCTTATTATATTTACATTTTTCTTTCAGCATTTAGCAGGAATTCATAAAATGGGTTAAAGAATTACCAGCACTTAAGTCTTTCCTGTAATTGCAAATTTTTACATCAGCCAAATACACCAGTGTCAAAATTACTTGCTAACCTCTGTCACTGCAGAACTTCAACTCACAGATGATAATAATAATAATAATAATTATTATTTATTTGTAGGCACCTTTCTTAACACTCAAGGACACCAAACAATAGAAAAAACAGATTATAAACAAAAGTTAAAATTAGAACAATTGTAATCAAAGAGAAAAAGCAGTCTTAAACAAATGAGTTTTAAGTTTAGATTTGAAAAGTGAAAAATTATTCAATATTTCTAAGCTCTGATGGTAGTGAGTTCCAAAGCTGGATAGCGAATGTGAATTTCCCATTGGGATTAATAAAGTATCTATCTATCTATCTATCATTAATAATAATAGCATTGTCTTTTTTGGTAACTTCTAAAAAGTTGGAGAATGCACTGGAAGGATCCTAGATTATTATTTTACAGAAATAGCAACTGCCCTCTTCAATTTAGAAAAAAAAAAATCAGTTTACATTCAGATAAGAAGACAGCCATTGCAAAATGTGAATTATTTATTGTTGACTTGAGCCATGTCTGTATTATCCTGGAAAGTCCATTTGTGCTAAAACTGCATCAGCGGTTAACAATTTACTTTTGTATGGATTTACTACTTAATCCAGTGGTTCCACATAGTGTATATAAAAATTCACGTATGTATCCAGTATTCAGCATCTGAACACAAACTAATGCTGCTTTCCTCTGTTTGCCAATACTTTGCATTTTCTTTCCATCATGAATAGAGAAGAATGTTCACATGCGTTACTTCTTTAACTATCTCAATTATTGGATACATCCTTGTTTGGGAGAAAGGAGAAAAAAAAAAATTACATCAATGCATGCATGTATATATTTACCTGAGATAGGGTCAACAAGAAAAATTACGAGAGCCTAATCTGAAAGGCTAAAACAAAATTTCCAAAGAGATTCTACACACATACAAGTTTCATTTTAACATAAACATATAGTTCACTTTTTGAGCTACTCATTCTGCTCATTTTAAACAGGATTGTATATTTCATCTTTAATCTTGAAGCCAGTGCTAAACATTACATAAACTTCTGATATGTACATTTCCAAAAAGTCATGAATCTTTTTAGAAGATACAGAGACGATATTGCAGAGATAGCATGTTTTCTTAGTTTATTTGAAGCACTAGAGTCAAGGTTGTATTTTTCTAGCATATATTATAATAACTCATAAAAGGTAATATTTATAAAATAACAGATGTGCAAAAAAAAAAAAAAAAAAAAATCCACACCATGCGTTCTTGTTTCCAAACAAGAAAATACATATTCTTTCTTGGCAGTTTGTCTTGTTTCCTAATTTTACAGATTTTGTATTCTGAAAGTAATGTTGAAGAATTTATTTGCTATAAAGGGCACACATATGGTTATTTGATACTCAAATCTTCACTGCACGTGTGGAATCTAGCTTGCTCTGAAATCAAGGTTGTGGACAGGCTTATCTTTTAACCATGACCCTTAACTTACAGCTGTACCTTGTATTATTTAGCTAGGTTCAAGATCATTAGAAGTGAAGGCACTGACAACACATACGCCCACAGTGTGCACTGGAGTTTTTAATGTACATAAAAGGTTAACAGTAATACTATGTCTTAAAGTAATCTAAATACAGACAAAGACTCATTAATCACACTGCTGAGTATGTTCAAATTCAAAACCTGCAGTCCACTGTTTTGTCTATTATGGCCCAAACAATTCATTAAACACATGCATGTTGTGGTGCTGTGGTTGAATAAATAATCAGAAAGCTTGCACGCACACATATACATTTTTATGAGACTGCTCCTAAACTACCTCAAAAGTAACTGCCAACAATAGAATTCCAAAAGCAGAACACTATCCAACATCAGTGAAATGACTGTTTTACCTATAGATTTTGTAGAAGTAACCAGGAGCTATTTAATAATCTGCATCTCATGGAAATGCATGCATTCACAGGTTATTAAAACTACAAACTGAGGCTACCCACTTACTGAGAGAGAGAGAGAGAGAGAGAGAGAGAGAGAGAAAGGAAAAAAGTTCACACATCAGCCATCCATGTTTTCATGTTTGAATCTTCTTACCCAATTTACAGCATTTGCAAGAAGTTTTCAAAATTTTTTACAGCCGAAGCTTGGGTTCAAGAAAATATGCAGACAAGTTTTCATAGCACAAATTTTAAAAGGCACACTACAGTATACCACAATCTAAATTTACTTAAAAAAAAAAAAAAAAACACGTTTTCCTTTTTAAGAACTATATCAACAGCTCTAGCATAAGGTTTTCCCAAACCATTTTAAGCCAAGGACCTCCAAAATATTACTGTACGTTAGCTGGTCAGGGTTCTTCAGTAATATAAACCAATGCTGTAAAGCTGGGCATGATCTTGGATTCTGCTAGAAGTAGACCCACTGCATTATTCTGGATAACAGCAGAACGGTTATTCAAAGCCAAGTATGGCAGAACATTGAAAAAAATCATGGGATAGCTCTAAGCCAAGGTACCCAAATTTTTTTCCTCCAGAAATTAAAATGTTTTGTCCCATCATTTTAGTATATTTAAAACTAACAGTAATATTTTCTTTAACAACCCTAGTACTGCACCTAGTAATTTTAACAATTGATTACAGATAGTTTTTTGTGAGGGTCTGTGTGCCCCCCCCAATTCTGTACAAGTCAAACAAATTATTATTAATGAATTATTTTTAATGTAAAGAGTAGTCCATTCATCCATCCATTTTCCAACCCGCTGAATCCGAACACAGGGTCACGGGGGTCTGCTGGAGCCAATTCCAGCCAACACAGGGCACAAGGCAGGAAACAATCCCGGGCAGGGTGCCAACCCAGTGTGATTTGTTATTGAATTTAAGAAGGCCTTTTACAAAACACACAGTTGAATTTTAAGGCAAATCTAAAGCAGGAGCAAAGTAACTTCCAGGTTACATACAAATTATGGTCAACAAAGAGAAGAGTAACTCAAAGATAGTTCTAAGTCCACATAAAGGTGGAGCATGCTTTATGGCTGTCCAATTCTGCTTTGAGGTTCAGCCTGTTCCTGTAATTATCTTTTAAGAATTAATGAAGGTAATTTAACACTAGCAACTCTAAAAGCTTTCTGCTGTTGAATAATATTTTACAACACTAAAATGTTGTATGTATTCACTATTAATAATTGTTAACATTCGTCTTTTTTTCCTCGTTGTGTATTCTGCACTAGTCTGTCAATTACTAAAACTGTTCTAAAAGTAATACAACAAATACATTTGCTAAAAAAAAAAAAAAAGTTTAACACTGGTAGACCAGACCCAAGACAGAGACACACGTAGACTGCATGCATCAAGACAATTCAGACAGCACACACATTTCATAACACTCTCTTCTGCAAACAATCCATTAGTCTTAGCATGTCTTTGTAGGACAGTCTCCATCCTGACATGAATCAGCACAAAGATGACTGGTGATTCAAGGTGACTGGGTCTGTGTCATTCTTGAGGTCAGGCGAGTAACAGAGGAATGCAGACTCACTGAGTACTGCAAGGCAGAGCAGTGGAAATGAAATTCAACCTAGCATGGAGACTTTGGCATGGGCATTTTATAACTAGCAAATCCTTTTTAAAGCCCTCCAACTGAGAACTGTAGCACTCGTCTAACACTACACTGATAGAGAACAACTTTCATACAACAATTGCAAAACATTTTTTAGTTATATTTATATTTTGATGTACTTTATTAATCCCAGAGGGGAAACTGTCATTTTTCATGATCTTTGGAGGTCTGAGCACCGAATCAGTCATTGTACACTTATGGAGCAATTTTCAGGTTAAGGCCATTGCTGAATGGCCCAACAGAGTAGGGTCCCTTCTTGCAGTAACACGATTTGAACTGGCAACATTCTTTAGCCTCAGAGCCACCACTCAGCCTTAAAACCATATTTAAAAACTACATGAGGCCATTTATAGACCATCTTCAAAACTGGAATACATTTCTTTAAGAATGTCCGCCTTACCAGGAGTGCCTTGCCCCACTTACACACAATGGAGGACTCCATGGGGCCCAGTTGGAAAACCACTGCTCTAAAATTTCAATGAACAATAATAATTTGAAACCGAACATTTGCAATAACGATGACTGTAAGAGAGATCATAATGCAAAAAAAAAAAAAATATATATATTTTCCCGTATGATGCTTCTTTCTTGTAATAAAAATCAGTAGTCGTCTCATTTTAACTAAACGCTTAATTCATAATCTTAAATAAAATTACAGATGGGTCATACAGTACAATGTAGCTGGTTTTATACCAGTGCAAGTCACAAACCCAGCTCTGCAAGTATAAAACTGGTATAACAGGACTATACAGGAACTTATGAAAAAAGAAAAAAAAAAAAGTTTGTATTTTTAGAGCAACAAAATGTTAATTATTATTAATTTTCTTAACTTGCTTTTTCTATTAGAGCAGTGGTGTAAAACTAATTGGGAGAGGGGTCACAGTGAATGCAAGTTTTTGTTCCCAGCACTTAATTAGTAACCAGCTACTGTTTCTAATGGAAAAATATCCAAAAATCCACCAAGGACAGAAAAACTGCAAACTATGCACCAGTGTCACTATGTCACACTCGGAACAATTTGGGGAAAAAGATTTACCCATGTCAGATAGTTTTGGATTTACATTTACAGTCCTTTAAAAGAATCCTTAATAGTAAAATATATATCATTTTTTTATAATGTTGTTCTATATCTCACAATATCCTACACTACATTGCTTAAACATCAACTTATGCATAAATGAAAGAATGTATACTCCTTCTCAATAAAAACTCAGTAGGAAAGCAAAGCTTAATATTAAAAATCGACAGCTTTTTCAATTTTGAAGTTTCAATATACTGTACATAAGCAGTACCGATTCTGTTCACATGGCTCTTTGAGCATCAAGTATGCAACAGACTTTACATAAAGCCCAAACATTTATTTAAGTTTTAGCTACAAATGAGAAATACAACTTCGAGACGTTAGTCTACTGTATAACAAGAAAGCAAACAGGCAAATGAATTTTAAAAAACAACTCAAAAAGTGGTATGATGTTCATTTTAAAACAGAACAAAAAGCAGCAAAGAGAATAATACCAACATAGTTTTCTCCACAAGTCTGAATGGGACAAAAGTAAACAAACTATGGCTTGAAACATACCTAGTTACTTGCCGTTCAATGTTTTTACACACAAGACCGTGAAACCGCTATGCCTCAAATAATAATTTTATCCACACCATGACCTGTATTTAAAATTACTTGAAAGCCTTTATGCATTGCAGCTGTAGAAAGCAGAAGTAAACGTGGAACAGGCAACAACCAATTTGTTACCCTTGCTAAGATCCCCCAGGCCACTACAGCACACTGGGCGTTAGATTTGCAGGAGTATTGGGTAGGACAGGCAGTCTAGCCCTCCCCAATCACACTGTGTGGTATGAGAAGTCTGCTGGAAAACCTAGTGATGCTAGTGGCAGCTCCTCAGGGGTACGTGAAGACCTTTAAGTGTTCGGCGGGTAACCGGAGAACATTTGTGAAGGCTTACCCGGAACAACTTCCTGATTTGGACTTAAAAGAATTTGCAATCAGTATACAGGGGACGCTGTAACTGAGAGGAAGCCACTGCTAAGTGGCTGGACAAGTAAAGGAGGAGGATTAAATAGGAAGGTCAAAAGCTTTGGTTTTTGTTATTTTAAATCCATGCGTTTCTGGGATAATTGTTTTGGCTGTTAACCTGTTTTGGTAATAAAACCCTTTTCTTGCTTTTACCTTCGTTCTTTTTGGTGGTCATTTGGGAACAAGCAGAAGCACCCCCTATGGTCCACACATATAAAAATATTTGAAAAATTTTATGTAGGCTAGGTGCATTTTTATTCAATTTTCCTAAAAACAGTATTTTTTTATTATTATATAAA
The DNA here is from genome assembly GCF_900747795.2 of Erpetoichthys calabaricus. Lineage (NCBI taxonomy): Eukaryota > Metazoa > Chordata > Cladistia > Polypteriformes > Polypteridae > Erpetoichthys > Erpetoichthys calabaricus. The sequence continues at coordinate 85,959,290 of NC_041401.2, forward strand.
AGAACTTAAACATCTTTGTTCTTGCTTTAGGAGTGAACAAATTCTAAATGTACAGTGCTTTTAACTTTCATTTCACAGAAAAACTCCCATTTTTGTACTTTAAATACTTGTCAACTTCTGTCTCCATTCAGGAGGATGTGGTAGGTCAGAGATGCAGAATGTGATTGGGTTAAATTCTTTTAAACCCCCAGTGTGAATATGCACCTGAAAACAATGCGACTATATCCAAGTCTCATTAGTGCAGCTGAAAGCTAACAAAAAGAATCTTGAGATAATCCATTAATGAATGCTTAATGTAACTGGACCCTGGTTATATGAGCTTTCAGGTTTCTGTGTGTTCAAATTGTGCTCAAGTACAACCATTGTTATTCACTATAATACTTGTCATTTAAGACTCTTTTTGAGGCTGGTTAGTAAGTAATACACAACCAGTTTGTTTTTGAAGAATAATGAAACACGAAAAAAAATGTATATAAGGAAGCAGAAAAGTACACTATGGTATTTTTGTTTAAAATTATACACATTATACAAAATGCACAAAGTTGCATGTTGCAAATTAATCATGGGTATTAAGGTAATTACACACCCTAGTCTTGCCTGTGTAAAGGAGTGTCTACCAAAACCATGAAAAGTTGAAGATGGATAGATAGATGTTTTTAACATGAAAATGCAATAAAATAAATCACTTGTTTTTATCAGCAAATATTTAACAGGACTACTAAATTACAACTAAATTATTATATTTCAACTTGTTAGGAGATAGGCATTTTCAGGTCTGCTACAATTTACGGTAATATTGTACATTAAAGAACCACCTTTAAATGATGTTAGAGTGTGGAATCTAGATTAGAAATTGTGACCACTTTGGTTTTAGGCTACATCTTTTAGATAGTCTCGAGAGGAGAAAAAATAAATAAATAAATAAAATAAAATAATAAAAATACAATGGCTTGGCTTCACTCAAACCTCTCCAAGGTACCTTCGTTTTGTGTACCACATGGGTGGGTGGGGTGAGATGATCCAAATGTTTAATGTCCCAAAGGGGAATCATGCAGGTGGAAATTCTTTCAGAAACTTTGACTCCCTAACTATCAGAACCTAGGCCACATCCTTGTACTACAGATGTAATTCCAAGTAAACCGGTATTTAGGAATTTATTTAGTGCTATCATCTTGTATCTTGGGAATTTTCCTGGAAATCTCTTTAAAATATATCTTTTATAAAAACTGACAGCTTCTCAATTACAAAGCAGTTTTCTGAAATGTATTGGTTAAAGAACAAGAAGTTTATACTATAACCGATCAAAAATTCTCTAGTTATCGTTACTCAGACCTATGAAAAGATTTGTATTAAGCCCACTTTTTGGATTTGAATGCCAAATTGAGCTTTTCAGATGGATTGATCAGTAAGGTAATTCTACTTCATAAGTTTGCAATAATGAATTTTAAAAGCACTGGTCACTTACCAAAATTATCAAAGAACACTCTAGCAAATCTATAGTGCAAAAGACAGGTAAATGAATATGAAACAGTTATCTGACTTGCAATATAATATGTTTTGCTGCTTCCTTTGCTCATAGAATTAAGGTATAAAAAAAAAAATGAATGGAACAAATGCAAAATGTAATGTATACATCATAGAAATACTGAAAGTATTTTTTTTTTTTTTTTTTTTTTTTTTAAAAAAAAACAACGCACCACACACAATAAGTAATTCCTAATTAATAATTTAAAACACATTCAATAGTATTGAGTGTTCGTAGGTTTTTTTTTTTTTTTTTTTTTTTAAATGGAGTATTTTCAAACTAATACAAACCTGAGACAAAAAAACAACATTCCTGAATTCTTGATTATTTGGGCTTAACATATTGCTCTAATAAACTTTACCGGGTTCTCTTTTGGCTGTGTAAGCAGCCATCAAGTTTGACAGGGTCATATCAATGCAAGAGTACAGAAATGTTAGGTTTACAATGGACACATGTCCCTGTAAATTCATTTTTAAACACAATGACACCATCATTACCCATTTAACAGCCATTTTCAAGGTCTACCCAGGACAGCCAGAGTGTTTTTCCTTTACTCTGTAGTCTTGGGCAGCCTGCTGAGGTGAGCCCCATTCTTTTTATATCTTACAACCACTTTATTTTTGGCCTCCCTCTCATCTCATTGCTCTTCTTCAGCTAACCAATGTTTGCTTTTCACTCCACATGCCCAAACCACCTTAGTCTGTTTGTCCTCAGCACAACACCCATCATCCCCACTCCAAGACCTTATCTTAATTGAGCATTCATGTTTCCCCACACTCAGGGGCACTACACACATCCATCTGATCATTCTTTGCAGCTTTACTTCATGTGTTCTTTCCCATAGAAAAATACCACTCTTCACATAACTTTCAAACTCTGTCCTTCAATTTTAGGGAGACTCCTTTAGTAGTAGTGTGTTGAACCTTGTTAGCCATTGTGGATGCAATGAGAAGTCAAGCAAAATGACACTTTTATTGACTAACTAAAAGGATTACAATATGTAAGCTTTCGAGGCACCTCAAGCCCCTTCTTCAGGCAAGATATAATCAACTACATCTTGCATGAAGAAGGGGCCTAAGGAGACTCTTAAAATTCAAATGCATGACAGTTCCTAGAATTTCTTCCACACACTTCTCACCCCTGTCACCACTGCTATGACCACCCCTTTATTTACATTTAGAATTTAAGTTGGAGATCTTCCATACTTACTCCAAAATAACTTATATAAAGATTAAAGCAGATAGGATTTAACATTGAGTATACATTTATTATAACACCAACACTTAGTGGTGAAACGTGCATTACAGCTTGAGCATCTTGGTTTAATTCTGCAGTAGAACTAAATGATCCTCATAATTCTCTTTTAAAAACTGATTAGTCATAGTGTTTGAGGCAATACCCTTAAGCAATGTTGTACACATATGAATATGCATCAGACTTGTAGCTGGACAGTTAAAATGCCCAGTCTCTCCATATCACTCAATGCAATAACTTTGCTAGGTCGGGAAGAATTTACATCCAGTACCTGCCAGCATATCAAATCAGTTGCTACATATGTTGTACCTGCTAGCTTACTACTGCTTGGAGTGCATTACTCATGCCTCAGTGTATGTATTCATGTCAAGTGAGCTCTGTATGACCAAATGCATTATATGAACAATGTTTAATTGACAAATATCTGGCAAATCCTAAAACTTACAACTGGCAGTGGCTCAGATTAATGTACCTCTAGTACCTTAATAGGTCAATTGGGCAGCACGCAGAGGGAGGTCCACTTCCCCTGTCTTGGTTAATTTTTTGCAATTAGCCAATGCCTCTGCAATACAGGATTTTAGACTAGTATGCATACATTATGCACGATGCGGTCTTGACAAATATTCTTGCATGCAGTAATTTCAGTAGAAGCTATGGCAGAAGGCTCACTGTACATGTTTTGACAAAAAACCACACACAGGTAGCCTGAACAGATGTACAACACAAATGAGTATCTTGTGTGCCAGAAATAAATACATGCATATTCTGGTTATATTTTGCATATTATAATTACATATCTTCACTTCCAGTTCTCTCTTTTTGCCCACACACAAAGGCACAAACATCTGACCAAACAAGAGCAACAAGCAGTCTTATTACAAAAGCTAGTTTACATGATTTTTTTTCTTATGTAAAACTGCAATATGCATGTTCTTTTTCAATAAAGCACAGTGGGAACTCTCAGAATACCACAAAATGAATTTCCAACACCTATCTTCCCATGCCTCTATTATTACATGTTGGTAACATCTAGTCATTAAAAGCAACAAAACAAATCGGATTAGAGCAGTTTCAGCATTTTAATGTAACATTTAAGGAGATAATACCAAAATTTATGCACCTTTCAAACATGAATATTAAAAGCTGGAATGTCAATTTTATCAGCAACTATTAGTTGTGGAGTACATGGTGATAGATCGAAAACATTGAATTTTGATTTGTGAAAAAAATATACAGTTATGCAAAGTTCACATAACCTGGGCAGTCAAACATTGATTCTAGTTAGCATGTACGTACAGTATTTTATTTACTCTGCAAAACAAATTGTATAATACATTTTCAAGTTTGCAAAATACACATACAGACTGTATAACCAGAAACAAAAGACTATGACAGACTGCTTACTTCTAACCCCTTTACTTAGTATCTTCCATCTAAAGCCTATTCACACATTAGGGTACAGGGTCATTAGTTCTGTGCGAGGGTATGTGCCAGTGGGCCCTGTGATGGATTGACACATTTGCGAAGGTGGGATTTTGCTTTTGATTTGCTGCCTCGTCAATACCAGCTCCAGCTAAAAGCAACTCTTGAATTGGACTGAGAATGTTCGTTTCTACAGGATTACAAACATTCCAATAAATGCCATTACAAGGTATTTTACAACCCCACAAATGTTGGAGGGAATTTCAGTAAATCAAAACAAGACTATTATATAAAACAAGCATGTTTCCAAACACAGACTTAAAAGAATGTGGTAAAAGAGTACCCTTCAAGAGGAGACTGGACTAATCTACCTTGCGGTCAACGGAAACGGTGTTTTACCTCTTTTAAGTTTGTCACTACCCAAGTGACACTCTTCCTAATTAGGGTATTTAAGCTTATAATGGGTTATTCTGGTAGACTAATCGAGTCATGGTGCCATAGAAACAACTACTTGATTGTCCCATGAGCGTTTCTCGATGTAACGGTGACAGTTTTCCCCGCGAGTGTGTGCAGATGATCACAACTGACTTCCAGTTACCTTGTTTCACCTGCGCTTTGTCTATGCGCAATTACAACAAGGGTATGTCTTTCATTCACCGCCGTATTCTGTCGTACTACCGTCAAAGATGCATACAGCTAATACACCTTTTATTCAATTGTATGTGTTTCTTGGCCACAAAGGATTATCCAGTCAGTCAGGTCAAAGACTAGCAGGTGAAGTACAATCACATTCAGGTTTGACACAAGGTAACCCCGAAAGATAGAACTGCTTACCCTGTTCTTGAATAAAGGATACTTCTTGATTGCAAAATCAAAGCAAACAAACCAGTGAATGATCAAATGAACCCTAACTCATTTACGTCTGTGATTTACATGGACAGTTTATACAACAAACGAAATTTACGTCAATATTTGAAATGCTTAACTGGATCATCAATTAGCCTACCGCAAATTCAATTCCAGGAATTTAACCCTTGCCCGTGACGACACTGGTCACGCCGACAGTAAATTCCTCTTTTTGAAGAAAAAAAGTAATCATGTTCTTACTGTAAACGCGGTTGGAATGAATGATGAATGGGAATAACCAATAAATGAACCCGACGTGCCTGTTCAATTCAATAACACAAACAACCAATAAAGCCAATTACATAAGCGCTGATAGTTACCGTTTCCTATTTGCTTCGCTGTCTCGTACCGGGCTCCTGGCTGTATCACCTTAACACAGAAGTTCGCCGCTGCGCAGTAACTCTCAAGAGCTAAGCTGTACCACATTTATATCGAGACTCTCGATTACGTGTATATGGTGAAAATCGCATGACATTGCAAAAGTATGAACTTGAAATCAGTAAAAATTAAAATTTAAAATTCCGTTTTCACGCGACATAAAAAGTTTTTCTTTTTCCTAGCGCGTATTATAATGTACTAGTTTTAAACCGCTATATGAATCTCCCTTTTATGATCAATGGTATTGTCTGAGTTGCGTGCTGAAATGACGTAATATGTTGAAAGCGTGGCGCTGTCACGGAACTTCAGTGTATCAAGTGTGTGAGAGGTTACCAATGGGAGTTGGGAAAGACTTTGAGGAGAGAGGTGCTTGTCTGCCTGGGAGGTCGACGCTTATTAACTTTAATGAAGTATGGCGGAAAAAAGAACAAGAAAGTAATTTTATAACGTGAAAACAACAACATTTATTTATATAGCACATTTTCATACAAAACCTGCAGATTTTATTTTTTTCTCCAGCCGTCTAGAGTTTTTTTTTTGTTTTTTTCTGTCCTCCCTGGACATCGGACCTTACTCTTATTCTATGTTAATTAATGTTGTCTTATTTTAATTTCTTACTTTGTCTTTTATTTTTCTTTTCTTCATTATGTAAAGCACTTTGAGCTACTTTTTTGTATGAAAATGTGCTATATAAATAAATGTTGTTGTTGTTCTCCTTGGTGGCTTTCTGGAGGTGGTATTCCTGCATCTTCTTGTGTTGGCACCTGTTCTGTACTACAGTGGTCTTCTTCTTCCTCCTCAACTATAAAAGTGTCACCTTTACATGGCCTAAGATGTTGTCTATTGCATCTATACTTCTGGCCTGTTGAAGTCACAATGTCATATGACCTTGGTTCTTGTCGTTTCTGTACCACTATTGCTGGCTTATTGCCTTGCCTTCTGCACTGACTTTTGCTCCTGGACCAAGGACAGAAAGTGACTTTGTGTGTTGATCATAATAATTTTTCTGTTTTTGTTGCTGCTGTGTTAGTCTCTGCCTCATTTTCTTTGTGTGTCTGGGTTTCAGCATGGGACTTGTTACAGGGAGGGTGCTTCTGAGAACACGGCCCATTAATAACTCTGCTGGTGAGAAACCTAATCCTGTAATTGGTGTATTTCTCAGACTGAGTAATGCAAGATGTGCATCCGTGTTCGTCTGGAGAGCCTTCTTAAGCATCAGTTTGATCGTCTTTATTGTTATGTCCCACGCATACAGTTGCCACCTAACCAAGCCTGCATGTCTGTGGAATCTATGAGAAAAATACATAAAGAAGTAAGTAGAAAAAATCCACAAAGAGTGTTCCTTGGCCCAGGATTACTAAGAATTTATGGCACCCTCATGTAATTAATTTGTTTCAGGACATCATTTGCAATCTACTAAATCAGGGCCCCTTAAAATGTTGCACCAACTGGTCAGGACCCATATTAATATAAAATACTGCAAAGCTGAGCATTATCTCGAATATTGGTTTCTGCTAACAGCTGTTCCACAGCATGATTTTGGACAATATCAGACTTCTTATTCAAAGTAAATGCTGAAGTGTAGCAGATTATTGACGTGTATATGATCAAATAGCACATGATAGCTCTAGGCCAGGGTACTCAACTCTTTTTCTTGGTGAACCACCCCACTTCATTTAATTGAAGTATGTTGTGCCACCATTTTTTCAGTTATAAATTAAGTAGTGAACTCTTACTAAGCATAACTAAAAGTGGTACAATTTCCTCCCTCTTTAATATTGCATTTGGAAATTTTAACAAGGGAGTTTTAATAGTTTTTATGTGCTTTTTTATATTCTATGTATGCACCAAATGCATCTTTAATGAATTATGTTTAATGAAAAGCAGGAGTGTGATTTGATATGGAACAAAGAAGCCTTTCAATACTTTACATTTTCAAAATGTTTACAGTTACATAAAGCTCCAGATCAAAAGCAGGAGAAAACAACTCACAAGTTTCATGCAACTTAAGGTAAAAACTCAGAAATGATTCCAAGTTAATGTAAAGGCTGAGCCTGCTACACACTTGCTCAGGTTTGTTTCTAGTTTTAGCATCATTCATCTTCCTATGTTTATTTTTTAAGGAAGGTTTTAAAGAAGGATGAAAGTTACCAAATATTGAAATCTTTGTTTGTAATAAAACTTTTCCGCTGTTGATTAATAACAGTAAAATGAAATGTTATATATTTATTATTAATAATTGTTAACATTCTTCTTTCCTCCTCATTGTATATTTTTCTGTATTAGTTTGCCAATTTCTAAGACTGTTATGAAAATGTTGTAAAAAGTAAAAGTAAATAATATTGTAAAAGGACTGGACCTGAGAGAATGAGAGTGACAGAGAGACACATTGGGCAGACTGCTCATGTCAAGGTCAGAAAGACAGCACTTAAATGTTGCAACACACTCTTTTGCAAAAATCCTATAGTCTTGGTGCATAGTTGCTGGGCAGTGGACATGGATTGTCTCAATTAGTGGGGAATGAAAGAGGAAACCTCATGGGCATGAGTTGGCATAGGTCATGGAATAGGAGAATAATGTTGGATAGGAAAATAATGTTGGATGATTGAGATGGTAATGGATACTCAGTGAAGCTGTAACATGGCCCTAGTATTTGTTTTAAATCAAAATACCAATAGAAGCATTGAGAACTCATTGTAACTTGTTGGTAATTTTGCAGCACAACCATTGGAAAAGGGCAGTGCAGTGGTAGTGCTGCTGCCTTGTAATAAGGAGACTAGTCCAAAGACATGCAGGTTAGATGGATTGGTGATCCTAAATTCGACCTAGTGAGTGGTTGGTGTGTGTGTATATTCACCCTACAATAGGCGCCCTGTCCAGGGTTTATTCTTGCCTTGTGCCCTATGCTAGCTGGGATAGGCTCAAGCAACCCCCGTGACCCTGTTCAGGACTAAGCGAGTTAGAAAATGACTGACTGACTGACCATTAAAAAATTGCAGTAGTTCAGTTGTCTTTATATGTAGGTCATTCTAAGGGGATTAAAAAACGTAGCAAAGTGATACCGTATTAGACCTAATGATGTAGTATAGTACTGCAAATGTCAGGAGACAAAATGAAATCTTGACTACAGCATAAATGTGAGTTTCAACATTCAAATATCCACCAAGTGCAACTCCATGGCTCATCATACAGGACAGTGGCATAATGATGCTGAATCTTAAGGTTTAGTGTTGAGCTGACTGCTTGTGTTTGGAAGGTGATTCAAAGAGAATTCACCTCTGTTATTTTTGAGATATTGGAAAGCTTCAGACATTTAGGCACTGAGGTCACTGGCCTTGGCAGATAGGCATCAAATTAGGAATGAAATATGATGCCATATTAACCAATCAAATAAACATGTGCCAGCATATACCATATAGTAAATATTAAAATTTCAACAAGTAGAAAACGTTGAATGAAACCAAGGATGTGGGGCTACAAGAGGTGGATTCTCCAAAGAGCTCTAACTGTATACAACTGGAGGTATCAGGGCATCCACTCACCGCAGGTTCTTAACAGTGCAACATACATCTTTAGATATTTCAAGAGGTTGTTTTAGCCAATGTGATCAAAAGGAACAGTGAAGGTTAAGGAGTAGAACAACAAGTGGAGAAACCATTAGCAATTCTATATACAGACTAAAGTTGTTTCAAGTCTGGGATGAGATCACAATTGGTACTGTAAAAATTTAAATATAGTATGCTCTTGGTAAGTTGCTGAACAAGGTGATAAGGATCTGTACCTACCAGAGCTTTAAAAAAATAAAGGTAAATCTGAGGGGTCAAGGTTTGTATAGTTTAGTACAGCAGAAATTATTAATAATTTAGTACAGGGGAAATTGTGCAGAAATGAAAACAGTAGGAACTGAGACAGACTAAGGTGACAAATTGTTTTTGTATTTACAGGACTAATTCTATTATTATTGAGATAAGATGCAGTCAGAGAATCCACGCAGATTGTAATAGACCTAGAATGAGAAAAAACGTAATAAAATACAGAACAGCATAAGATACTATCAGAATAGAGTGCATGAGAAGTAGAAGGAGCATAGAGAAGGGACAGATTGAGAGGAAATGATACAATGTAAGAAGGAGACCTAAGGAAAGTGATCTTACCTTACAAAAATTAGTGTTATGTTACAGGAGATAAGAATTTTTTTTTCCCAGGCAAAAGATATTGTCCATAGTATGGAGCAAGATTCTTGAGCTACTTTGCTGTTTTCAAATAACTTAAGATAAATATCTTAGAGCACTTTAATAATATAAAGTGCCTGTACTCCACAAGCGTAAGATCAAATGTAACCACACTACCTTTCATCCCTATCTTATCTTGTTAACATTTAGCTATATTTTACTGTATGTAATGCGGTTGACTTTATGTGAAGGAAACTGTTGTGGTGCGTCACTCACAGCCTCACCCTTCTGCTTTCTATATGTTCTTTTACTCTTGGCCACTCCTTGGCCTGAAAAGTAAACTGTAAACACTTTCACACTGATCATGATTTGTAAAGATTAATAGAATTGAAACATTTTACTGTAAAATGCTTACAATGTAAACAAGGCAGCTATAATTTGGAACAAAATACAAACTCCATGTGGTGCTATGCCTTTCCATAGAATTATTCAGAAGAATACTCATGATACCAACCAAATTTGACATGGATGCTGTTGAAATTTGACTTTTTTATTTGATTACTTACTTTAATTGAACCATGACCAAAAGAAGGACTGTTATGTTTTAAGGGTTTTGGATACTACAAATTTTATTTCTGTAATCTTTTTTGCAGCAGATCACTTGCTCACCTACCCGCGACAAGAGCAGTCTGGTTTTACACTTAAGAAGTCTACTATTGACCGCATCCTGGCACTGAGGGTTCTCATGGAGCACAAATGCTAATATCAGCAGAGTTTCTTTGCAGCCGTTGTCGATTTTCATAAGGCATTTGACTCAGTCGATTGAGCTGCTCTGTGGTCATTCTGAGACTTCAAGGGATCCCCCGAAGTTGCTGGATATTATGGCTGGCTTGTACACTGGTACTGTGAGTGTTATGCAGTGTGGAGGCAGAACCTCTGCGTTTTTCCTAGTTGATTCTAGGGATCATCAGGGATGTGGTCTTGCTCCTATTCTGTTCAGTGCTTGCATGGACTGAGTGTTGGGCAGTGTCGTGGGGTCCAGTGCCTGTAGGGCATCTGTTGGTGAAGAAAGATTCACTGATCTTGACTTTGCCAATGATGCTGTGATCTTCACAGAGTCAATGGGGGCTCTGATCGGGATCTCAGGAGACTGAGTGAGGAGTCTGATTGTCCGGGTTGGCAAGTGTCCTGGATTAAAAATCAAGATCCAGGTCTTTAATAGCCTCTTGGGCACAGCCATCAGCAGTGTGTCTGTCTGGGGAGAGAATGTCAACCTTGTCAGTTATGGCACTACGGCCATGTGGCATGATTCCCCGAGGGTGATTGGGCTCACAGGATCCTCACTGTTGAGGACCCGAGTGGCTGGACCAGGCCAAGAGAATTAGTTAACACCTGTAACATCTGGCTGTGGAAGACTGATGGTCATTTGTGGGGAGTGGGACTGGACCACATGTCTGCCTGAAGGGTTTCCAACCAGTATCCCAAGCTGTTTTGAAGTGTGGTGGGTGAGGCAATGCGTTGTACCAGTGCATGCTCCCTGACCTGACATGGCCTGACCTGACTCTTTTTGCATTTATTTGTTCAAATCTGACTAACTATTAATTGCTATTATTATTTATAATTATTTTCAATACACGCAGTTATGTTGTGTTATGTCATTGCTTAGTTAGATATAAAAGATATCAGATATAAAAGACTTGTCCAAATGTTGTGCAGCAAACTTTAAACAAGCTTCAACATACTTTTCCTTCAGAAGTGGAGTTTTGCACAGTGAGCGTGCATAGAGGCCATGGCGGTTGAGTGCATTACTTATTGTTTTCTTTGAAACCACTGTACCTGTTCCAGGGGCCTCATGCATAACGCCGTGCGTAGAATTCAGACTAAAATATGGCGTAAGGACAAAAGCGGAAATGTGCATACGCACAAAAAAATCCAGATGTATAAATCTGTGCGTTCGCCAACTTCCATGTTCTTCCGTTCCATTAATCCCGGTAAGCGTGAAAAGTAATGCACGTGCACACGCCTGCTGCCACTCGCCAACTCCTCCCAAAATTACGCCTCTTTGAATATGCAAATCAATATAAATAGCCTTTAAGCTCAGCATTCTGTTTAAAGGCAATGGCAAAAGCACGGGGGAAAATAGAAGTATTTCAGCGAATACCAAGTGGAGGCAAGGAAAAATGTACTATTTGCTGGTTTAAATAGTGGTATAAGCAACAAAAGGAAGTTGATCGAGTGACATAGAGTGTTGAAGAAACTCGAAAGTTCAAGTTCACAAAGTCACACAGTGCCCGGAATAAAAAAGTTGTCAGACATCAAATTCGCCGTGAAAAGGCGAGTCATAGCCCACCATCTGAGAGTCATATGGAAGCTTATTAGGGCACAGAGAAAAGACAAAAAATAGGCACACAGTGGCAAAAAAAGCTCAAAATGTCCACTTTAATCACGCAGTTTACTTTGTCATTAAAGTAGATCATCATAAACTTCATCTTAAAATCATTTAATTTACTAGTTTCTAAAATACAATTGTAACTAAAGCAGCATGTTAAATGTTTTGTATTGTATGTATTCTCCTATGTGCTCTATGTGTGTGAATCACTACGTGCTTCTTAAACGAGCTTTCTATTTGTCTGACAGAACACAGAATCCATTACATTCATAATATTACAGCTCTCTGAATAAATTAAATACTGAGATGCATACTTGATGTATACTTGGGCCAAGGAGGTCGGGTGCAGTGTGAGTTGGGTGGTGGCCGAAGGCGGGGACCTTGGCGGTCCGATCCTCGGCTACAGAAGCTGGCTCTTGGGACGTGGAATGTCACCTCTCTGAAGGGGAAGGAGCCTGAGCTAGTGCGTGAGGTCGAGAGGTTCCGGCTAGATATAGTCGGGCTCACCTCAACGCACAGCTTGGACTCTGGAACCAATCTCCTTGAGAGGGGCTGGACTCTCTACCACTCTGGAGTTGCCCCCGGTGAGAGGCGCCGAGTGGGTGTGGGTATACTTATTGCCCCCCGACTTGGAGCCTGTACATTGGGGTTTACCCCGGTAGACGAGAGGGTAGCCTCCCTCCGCCTTCGGGTGGGGGGACGGGTCCTAACTGTTGTTTGTGCGTATGCACCGAACAGCAGTTCAGAGTACCCACCCTTTTTGGAGTCCCTAGAGGGTGTGCTAGAGGGCATACCTTCTGGGGACTCCCTCGTACTGCTGGGGGACTTCAATGCTCACGTGGGCAATGACAGTGAGACCTGGAAGGGCGTGATTGGGAGGAATGGCCCCCCCGATCAGAACCCGAGTGGTGTTTTGTTATTGGACTTCTGTGCTCGTCACGGATTGTCCATAACAAACACCATGTTCAAGCATAGGGGTGTTCATATGTGCACTTGGCACCAGGACACCCTAGGCCTCAGTTCGATGATCGACTTTGTGGTCGTGTCATCGGACTTGCGGCCACATGTCTTGGACACTCGGGTGAAGAGAGGGGCGGAGCTATCAACTGATCACCACCTGGTGGTGAGTTGGCTTCGATGGTGGGGGAGGATGCCGGTCAGGCCTGGTAGGCCCAAACGTGTTGTGAGGGTCTGCTGGGAACGTCTGGCAGAGCCCCCTATCAGAAGTAGCTTCAACTCCCACCTCCGGCAGAACTTCGACCATGTCCCGAGGGAGGTGGGGGACATTGAGTCCGAATGGGCCATGTTCCGTGCCTCTATTGTTGAGGCGGCTGACCGGAGCTGTGGCCGTAAGGTGGTCGGTGCCTGTCGTGGCGGCAATCCCCGAACCCGTTGGTGGACACCGGCAGTGAGGGATGCCGTCAAGCTGAAGAAGGAGTCCTACCGGTCCCTTTTGTCCTGTGGAACTCTGGAGGCAGCTAATAGGTACCGGCAGGCCAAGCGGAATGCAGCTTCGGTGGTTGCTGAGGCAAAAACTCGGGCATGGGAGGAGTTTGGGGAGGCCATGGAGAACGACTTTCGGATGGCTTCGAGGAGATTCTGGTCCACCGTCCGGCGTCTCAGGAGGGGGAAGCAGTGCAGTGTCAACACTGTATATGGTGGTGATGGTGCGCTGCTGACCTCGACTTGGGACGTTGTGGGTCGGTGGGGGGAGTACTTCGAAGACCTCCTCAATCCCAATAACATGCCTTCCAATGAGGAAGCAGAGCCTGGGGACTCGGAGGTGGGCTTCCCTATCTCTGGGACTGAGGTCACCGAGGTGGTCAAAAAACGCCTTGGTGGCAGGGCCCCGGGGGTGGATGAGATACGCCCGGAGTTCCTCAAGTCTCTGGATGTTGTAGGGCTGTCTTGGTTGACACGTCTCTACAACATCGCATGGACATCAGGGACAGTGCCTCTGGATTGGCAGACCAGGGTGGTGGTCCCCCTCTTTAAGAAGGGGGACCGGAGGGTGTGTTCCAACTACAGAGGGATCACACTCCTCAGCCTCCCTGGAAAAGTCTATTCGGGAGTTCTGGAGAGGAGGGTCCGTCGGATAGTCGAACCTCGGATTCAGGAGGCAGTGTGGTTTTCATCCTGGTCGCGGAACAGTGGACCAGCTCTACACCCTTAGCAGAGTCCTGGAGGGTGCATGGGAGTTCGCCCAACCAGTCTACATGTGTTTTGTGGACTTGGAAAAGGCGTTCGACCGTGTTCCTCGGGGGATCCTGTGGGGGGTGCTCCGGGACTATGGAGTACCGGACCCCCTGATAAGGGCGGTTCAGTCCCTGTACAACCGGTGTCAGAGCTTGGTCCGCATTGCCGGCAGTAAGTCGAACCCGTTTCCAGTGAGAGTTGGACTCCGCCAGGGCTGCCCTTTGTCACCGATTCTGTTCATAACTTTTATGGACAGAATTTCTAGGCGCAGCCAGGGTGTTGAGGGGGTCTCCGGTTTGGTGAACTCAGGATTGGGTCACTGCTTTTTGCAGATGATGTTGTCCTGTTTGCTTCATCAGGCCGTGATCTTCAGCTCTCTCTGGATCGGTTCGCAGCTGAGTGTGAAGCGGCTGGGATGGGAATCAGCACCTCCAAATCCGAGACCATGGTCCTCAGCCGGAGAAGGGTGGAGTGCCCTCTCAGGGTTGGGAGCGAGATCCTGCATCAAGTGGAGGAGTTCAAGTATCTCGGGGTCTTGTTCACGAGTGAGGGAAGAATGGAGCGTGAGATCGACAGGCGGATCGGTGCGGCATCCGCAGTGATGCGGGCTCTGCATCGGTCTGTCGTGGTGAAAAAGGAGCTGAGCCATAAGGCAAAGCTCTCAATTTACCGGTCGATCTATGTTCCTACCCTCACCTATGGTCATGAGCTATGGGTACTGACCGAAAGAACGAGATCGCGAATACAAGCGGCTGAAATGAGTTTCCTCCGCAGGGTGTCTGGGCTCTCCCTTAAAGATAGGGTGAGAAGCTCAGTCATCCGGGAGGGGCACAGAGTAGAGCCGCTGCTCCTCCGCATCGAGAGGAGTCAGATGAGGTGGCTCGGGCATCTGATCAGGATGCCTCCTTGACGCCTTCCTGGTGAGGTGTTCCGGGCACATCCAACCGGGAGGAGGCCCCGGGGAAGACCCAAGACACGCTGGAGGGACTATGTCTCCCGGCTGGCCTGGGAACGTCTCGGGATTCTCCCGGAAGAGCTAGAAGAAGTGGCCGGGGAGAGGGAAGTCTGGGCATCTCTGCTCAAGCTGCTGCCCCCGCGACCCGACCTCGGATAAGCGGAAGAGAATGGATGGATGGATGGATGGATACTTGATATCATTTTCATGATAATAAGAATTAAAGCATGTTATTAAACATGGGAACACGGTGGCGCAGTGATAGTGATGAGCTGGTGCCCCGTCCAGAGATTGTTCCTGCCTCATGCAAGATGCTTGCTGCGCCGTGCGCGACCTTCGATGAAATAATTTATTACAGTAGTACTGTCTCTTTCAAACGTACTAACCCCCTATTCCTGTCCTTCCTTTTCTTTCTCCAAGTATCCAATTGCCACACAGTCAGCGCTGTAATAGATGTCAAGTCATCTGTAAGCTTAGAATGCAGATTCTTCAAAACTTTTAAAGAACATTGAAATATCTTTGTAGCGTATGTTTAGTTATACTATCCATCTGTCCATCCAGTGTTGCACCAGCCCCAGTAAGAATACAGCACGAGGCAGGAACAATCCCTGAATGGGGCGTCAGCTCCTTGCTAGCACTGCGACACGTGTCCTCACATGTTTAATTATTAACAATATAGATTATATAAATTATGTTAAAATTTCAACTGTATAATATAAAAAACACAAGGGGGCTCCGCCCCCTGCTCACTTCGCTCGCCTACACACAGCGTTTTGAACCCGTGCCCGCTGGGCAGCCATAGTTTCAGACACGCGTTGTAGGAGCTTGCGTTGTTTTGAACCCGTGGTTGCCCTGCTTCTGCGGTTTGAGACGGGCGTTGTAGGCGTATATCCGTCAGTCGAGCTCGTTCGGTTTGAACCCGTGCCTGCTTTGCCTCCGCAGTTTCAGACGGTGGGTCGCATTCAGCGTTTTGTACGATCCCAAGCAGCACATTATTCCTAACTTCACTCCGCAGTAGTGCCACTCACAATATGGCGGCGATGCCTGCGCCTTCCGTATTATGTTGGGTTTTACCATGCTGTGTAGACGCCTTTGCCTTTCGTACTTTCCCGCGCCTTCCGACGCGCGATGTAGGCGCCTGCACCTTCCGGGTCTGCCCCCGCTGTGTGGTGTGGACGTTTAACTGTCGTTTTTTCTGCTTTTATATTCTGTATCTCGCTGTGCATGTGTTTTGTGCCTAGGTTTTTTTGAAGCTGTTGCATTCCAGTTTTCATCATCTGTAACCTGCTCTCCATGTGTTTGGCCCCGTTCTTTAACCTCTTTATGACGTTTTACTTTGTTTTCTACTCTGTCTTTTATTTCTGACCTCGCTTTATTCTGCTTTTGTTTCAATGACACCTGGTCCGTGGTGATTATATTCTCCCTTTTTCGAGTACTAATTTCCATGCGGCATGTCGGACGGTTCGTAGTCTCTCCCGTTTCGCTCTGGGGCAGGGGGGCTTTGTGTGGCACATGCGCACGTTCGTAGTCTCTCCCGTTTCACTCTGGGAAGGGGGGCTTTGTGTGGCTCCTGCGCACTATGTCTCCTGCGTCCACGGGCAGGTCCCTGCGTCCATATCCGGTTTACCATTCTCGGTTACTAACATGGATATTTTTCTGCATTTCATCTTAAAAATGATATTGTCATCATATGTAAATACACGCTTTATAAATTGGCTCAGGTTGTGCAATATTATAACTGTAGTGCAAGTTTACAGCGAGGCGATTGTACTTATAAGTAAAAACAGTTCTACCGGGAGCACTTGATGGACTGATTGAGTGTGTTTATAGTTCTTGGGATGAAACTGTTTCTGAACCGCGAGGTCCGTACAGGAAAGGCTGTGAAGCGTTTGCCATATGAGAGCAGTTCAATAGAATGTGCGCCTGGGTGATGCTGTATACCGATAATTCTCTTTTCGATCAGCTGCTGTAGAGTTGTGATTCCCCACTCAGATACAGTGATATAAATACTCCGAGTGGTGCAGTGAGAGTAATATGGAAAAAGATGATCAGCTGTGGCAACCCCTAACGGGAGCAGCTGAAAGAAGAAGGTGAAGTGAGAGTAACAACGCTAAAGCAGCTGTGGTATTTAGAATAGTTTGAACATTCGGTGGACCATTATATTGTTACAGGTTAATTACAATCAGATGCATTAAACTAATAAACAATATGCTGTTAATTTCAGTGTATTTATAAAGCCGCATCAGGGATGTGGATCTAAAAAAGAAAGGGAAACCACATTGGAACAGTAGCACTACTTTGATGCTGGGTGCTGCCAGTTTGCAAAACCGAGTGGAGAAGTTGCATATGCCAAGCATTTAGCTACCCTGAAAATGTGTGTGGCTTTATGCAAAGTTTAGGTTTTATACATCGCTATTTGAGCATGGAAATGGGCCTACGCACTGTTTATACATGAGGCCCCAGGTCTTTCTGAAGCTCTCAGCAAGTGATCCTTGGCCCTTGGACAACTCTTCTGATTATTCTTTTGACTCCTCTGTCAGAAATCTTGCAAGGAGCACCTGGTCATTGCCAGGTTATGGTAAAATGATGTTCTTTCTACTTCCAGATTATGGTCCCAACTGTGCTCACTGGAACATTCAGAAGTTTAGAACTACATCTATAAACAATGCTGCAAGAGCACACCCATCATGAGATGCTTCTTCTGTGATACAGTATCTTGGTAATGAGAAACCTTTTTATAGGCCATCAATTAGGACTAAACCAGCTGTTATTAATTTGCACCGATGGGAGCAGTATAGCTTTCTAAATACTGACAGATTTCAGCTGGTTTCTTGGCTGCCCATGCATTTTTGCACCTCCTTTTCTTTATGTGTTCAATACTTTTTCCCTGTGTCATTCCATTTTATTACACATAACTTAATTTATGGACTTATTTGTTTAGATTTCTTTGTATGTGTGAATTACTTGATTTTTTACCGACATCTAGTGAAAATTTCTTGTCAATAGCCCTATTAAAAATATATTTACTGAGAAAAGCGTTGCATTCATCATTAATTAAATTATTTAATTAAATAATTGTGAGACGATCAGAGGTTCACAATCACCCCCGAGCCACAACTACAGCATAAACTATCCCTAAAAAAGGAATCAAACTAAACGTATCACTTAAACGGGTAGTTCGAAGTAATCATTTCAGTGAATTGATTGGAAACGCCTATCGCTAGCCAGCAGCACTATGAGTGTGCGCACGCATGTTACCTCTGAGTGTATCCGGTTTTTGTCCCGTCCAAAGTAAAAAAAAACGCAGATCGTGCAGGGTCGTACTAGTTAAGCTCTGCGCATGCGCGCGCAAATCTGGATCGGGTAGCGACAGGCACCGCAGATCGGGTATGTCGCTCACTTTACGGTGCTGCCCAATCTGTTTAACGCATGCGTGAACACTTTACGGCATGCTAGGCTTTCAGCGTCACCAACAAATTATCACCCCGGAAGAACTTAATTGCACATACTGTATTTGATTTGATAAAAAATTAAAATGGAATCTTCATATAACGAATAAATACAAGAAGGTGATACATTTATGAAATGTTTTCCAGGTTATAGCTGGGGCTCAAATAAATCAACGCTTATTAACAATTATTGTATTTGATTATGATAGCCAAGCTTATGCGATCAGCTGCTAAGTACCTGCTGTACAGACTCGATGTGAAACAAATTCAAGCTTTATGGTTGTGGGAGCATTGGAAGCATTCCCTACGACCCCATTTATAGCTTTACAGGTGGAGGCAATGGAGATGACTCTGGAATGCAGAATAATTCGATTAGACCTTAATTTATGGGCAAGATAAAAGAGTCAGGAAAAACAACTTTCAAATAAGAACATTCTGAATTATAGTTAAGAGTATGATTCTCAAAAGAAGATTTACAGGATTAGGAAAATGAGCAGGATTATGTAAAATTATTAACGAAAAAATTGATAATATAATCTCTTATTTTTCCCAACCAATAGTTGGTTCCTAGGAAAGCCTGCCATAGACGATATCCTTTTGGAACTGAAATGGGAAATGAAAATTAACATAAACTATTTAGTGGAGGACTATTTACGAGGCAAGTGGTCGGGGTATATTCAGATAGTTACCGATAGATCGAAAGATCAGAAAGAAGTAAGGACACCAAGGGTAATTATCTTTTCAGATTCCCACTCAACATTAATGTCCACAAAAGAAGGTGAATGTTTGTCCTGGCAGGGTCAGGATGTGCTTTAGGAAATCTTGCGTTTATATAATTGTATAAGTCAGTTGGGAATTTTATAACGCTTGTCTGGGTTCCAGCACATGTTGGGATAAAAGGAAATGAAATTGTCGATGCATTAGCCAAAAAAGCGTTGGAGAAGGACAGAGCTGAAACTGAAGTGGGAATGAATTTTAATGAAAAGTAGAATAAATGGGGAAAAGTAAGTGGGAAGGAGCAGTTAAAGGCAGACACTTGTATATGATTCGTAATAATGTTATCCCCTTTAAATATGTAAGAAAAAAACAAGAGAAGTAATATTAAGTAGGCTAAGGATTGTATTTAATAGATCGATACGGAGATGTAAACTGTAAGATGCGGCTCAAAGGAAATGTTACTCCACTCTATTCTGTATAAAAATCAAAGGTGAACACTAATTAAATGTCTCTGCAAAACTAAAATGAACACTATCATTAAAGCGTCTTGGGGGGATGCGAAACGACAACAGCACTGTTCAATGCAAGAAGGAACTAATGAAATTTATTAGAAACACAATGAAATTTATTAGAAACACAGGACTATGGAATTTAGCGTATTAAATGGAATGAGGAGTTTTTCCTCCGCACAGAAGGTGGCGGTAATATACCAAGAGTATCAGCGAAGAAGAAGAATTGCACACCTATCTTGTTGCTTGGAGTCTTTCACGTTTGAAATCATCACCTTTGAGGAAGTGTTTACTCTAACATCACCTCGCTCCATGCATTTATTACCACTTGGTTGATATTAGTCCAGGTGTTTTTACACGGTTTTCTCTTGATGCAATGACAGTGTTTCTAGTGACCACAATGAAAAGTTTCATCCATCAGCTGGAAATAACAAGCGCAACACTTGCGACATTGCTGTTGTGTGCTGGCGTTTTTATTACAACAGCCTTATTAGGGGTGAACCCGGAGCTGCTATCATTGCAGCCTACTGGGCTGGCTCATTTGAAAGGTAAGGCTCTGCCTTAGTTGCTCCTGTGAGTACGTGGAAGGTCAGTCACGAGACGAGCCAGCGTCACTGTTCATAGCTTTTTGTGAGGTAGTATTGTATGTCCTTATTGTTCCACCAGGCCGATTATATCTGGACAATTAAATCGAGGCTTTGCAGTTAACTTGTATCTTGGCGTCTTTATGTCACGGGGATCTGTAGAATGCAGCGCAATAATTACATCTGAGTGAATTAAAGTCACTAATTTTCGCCTTCGTTTTCTTACGCTAGGGAAAGGATCTGGTTAGGTTCGTTTAGACCAGAGGGTGTCAGGCTTGAATCTACCAGGGCTGTAGTTACTGCATGTTTTCGTTTCAATTATAATTAGTAACCAATTATTGCTGCTAATGGGCTATACAGCTTTTGCCTTAAATATTGTCTTCCCTTTTAAGATTCAAAAAGTCTTAAATTATTTTTTCATAACCAACAGCCAAACCGTGAGATTTAAAGCTGATCAGCAGACTCGATGGCATTTGCATTTGAAGTGTCCCATAAAATGCTTAAACAGAAGGTGTGGATTTGAGAAATATTGATGTGTTCTCAGCTGTGAAGCATTTTGATCGTGCTTTCAGAAAAAGAAAATCAATGGTTTTGAAAAATTTCTTGTGGCAGATTGAGAGTACTAACAAGCCACAAAAGTAAAGGATGTCTTTAATTATAAGAATTGGCTCCTAATTATGAAATCAGTTTGACTGAAAATGATGGATTCTCAGAAATTGAGTTTGAGACTTCAGAGTTAGGTGGCCATATATAGTTTTTGCATCTTATAATTTTTTGGCTGCTGATTTATGAAGAAAAAAAAAAGAAACAAGGGATATAATTTAGAAAGTGGCTTGAGTGAAAACCCGAGACCCTCCAGAATATGTATTTGATGCCCATGGTTCACTTTCCCCAGAATTAACAGATTTGTAAATATTTTATAAAATCAGCCATGAGTTTCCAAAAAAAATTATATTATGTAGGTTGTTTTTACTTGTCTCAAGCTTTTAATTTAAACGATTTGTTTAATCTGTTTTGCTTTATTTTATTCCACAAGCATCTCAATATTTAGACAGTATAATTGCTTCATTTTTCTTACACCTCAGACAAGTCAACAATGAGGTGCAAGTAGCACAAACTACAGTTTGTTATTTTTTGACCCTTTCAAATACACATCACTTGAAATTGTTTACAAGTTATGTACTGTGATGTATAAGTGACTCTACATAAGGTGAGCAGAAATAATCTATGCTGTTAAAGAGTTGATTTAAGAAAAATAAAACAATTAGCCTTTCATTAGAACACTGGGCAGAATAAAGGGCCTTTCAGGAGTAAGGTGGAGAATCTGTGTATTAAGGCATGTTCTTTTTTCTTTCTAATAGATGTTATTTTGTAATTGGATAGTTTGTTTCTGTTGTGTGCTTTTAAAATATGTGTTAAGTTCTGAAAGATGTTTTATCCTTCTATTTGTTCTTTAATTTAGTGCACTTGAGTTTAAAGATTCTGAAACCTGCTCTACTGTTTTCTGTAAAGCCAGCCTATTAGATATCTTAATAAGAAGGTTCTGTCATCAGTATAACACACACATTATTAAACCATTACAAATCCGGCATCATCCTCCACTGCAGCAAAAAATTGTTACAGTTCTTCTGCTAAAAGTTATACATGATTTATAGTAAGAAGGGATAGGGATGAAATGGGAGGCAACTTTTACACCGCATAATGCTTAATTGTAAGCATTCAGTATAACCCCACATGTTCCTCTTCCAGGGCTCTCCTTTCCAGCAGGACAAGTTTGAGTGGTGGTCTTCAGCTTCATCTACAACGACTTAAGAGAGGAGGCTG
The DNA here is from genome assembly GCF_900747795.2 of Erpetoichthys calabaricus. Lineage (NCBI taxonomy): Eukaryota > Metazoa > Chordata > Cladistia > Polypteriformes > Polypteridae > Erpetoichthys > Erpetoichthys calabaricus. Next base: position 85,981,570 of record NC_041401.2, read on the forward strand.
AAAGAGACCAAAGAGTCAGTCCATGTCAAATTAATAGATTTTTAGAAAATGTTCCCAACTGACCATCTCCGATTTGTTTCATACTTGCTGAAAACGAGCAATTGTACCCAATAAATGGTGTGCAAAATTTTAAGCTTGTATGTTAATTAGTTATAGAGGCTTTAAAACTGAGGTGTGACCCTAATTGTACAGTAAAAATGAGTGCTACTAAACAACGTTTCATAAGTCTCAACGTTTGGACTGTTAATGCTAGATGCATTCAATTTTCAGGAATTTTTATTTAGTATAAGTTGTTCTTAATTTCTAAAATAGTTTGTCCACAGTTGCATATTTATAACTTTATGGCTTGCTGAAACTTGATTTAAAATATTTCTGTTGTGCTTTAGAGAAACTTTGGCTGTCAATGTCTTCACTCTAAACCACATCAGATTCATATACGTGATTATAAGTAGTACAGTATGCCTCTGCTATGTTTGATACCTTTTTAAGTATACTTTGGTTCAAGGTACCAACTTTATATTTTGTGCGTTTACTAATTATAACAGACTGTTGTAACCATGGTTAACAAAAAAAGCTTCATTCTTGCTAGATGCCCTTAATAAAAATATAAGTGCAGTAAGGAGCTCAGATTATATTAGGAAAACTGGATATTGCTACAAATTGTCGTTTTATGTTGGCAAAAATGTTATGTTGTATGTTTGTACACCCATGTAAACATAAGAAAACAATGTAGCTCCTTGCTGGTTGATTAAAGGCTTCCAGCACAGCATGCAAAATGGAGTAAAGCTTTTCCGAGATATTGCAGATCTGTTGACCAGTTCCCTGAGTAGCGACAACAGACAGCATATATAAACTGACGAAAAACTGAAAAAGTTCTTCAGTGCAAATACGCAGAATTGGCCCTCGTAAAAAGAACTAAAATGCAGTCTGTACATCCTGATTATCAGTTTTCAAGTGTAACATGTTTGTCATGTCAACGCACATTTTAATAGAAGCTTGGTGATGTATTATGCCTGTGAATCATCATTTAGCTGGTTTCGCTGTCTTGCCCTACTTGATCAAGAGTATCATCATTTCACACTTTCTCTAAAATGCTGCATATGGATGTATTAAGAGTTGCATATTCTCTCGTCAAGTTTTCTTTTATTAATCCAGACCTATGTACATTTTTCTAAATTTGACCTCAAGTGAGGAAATGTAACCAGATTTTGTTCTAAGTTCATTAAGTATAATTCTCTAAACAAATGTGTAGCCTAGAAGTTAGAAGACGTAGTTTTATATCAGAAACAACAAAGATTAGTTTGTCAAAGTACAGTTTTGTCCTAGTCTTGGGTAATTTCGAAGTCTTTGTGTTGACCTTTATACAGTTGTGGCAATGACCACTCGCATCCCCTCGGAAATCTGGAGAAATATGGCCATGGTAACTACTAGCTTGAATGTTAGAAAATTTTGGCACTCACAATAAAAAAAAAAAAAATGGCTTTGATGCATAACATAAATTTTTATCTTTTTCAGGACCTCTTCTACAACAGAACACATACCAGAAATCAATTCCTTGGGTATCAAAAATTCAAAGTAGACCTACATTATCATACACACATCAGGAAGGCACATATAGAAGTTAATGAAAAACACCAGTCATAACCTGAGGGAGGAATTACATTCCCAGAGGACTGATGGAGAGCTGCTGCACTTGTGTGTGTCCTAAACCACCTACACCATAAACATAATGTGAAACTTAAGAAACCTAATGACATGTGTGAGGTGTGCTGTGGAGAAAACTGTTTAGTGGATACTTGAATGTTAAAATGTTGTGAGTGTTAGGTTTTGTGCCTTTCAATGACATATTATCTGCTTTTAAAGCACTTGTGGATACTTTCCCTCCAGAGTTCGAGATGTGTAAATCAAGATGTCCAGATTAATCAAGAAGTACAACAGTTAATACCAGCATGTGGAAGAGTGCTGAAATTAGAAATACTGTGAAGGATTGCTCATAAAATAGAATAACAAGTTGTACAGTACAGTTACTCTTTTATTTACAAGGTTTTGTTTCCCTCTGTTTTTCCCTCCATTTGTGTATTGTGTTTGTTCAGGCATTATTTTTTACCACATTTTCCTTTTTCTGTTTTATTATTTTTATGAAAGAATTGCTTCCATGAAAGTAAAACTCTATTTTCAGGGGTAAAGTTACAGTTCACAAGAGGCTTGCTTCATCCTTCCATCCATCCATCCATTATCCAACCTGCTATATCCCAACCACAGGGTCACGGTGGTCTGCTGGAGCCAATCCCAGCCAACACAGGGTGCAAGGCAGGAAACAAACCCCAGGCAGGGCAACAGCCCACCGCAGGGCTTGATTCATAATTGAAGTTATATTTGTACTGTATATATCATTAGAAATATTATTAAAAGGGGTTGTGCCATTTAAATATCTTTAATTTTAATGTTTTGAAACTAATTTCTTTCTCCCTTTTTTAATTTTCAGTATACAAATTATTGAGCTACACATTCTTCCATGCTGACATTAACTCTTTATTGTGTAATATTGTTATACTCTGGTACTTTGGCATCAGCTTGGAAAAAAGCGTGGGAACTGTGAAATACTGTTACTATTTTGTCATCTTCTCAGTTTTTCCTGGATTACTTTGCATTTTTTTGGAATATGTCTTATATGGATTGGAAGGAAATAAAGATCTTCAAGGACTCATGTCTGTGGTATTTGCCATGATTGGCATGTCCTCTGTTAAGTCATCGATGAGGAGAACTCTGTTTTTTGGAATCAATATTCCAACAGTAGCAGTTCCTTGGCTTCTACTAATATTTGCTCTTGCTGTCCCAGGTTCCTCTTTCCTCTGCAATGTCAGTAGTATTATTATAGGAAAAATCTGTATCCTTCCATTAAAAATAATCATTTTTAAATGTTTAAATAATATTGACTATATGAGGTTTTTTGGTGAGAAGCTGAAAATTTAACATTTGGCTCCATTGGGTACTGTTTTGCACTATTACAATTGATGTCCCTCTCATTAAATTTGGTACACGTGTTTCTCAATGGTCGACTAAAAATACTGTAGGGTGATATCAGCCCTAACCCACCCCCTTCTGAGTAGGATGGGGGGTGATCTTTCTGTCTTGTATGCATGTTATCATCCAGTTGACACTCAGAACGACCACCAGAGGGCGAACTGCAGGTGACTGCCAGCATTCTTTATGTTTGAGCACCACCGCGCCCCTGTGGCTTTTGAAATTAAATAGAGTTGGCCGGTTCCAAGTGTCAAGTGGGTGGTAACATACATACATACAAGACCGCAAGACAAGCACATTGTTTGTTAATTTATTTTTATTTTTAAAGTTGTTTTTTTTAAATTATATTTTTCTCAAACAATTAAAATATATTTACATCTCAGGCAATGCCAGGTATTTCAGCTATGTTAGCTAGTGGTTGATTAACTTTGTACAACAAAGTAACGCATACTTTAAGGGGAATGTAGCAATTATGAACCCACATTTTGTTTACTTTGACACTGATGCTTTGCAAAGTTTTTATTGAGAGAAGGACAAGTGTTCATGCTGCAGGGTATTTGCATAGACTGAGGTACATCTTCACCACCTCAACCTAAATATCCATTAACTTTCTTCCAGAGCTTGAGTATTCACGTATCAATAAGCATCTTGAGAGAAATCTGTCGTATATCATTAGGATTATTTACATATATTCACAGCTAGAAAATTAATGTCACAGTAGTCTCCTCTCATTTTCTTTAACACTTATATAAAAAAACAGATGGTAAGGGATTTTGTGTATTGCTAGATTTTTCTGAAGCAAAAGCGTCATTGTTGGATAAGAAAATGCCTTTTCGATTTTTACGAAAATGGGAGAAGATCGGGTATGTTCCTGCTTCCCTCAGTGAAAGGAGATCTATGCAACAGAAAAGGTAAGCACAGCGTTTGCGTCTGTCTCGTGGTCAACATTTTACAATTTTAACCTTCAGTAAGTAACTAGAAGTATAATAATTTGTCAGTTAAAGCTGCTGCTTTATCCCAGGTGTTATTTTTATTAAAAAAAAAAAAAAGTAAATGCTAGAACAATCTGCCATGCTTCACATGCAAGAAACCCCAGTCTGGAATAGAAATAAGGTCCAATTGCTGTGAGGTGAAAGAGGACAAAGACATATTTGAAGCCAGAAACCAGTAAACGGGCATAACTGAAGACTGGAATACTTCATAACTGAGCATAAGTCTTTACTGTCCTTTAAAGAGTTGAAACCATCAGACAGACTCTAATGTTATTCCAGTCCCTGCTCATGAGATGACAAAACCTACCAATTACACGAAGTGTAACACCAGGAGGAACATTGGGTGAGGCCTGAATCCACTACAATGCATATTCTTGTACATGTTTATGTACTGCAAAAATGCATAGACAAGAACCAGACAACAATCTTTAAATGGGAAGGGTTTTTTTTTGCTTTTATTTAGCAAAAATATCTGCCAGTGGGGTAAGCAAAATTAACTTCACAAGATTTCTTAAAATTAGATAAAAAATCATAAATACACTTTTTTTGATAAGTAAATAATTCATACAATAAGAAAAACAAGATTTAATATCCTGATATTAATACTTTGCACTTACTTAGGTTTCATTTTTTGCAGTGTGCTTGCTTACTTTGGGTCAATTTAGAAACTCAAGTTTAATCTAATTTGCTCATTTTTAGAATTTGAAAATCAAAGAAAAGAAATGTAAATAACCTCTCCTTAAGCAGGGCCAGCAAATTAGTGGTGAGTAACTAGTGATGTCCACTCTGTCATCTGTAAACTAGAGGTTTGTTTGACTTTTAAAATGTTATCACATTCGCAAACTCAGTTAATCCAATTCACGTTGTTGCTTGGGCAGAGCCTTCTGGCAGCATAAAGGGGTGCAAGGCAAGTACCCACCCTCAAGGCAGAAGTTCATTGTAGGACACGCAAAGGAAAATGCCTGACTAGTAATCTAGCACATCTGTAGGTAAAACAAATATTTTAAAATTAAATTTGTAAAAACTCACATTTTCAGTTATAAAAGTTGTTCATATGTATAGGTATATGTGTAAGAGTGTGCATTTAAACATTTTTTTTTTCCTTTTTAATCTCTGCAGAATAAATCCACGCCCAGGGCTATACCCAACTCAAGCTTATGCTCCTGTTCAAAACAATCCTGTGCCGCACAGAACAGATCCTTACTTCCAAGCACATGGAGGCTGGGTGAACTCTGCTTCTCATCATTTTGCTGAGAGCTGGCAAATGCCTTCACATGGACGAGATCCCAGGCAGGTTTACGAGTCAAGACACGGTCAAATGGGAGCAGTATGTTCTGAGCCATCTGAGATAATTACACTCCAAAACAATACAGTCAAAAATTCTGGACCATTATTTCCCGATTTAAATGCTCAACAAAGCACCTTCTAGACTTGTCTGTACACTCTTCTTTGAAAATAATCCATTGGATTTAATTCCAAAAAAGAATTTCTTACGTCTGAATGGTGGCGTACAAGGACAGTTGTTTAACACATTTCTTTAAATGTGTGCTAAAAGCAGATTATTTCCTAATTATATAATTTTTTCCACATCAATTGAAATCCTTTTTGTAAGCTTATAGAACCATTCTAAATACTTTATTTTTTTAAATATGGCCTGTATGGTTGGGGAAGTGAAGTTTTTTTTTTTTTTTTACTTTAATAACATTTTTGTGTCTTAAAAGTCACTGGGAAGATATTTCAATAACAGATTTCTTAATAAACATTTACTTTAGTTAAATGTTTTCATGTTTTCCTTGAGCTTTTATTATAACTAAGCATAAGACCACTTCCCGAGCCAATTTTTATTATTATTATGCCACGCTTATTTTAACTTGTTTGTCTGGTACAAATCTTGTAATCGATATTTATTTAACCCACTTCCTATTGTCTAAATGACTTGAGATTTTGCACACTTACTCACTTCCAATGACAATACATGAATCAATAATCAGTTTCACTAATTGATCAATTAATCCATGTTAATTAAGTGGAGGAAGATGCACATAGGTAGATTACATCCTATGCAGAAGACTTGATCTGAAGGAGATTGAAGACTGCAAACTGGTGGCAGGGGAAAGTGTAGTTAAGCAGCATAGGATGGTGGTCTGTAGGATGATGTTGGAGATCAAGAAGAGGAAGATAGTGAGGGCAGAGCCAAGGATCAAATGGTGGAAGTTGAAAAAGGAAGACTGCAAGGTTGAGTTTAGGGAGGGGGTGAGACAGGCACTGGGTGGCAGTGAAGAATTACCAGACAGTTGGGAAACAACAGCAGATGTAGTAAGAGTGACCGCAAGAAGGGTGCTTGGTGTGACATCTGGAAGGAGGAAAAGGAAACCTGGTGGTGGAATGAGGAAATACAGGAGAGTATACAGAGGAAGAGGATGGCAAAGAAGAAGTGGGATAGTCAGAGAGATGCAGAAAGTAGACAAGAGTACAAGGAGATAAGGCGCAAGGTGAAGAGAGAAGTGGCGAAGGCTAAAGAAAAGGCATATGATGAGTTGTATGAGAGGTTGGACATTAAGGAGGGAGAAAAGGACCTGTACCAATTGGCTAGACAGAGGGACCGAGCTGGGAAAGATGTGCAGCAGGTTAGGGTGATAAAGGATAAAGATGGAAATGCACTCACAATCAAGGAGAGTGTGTTGAGCAGATGGAAAGAGTACTTTGAGAGGCTGATGAATGAAGAGAACAAGAGAGAGAAGAGGTTGGATGACGTGGAGATAGTGAATCAGGAAGTGCAATGGATTAGCAAGGAGGAAGTAAGGACAGCTATGAAGAGGATGAAAAATGGAAAGGCCGTTGGTCCAGATGACGTAACTATGGAAGCATGGAGGTGTTTAGGAGAGATGGTAGTGGATTTTTTAACCAGATTGTTTAATGGAATCTTGGAAAGTGAGAGGATTCCTGAGGAGTGGAGAAGAAGTGTACTGGTGCCGATATTTAAGAATAAGGTGGATGTGCAGGACTGCAGTAACTACAGGGGAATAAAATTGATGAGCCACAGCGTGAAGTTATGGGAAAGAGTAGTGGAAGCTAGGTTAAGAAGTGAGGTGATGATTAATCAGCAGCAATATGGTTTCATGCCAAGAAAGAGCACCACAGATGCAATGTTTGCTCTGAGGATGTTGATGGAGAAGTTTTGAGAAGGCCATAAGGAGTTGCATTGCATCTTTGTGGACCTGGAGAAAGCATATGACAGGGTGCATATTGAGAGGAGCTGTGGTATTGTATGAGGAAGTCAGGAGTGACAGAGAAGTACGTAAGAGTTGTACAGGATGTGTACGAGGGAAGCGGGACAGTGGTGAGGTCTGTGGTAGGAGTGACAGATGCATTCAAGTTGGAGGTGAGATTACATCAGGGATCGGCTCTGAGCCCTTTCTTGTTTGCAATGGTGATGGACAGGTTGACAGACGAGATTAGACAGGAGTCCCCATGGACTATGATGTTTGCTGATGACATTGTGATCTGTAGCGATAGTAGGGAGCAGGTTGAGGAGACCCTGGAGATGTGGAGATATGCTCTATAGAGAGGAGAGGAATGAAGGTCAGTAGGAACAAGACAGAATACATGTATGTAAATGAGAGGGAGGTCAGTGGAATGGTGAGGATGCAGGGAGTAGAGTTGGCGAAGGTAGATGAGTTTAAATACTTGGGATCAACAGTACAGAGTAATGGGGATTGTGGAAGAGAGATAAAAAAGAGAGTGCAGGCAGGGTGGAATGGGTGGAGAAGAGTGTCAGGAGTAATTTGTGACAGACGGGTATCAGCAAGAGTGAAAAGGAAGGTCTACAGGATGGTAGTGAGCCAAGCTATGTTATATGGGTTGGAGATGGTAGCTCTGACCAGAAAGCAGGAGACAGCTGGAGGTAGCAGAGTTAAAGATACTAAGATTTGCATTGGGTGTGATGAGGATGGATTGGATTAGAAATAAGTACATTAGAGGGTCAGCTCAAGTTGGACGGTTCGGAGACAAAGTCAGAGAGGCGAGATTGCGTTGGTTTGTATATGTGCAGAAGAGAGATGCTGGGTATATTGGGAGAAGGATGCTATGGATAGAGCTGCCAGGGAAGAGGAAAAGAGGAAGGACTAAGCGAAGGTTTATGGATGTGGTGAGAGAGGACATGCAGGTGATGGGTGTAACAGAGCAAGATGCAGAGGACAGAAAGATATGGAAGAAGATGATCCGCTGTGGCAACCCCTAACGGGAGCAGCTGAAAGAAGAAGAAGATATATTGCGCAAAACATGAACGTACAGCTAGATTAATAGGTTTTTCACAAAATATGATTAATGGCATTAGTTAAGGAAGCCCCTCATCAGCAGGTTGAATTCCCTGAGACTGGTCACATCTCATCACATGTGTTTGGTGTAAAATCACATCTCTGGATGCGGAAGTGTACCCTATAGCTATCCATCCATGTGCTTAGACCAAAGTGATAGGGCCAGAGCCTGAGACTGAGCACCAGATGGGAGCCGAGCCTAGACAGTTTACCAGTGGCAATAAGCTAAACACATCTTTATAGTTATTGCATGTTTTACAACACCTGAACAATGATTTGGGGGGGTTTCTTTTCATTAGTAACTTAGACTTCCAGTCTTTTGGTGTTTTGCTTTTCAGGTCTTTACTGCAATTTACCTGAATAAGTTTATGTTAATAAAATTAACCTTTGCTGACATAATTCCAGATTTGGTCTCCTAGTGGCAAATGCTTTTTGGAAGTAGTTTAGTTGCTTCTTCAATGTTCACAACTAAGTGATTTCTGTGATGGCTGATGTGGCTTTGTAAGCCAAAGATTGTGAAGATGTCTGATGGGACACACTGGAGGGAAACCATTCTGCGCAAGCTGAAGACGCATTTTAAGTATTACAAGAACATGATCCAAAAGCACCCAATGTCCAATGTCAATTGCCAAAGTTAAATCAGTGAATGTGTCTATGCATCAGTGATTGCGCCTGTGGTATCTTGCCTTCACTGTCTACAGATGGCTCCACCTCCACTGAATCATCCATCCATCCATCCATTTTCCAACCCGCTGAATCCGAACACAGGGTCACGGGGGTCTGCTGGAGCCAATCCCAGCCAACACAGGGCACAAGGCAGGAAACAATCCTGGGCAGGGTGCCAACCCACCGCAGGACACACACAAACACACCCACACACCAAGCACACACTAGGGCCAATTTAGAATCGCCAATCCACCTAACCTGCATGTCTTTGGACTGTGGGAGGAAACCCACGCAGACACGGGGAGAACATGCAAACTCCTCCACTGAATCAACAAATACATAAATAAAGTTCAGAAAATTGATTAAAGCTCCTAACCACACATAAACTGATATGTGTATTTTTTTTAAACTGTAATGTTTTCACGTAAAATCCATCCAGCAGTATGACAAAACTCAACTTATATTTACTTACGTGGCTGATGCCTTTATCCAAGGCAACTTACAATATTTATGATAAAACTGGTTACATTTCTTTTGGTTTTCCAATTGGAGTACAAGCAGGTTAAGTGACTTGCTCAGGGTCAGACAGTGTCAGAAGCGAGATTTAAAACAACAACCTCAGGGTTTGAAGTACAAAGCCTTAACCACTACACCTCACTGTCTGCCTTATAAAATAATAAAAAACAACCCTTCACTGATTTTCTAATCCTGTTTCTAAACAATCACATTCAATACATATGCCTGAAAAATAGCATTCCAATTAAGAAATAAAAAAATGTAACCACTCAGTTAGCTTGTGTTTTGAAGTTGTCCATAGCTGTATGCTTTCTTCAATAACAAATGAGGTCTTGCAAGTATGTTAAATAAAAACAAAAGAAAAATTCATTCTGACAAGCACATTTTTCTCTTTATTATTATTTTTTGTTAATTTCCTTGAATTTTAAGTTTTTGTTTTTTATTCGAAGCTGCAAACTGCATGATTTATTGTTAAAAATATATTTTGATCCTTAGAATTTCTGGCACAGTGAAAGGAGTTTGCGATAAAGAGCCGTAAACAATGTACTTGACAGTCATTCAGTGCTCACTGGAATGCCGTTTTGAAAAAAGACACCTTTCAGCTGATTCGGACCATCAGATTTACTTTCCAGAACCCTTTTGGGCAAAGTAGCTGTGACAGATGCATATCAAAGCCTCTACAAAGAAGATGAATTCCTCGAAGTCCACTTCTGAGTCTCCATTGTCATCTAAGTCCTTCAAGATCTTGTCTGCTGCATCTTTGTCATTAATACTCTACAAAGAAAGAACATTTAATGTAGGGGGTGTTATTATTTATAAAGAAACTTTTACGAATTAAATCCACTTCCAGTTGTTAAATACATAACAGAAGTGTTATTACAGAAATCATAATTTAATTAAAATGGAAATAAGCTGGAATATTCTGTTTTTCTTTAATATGATTAAATTTCGATGCTGTCATTGTGAAACTCACATTTACTTCTTTGCAAGAAGAATTCTATATCCTAATTTTAAAATGCACCTCAAAATAACAGACAAGAAAGTCTTTTTTCTTTCAAACACTGAATTTTAATTCACTATTATAGTTCTTTTCTGCATGTTGTCTATTGTAATAAAGAAAGCAGTGGTGTCTTTATCATGAAAATTCTGGTGCTGCCATGTGGACCCTGGGAGAGAGATGATGTCAGAGGGGGCGGAGCCAACATGAGGAGCTGTGCAGAGGGTGTGTGTGTGTGATAGAGAGAGAGAGAGAGATGATCAATCACTTAAAGCACATAACTTATGCTCCTCTGCTTAAATCTGTTGACCTAGTTACATGGCCACTGGTGACCTCCGGAAGGGACCCTGGCTTGGATAGGCTCACAAAGTTGGGGAAATTGTGGGATGTGAAGCTGAGCCAGTGGAATTAATGTGTTGGCAGAAAACAATCATTGGAGCTGTGTACAAGTGTCCATTTTCACTTTGAATTAGGCTACGAGCATCATTGAAAATAAAATGTTAGTCAAATAACGCCATAAAAAACGCAAACACAAAATGAAGATCAGCAACCAACATATTGTCACAAAAGTTCAACTTTAAACTCTCAATACCCAAAGCAGAAATGCCAATAAATAATAATACATTTTCAATGTTTGTTCAATGTACAAAATACTAAATTGTACTGTTCATAAGTAACTGACATGATTCATGACAGTGTTGATGACTGCTCCAAAACAGCAAGATATACAAGTTCATGCACCTTTTAAATTGTGTCACAAATTCAACCTATGTATCGTTTAAAAGGGATCTAGCCTTCAAGCCCCAAGGTGGAATTGAAAATTTCAAGCTGCCAAAAAGCAAACGTGCTACAGGGCTAAAAGCCTGCCAAAGCAAACTGGAATCTGCCTAGCGGTAGCAGGCACAAAAAGAATATTTTTCTAGACAAGAGATTGCATTGAGTATATAATGAAAAATTGGAAAACAAAATGATTAGGACGAAGATGAGCTTGCTACTTATTTAATTTTTGTAAAAGAGCGGGAAGATGTTGGGAAGTGCCCCACTTGCCCTAAATGAGATACCACTGTAAGAAAGATGTTAAACTTTTGTTGACATATGTCAATACATATCTGCATTTATCTATTCACTCATCTATTTTCTGTGCATGTTTTTAAATAATATAATCATATTCAACTATCCAGGGAGACAAACCTTAGGGAACACACTACACTACACTACACTACACTACACTACACTACACTACAGTACAGTACACTGCTCACTACCTATTACAGGCCACATTCATACAGAAAACAATATTTACTGTGCTCATACTCAACAAACAACCTAATAAGTGTTCAGGATGTAGGAATGCACAAATTCACAAAAATGTATAATTATATAAAATACTATGTACACACATATATAACATAATATAACATAACATTCCCAGATCTGCTTAATCCAATTCAGGGTTGTGTAGAGGCCATAGCTTATCCCAGTAGCACTGGGCACATGACAGGAAACAGGCCTAGGCCAGATACCAGTCCATTACTAGGCCCACCTACACCCACAAGGCCAGTTTAAAAGTCAACAGTTAACCTGACCTGCAAATATCTATGGATGTGGGAGGAAAACTTGGCCACTAAGAAGAAAGCTCAAAGAGACACAGTTACCCACTCATATCTCTCTATTATAAAAAGAAATCCTGTCCCCTGTCCTGATAGTCTACGATACGTGATTTTTCTCGGAAGATAATTTAAAGACCCACGAGACAAAAGAGACCTGCCACGGTGTGTCTCATGGGAACATAGAACGAGAGTCTTACAAGACACACCCTACTTACAAGCAATATAAAAAAAACAAATCAGTAGTGTAAAGGCAGTCATGCAGCACACACAGCTTCAGGGCTCTCAGTGCATATAAAGTGTATAAGGTCAATACGGAAGAAATGAATAGGGTAGAAATGAAACGTCGACGATTAAACGAAGAAGAAAGAAAAGCGCGGAGAAAAGAGACCCAAAAGCGATGGAGAGAAAAAAAATGGGTACAAAAAAAAAAGTAAAACGTCATAAACATATTAAAAAACAAGGGGGCAAAAAACACAAAGGTCAGGTGAGAGATAATGAAAACAGTGGAATTCAAAAGATGCAAAAAAAACGGAGGCGCGAAACACATGCAGAGCAAGATATAGAATATGAAAACAGAAAAAAAATAAAGTGTCAAAACAAAGAAACTAAAGATCGCATTAGCGCAAATGGCCAGAGTTATTTATTACAATGACGTGCAATCCACAATGGCCAGAAATCCGGAGATTCCTGAAAAAAATGCCACCAGCTACATCGGCACAAGATATTCCAACGTTCATAAGTAGATTGTTTTATCAGAAAGTATTAATTTTATTGAAAGAACTCGAAACGGTATTCGGGAAAATCCGAGCATACATTTACACGATCGAATTTCAAAAACGGGGTTTACCTCACATGCATTTATTGATTACTTTACAAAAAAGAATTATTAACTGCTGATAATGTCGACCGTTTGGGACTCGCAAGATTACAAATATTGTTTTTGCAGAAGTTCTGAAATAAAACTGAAGCTAATGAAATAGCAACAATTCAAAGAAAAAAAAATCTTAAAAGTGTGTATCCGGAAAACCAAACCCGGGGGTTGGCGAGTGAAGCGAGCAGGGAGACCCCTAGTTTATTTATATATTTATATTGTAGCAGTCAACTTGACTTCTCTATGCAAGAAAGGTTGCAAGGCAGCTGTCAACTCTTCACAGACTGGATGGGAACTGATGTTGAAGTTGTCCACTAAATAGGGAGATTGTATTGTTTAAAAAGCCTTTGGAGGATTTCAGAAACAGGGCAGAGACTTTCACAGAGAAAGAGTAAATGAAAGACCCCTGCTTTTGCCGCAGTGATACTGAAGAATGTGACAGCAGGTGCTGATCCAGTACTGCCCGTTGTGTTCATGTTTTAGGGGAATAGCAGATTAGTCGTTGTAGGATATGGCTGGCCTTTCATTCCGGCCAATACCCCCAGGCCGCCAGATGGAGCCCTCCCTGCAGCATGGAGGTGGAGTTTTCATCCACAACCCTGCAGGATACCACGGGGGCCCCTAGAAGGCACTGCAGGGAGGAGCAACAAGACTTTCGCATACAACCTGGAAGTGCGTCATAATCACATGAATAAAAAGACCAACGTACTTCCAGGATGAAAAGAAGACTTTTGGATCTGACCCGGAAGTGCTAAGAAGTCACATGGACAGGGGTTCAGGCGCACTTCCGGGTCACGGACTATATAAAGGACTGTTGGAGATCCCAGAGTTGAGCTGAGCTGGGTGGAAGGGTGGCAACGCGTCTGGGAGGGTGGAGTGTATTGTGTATTTATTTATTGGTATTGTGGAGAGGAGGGTGCTTTGTGCACGTTATTGTTCAAATGAATATTATATTTGGACTTTTAGCTGGTGTCTGCTGTATAGTCTGAGGGTTCAAGGGAGCAATAGCGCCCCCTATCTGTCACACCATGTCTTGTTCCCAGATTGCATTTGGCATTTCCCTTGGCTCATAACAACAGGAAAAGTTAAGTAAGCAGTCTCATTAGGCTTTTAGATTATAGCATTGCTGTTCATTTTTTTTTTCAATAAAAAGACCATTGTTGAATTTAGCCACTATTAAGCATTTGCCTTATTGCAATATTTATACATGTTTAACATGAGGTGACAAACAAAATATAACAGATTTATTTAACAGAAAATAGATCAACATGTACAAGCCACTGTATTTAGTTATATCCTGATATATAAAACTATAGAACTGAAAGAGATTATATTTTCCTCTTTATATTGAAATGAAATTTTAATCTTATTTTAGGGATTTGAGAAGTCTATCCTGGCAGCAGCAGTGTTGGGTGGGATACCAACTTGGCTAGGGCACTAGTTTGTTGCCGGGCCCATTAATGCACACACCCATACTCACATACAACGGGACCACTTTAGAGTCAGCAAACAACTTGACCTACACATTTATGGGATGTGAGAGTAAAACTGGAGTACCAGGGGAAAAATCTAAACAGACATAGGAAGACTCCAAACAGACAATGACTAAGCATGAAATTCAAAATCAGAGTACTGGACCTGTGAGGCAGCAGCTCTAATTGTGCTGCTACACTTCTACTTACTGTATGGTTATACAAGGTGCAACGCAAAAGGTTTTAGACGAGTTGTTTAAAAAGAGTACTGTGCGTTACATCTAGCGGCCGACACCGTAACTACTGCATAGTACTATGCTTCACATACCGTCATACCAATCTCCAAGTAATTGCTGATCATTTGAATATTGGTAAGGAGACATGTCGCCGAAGGACCCATTGTTTATTGCCAGGATCTTCTTTTAAAGATAAAATCAAAGAAACTTCATTTGGTCTAAAAAAAAGGTATAACTGTGTGTCATCTGTGTATGAGTGAAAATTAACATGTTTTCTAATGATAGCTGGTGTCGTACATGGCTGGGGGTCAGACCCGGCCGGGACGCCTGGAAGGACTGGGTTGTGGCATATTTGTCCTCTGGGCCACGAGGGAGCAACCGTCCTGGAGTAGAAGAGGCCCACGGAAGGGGAGCAGGGAGGCTCAAGACCATTGGGGCCTCTGGTCACCGCCAGGGGGCGCCCCAAGCCTCATGGCGCCTGGGACTTATTCGCTTCCACAACACCCATGGAGGACGATCCTTCCAGGGTCACCCGGAGTGCTTCCGGGTGCTCTCCTGACTCTTCCGCCACACCAGGAAGTGACATCAGGCAGAGCACCTGGAGCTCATCCGGGTGAGAATAAAAGGAGCCGCCTCCCTCCAATCAACGAGCTGGAGTCGGGAGCAGGAGCAGGACGAAGCTCCTGGAGAGAGAGAGGACAGGTGGCCCAGGGACAAGGAGACAGAAGGCCCAGGAGAAGGGAGACTGGAGCTAGAAGCACGTTGTAAGTTGTGCGGGACTGAGTAGTGTTGTTGTGTGGAGAAGAAAATAAAGGTCTTTGGATAAAGATGCAGTGTCGGTCTGAAGGTGTCCGGGCAAACTTCACAGTGGAAATATGAAAGTAATTAGCAAAACAAATCGAGAGGGCAACAAAGAAACAAAAGATGTGAATCAATTGCTATATTAATCACAGAATAGTGAACTGGATACTATTTAGAAATATATAAGAAAACCTTAGCACAACATAAAACATCATGCTATACACAAGTTAATAATCAAAACAAACCAAACTGAAAACACTTGCCGCTCTCAAAACAGACACCCAAAATCCAGAAGTCACTTCCTATCATTTGCCTGAGATACATTATCACAAAAAACATGTGCAAGGACATAAATATATACTGTATATAACAAGGTTCAAACATTAATAAAAACATTGTCAAACAAATCTTACAAACAATAAACTTCCAAGTAATGCATTCTGAGGTTCAGTGTAGGTGGACAGAATGAGACTGTGTCCCATTCTCAAAAGGTAATGCTTTTAAAGGCCCAATGTACTGTAGGAAGATGGAATGAGATTGTATTGTTGCAGACGGTGCTGGAATGTGAAGACAGTAACTGATAGTAGAAATGCTGGTCTGTTTGATTTATGGCACACATCACTATCAAGTGAATTGTAATGTGTTAGAATCAAGAATTTGTGTGAAAATGTTGTGTAATAAATAATAATAATTATGAATAAACTTAATAAACTGCCAACTCAGTGTATGATTTATATGTGCTATGAGAGGATATGAATAATTAATGCAAAGAATTTTCACATCCATACATTTAGGGAAAGCTCCTAACTCATTTACTCTAATTCAGGTAAACTTTAAAGTTGGTTTTAGTACATTCATATTTATTCCAAAGAAAGGAAATGACACAACTTGATACCCAACTTAAATTAATGTGCAATACACTATTACTTCCTATATGGTACACTAAGGACTGAAGTAAAATAACTCACCAGTCATGACGCTTGGGGAAGTGGTGACATGTTGCATGTTGATTAGCATATGAAAGTAAGAACTATTTAGCCTCTGATTGTTTAACCTGTGGTGTATGTAGAACTTTATGGTTAAATGATCATTTTTATTGTCTGCTCCAGCCAAACTAGCAGAAGTAGTAGAAGTAGTAACACTGTTATCCATATATATATAACAACATGCAACCTGCCACCCTTCAGGAATGTATACACATAACTTCATTTTATTTATTAGAAAACACCAATTATTTTGCCTGATGTTACTCCTTATCTTGTTTCCATACCACTTGTTCAGTAAGAATAAAAAGAAGTGGTGAGGTGGCCTTTTACTGTCATGCACCAAAAATCTTTACCAATAGAGATACACCAGGCTAACAATGTGGATCTTTAAAAACAAAAAAAAAACTTCTAAATCAAACTTTGTTGATTAGGCTTTTTCATAGCTACATTTTAGTTCTACTTACATAGGATTATCATATTATTCTTGGATTTCTAATCATTTTTAATTTCTATTATTCTCTGCTTTCTTTTCTGGCTTTTTAACACCATCACCACCTTATCAAAGCACTATGCATCTGCCTGTGATGCCTAAATTAAAGTGGATACCCCAAATATTCACAAGACCCACTGTATCAAATCCTCTAGGATGAAGCCTACAAACAATAAGGAACGACTTAAGTAGATTTATTAGGCAGAACGCCCAGTACGGGGGTTCAGTGGTTCTTTGGTCTTGGAACCCCTGCAGATTTTGTTTTTATTTTTCCTCCAGTTTTCAAGCATTTTTTTGTCCTCCACAGACTTGTCCCTTAGAGATTTAAAAAAACGATATTATAAATAAGGATTTTACTTTTCTACATAGTATATATTTATTTTATGTGTGCATTTATTTATATGTTATTTATTCTTTATTATTCTTGTCTAATTTTAATTTGTCATTATTTTCTGGGGGGGCGGCACGGTGGCGCAGTGGGTAGCGCTGCTGCCTCGCGGTTGGGAGATCTGGGGACCTGGGTTCGATTCCCGGGTCCTCCCTGCGTGGAGTTTGCATGTTCTCCCCGTGTCTGCGTGGGTTTCCTCCGGGCGCTCCGGTTTCCTCCCACAGTCCAAAGACATGCAGGTTAGGTGGATTGGTGATCCTAAATTGGCCCTAGTGTGTGCTTGGTGTGTGGGTGTGTTTGTGTGTGTCCTGCGGTGGGTTGGCACCCTGCCCAGGATTGTTTCCTGCCTTGTGCCCTGTGTTGGCTGGGATTGGCTCCAGCAGACCCCCGTGACCCTGTGTTTGGATTCAGCGGGTTGGAAAATGGATGGATGGATGGATTATTTTCTGGTAACCATGTCTTTGCTATCTTGCAAAGCACTTTGAGCAATATTCTGTGTATGAAAATATGCTATAGAAATAAATGTTGTTGTTGTTGCTATGCTCCCAGTACCTGAAACCTTATGGAAAAAAATGAGAAAACCTCCAATTCAGCATTATTTTTATTGCATATAAATATCAATAATTCAGCATACATTTTGGATAATAGATAAAGTTGCTTCATAAGCAACGTTAGTAGCTGATTGAGCAAGAGTTAATGTGTCAAAGTCACTTTGGTCTTTTATACTATTTATGTAGTGTAGCACACTACCTCGCAGCTCCAGGGCCCTTTGTTTAGTTTATTAGTAAAGTTTAATTTATATGTAGTTTAAGTATTGACTAAATATATTGGCATGGAAACAATCAAATTGTTTCACTGAGTCTTGATGTGAAAAGAATTTAACACATTCTATGTGGGGTACAAACACATCTCTGCACAAGTACTAATTCAATAAATATAGAAGGTTAAAAAATAAAACAGTAAATGTGAGATGTATAAATGTCTGGGCACTCTCGCAATTGATTCATTAATACCTTTTTAAAAAGCCTCAAAACCTTAAGCCATCAGAAGACAATGACGGACCTTAATAAACTCTGTGCCTCTGTCACTTCGTAATATATCATATAGGATCCCATCCACATAAATATTTGTCATGCTTGTTACCTTTCAGAACTCCACATAGGAACTCACAATCACCGGCACTAACAAACTTATGGATGTCCCCAAGACACACGAAGGCTCAACACCCTTTGGTTATATACCACTTACCAACAAATAGGGTCTTCTACCACTCTTGCTCTTTTTATTCAGGTGCGACATCTCAGTCTTGATAAATCTGGCAGAATGAGGAAATGGCGCTCACCCAGGCACCAGGTGGCCTAATATTTACTTTATTACTTCAGTCACTCAAGATATAAAGGAAAAACTATAGAAATGTAATAATAATAATAATAATACATTTTATTTACATTTCTGAATACTCAAGGACACCAAACAATAGATAAAACACACATTATAAATAAAACAAAAAAAAATACAAAAATTAAAATCAGGCAGAGCAATTATAATCAAAGAGAAAAAGCAGTCTTAAACAGATGAGTTCCAAAGCTGGGGAGCAGAGCAACTGAATGCTCTGCTCCTCATGGTGGTAAGATTGGCGAGGGGGACAGTCAAGTGGATGGAGGAAGAGGATCTAAGGGTGCTGAAGGGAATGGCAACATGGAGGAGGTCAGGCAGATATAAAGGGGCAAGATTGTGGATAGCCTTAAATGTTAACAGGAGAATTTTGAACTCAATACGGAAGCTGCTGCAAGACGGGAGTGATATGGTAAATAGAGGGGGTTCTAGCAATGATGCAGGCAGCTGAATTCTGGACCAGTTGAAGCTTGAAAAGAGATTTGCAAGAAAGACCAAAGAAAAGGGAATTGCAATAATCCAGACAAGAAGTGACAAGGCTATGAACAAGGATAGCAGTTGTATGGGGAATGAAAGAGGGGCGAATACGATTAATGTTATGCAAGTGGAAATATGCAGACCGGGAGATGTTATTGATGTGGGACTGAAAGGATGAAGTATTATCAAGGATGACACCCAGACTCTTAATCTGTGGGGAAGCGGAAACAGAGGAATTATCAATAAAAAAATGAAAAATGATCAGGTTTGAATAATGTTGATTTTGTACCAATGAGGAAAACCTCAGTTTTGTCACTATTTAATTTAAGAATATTTGAAGAAAACCAGGATTTAATTTCTGCTATGCAGTCAATAAGCGAGGAGGGTGGAAATGAAAAAGTAGACTTGCTAGTGAGGTAAAGCAATGTGTTGTTTACTGAAGTATAACAATGCCAATAGAGGAAAGTATAATAGAAAATAAAATATTTTTGAATATATTCCTGAATATATTACTGAAAATCAGAAGCATCAAGTGTGGATTTTGTCTTAGGTGGCTTTTTAATTTAGTAACCAGTGTGATGCCTAAGTTTACATTCTCAGATGTTCAAACAAAATGGGCTCTCTCTCTCTCTCTCTTTCTGACATGTCTTGGTCTCTGACATTGCATCTTATGCTGTCGTTATTCTTTCAGTCCTTCAGAAAGGGCATTATTTATGTTGAAGTCCCATGTGGCGCTCATGGTCATTTGACATCACACACATGTAATTGGCTTGATTTGCTTGTGATGGATGGCTCTGCTCAAAGGCTTTGAACCTGTGCATCTCCATACTGGTTTTCATTCCCTTTTACCATTAAGCTGTAAACTGACAGAAACAGATCCATTAAAGTTATAAATTACTGGGAAGAGAGGATGCTTTCAATGTAAATTGCCCCTGTAGCTAAATTGCCTTAAGGGTCCTGTAAATTCCTTTGCAAATTAGTTACTTTATAGTTCATCCTGATTTGTTTGACAAAATTAAAAAAAAAAAACTTAATATAGGCCATCTGTACCTTCAAAATATGATGGTTTTATGCACCAGGAGACTGCCCTTGTTTGAAATGTGCTTCTCCTGCGCATGTCCACAGTATCCTCATGTGTGTCAGCCTCCATTGCCCAGCACTTCCTTTCTTAATTGAGTTTGACTGAACAACCACAGCAATACTGCCCAATCAGATTGGTCAGAGGGACCAGATACCCACAAAGACATTAACATCTTATTATATAGATAGATATCTTCATTAGTCTGGGATTACATCGGAAAATACCCGGTACAAGTTAACACCGAGAATACAGAATGAAAGGATTGTATTCCCATGTTCATCATTTTCTGTATTATTTGAGCATTTAGATACAGATGTGTGCTTATTGCAACTGGAGAAAATACTGTTTGACATTAACTATACTTACTGGGAATGATAAGAAAATAACATGGACTTTGTAAAGCAGGCTGCAAATTGGAAAATATTATAGAAATAAATACGTTATGTGTTATTATATCATAAACCGGACATACGTAAATGATATGCCAATTTATAGCACCTACTTAGACTACACTGCAATAAAATTAAAAATACCCCCCGTAATTGAAATCATTCAAATGAGAAAATTCATCCAATCACCAGTATTTCGTTACAGTGTAAATTCTCCTTCTTCGCCTCTCCATACAGCTCAGTCCTGCACCTCATCCCCAGTCAGACCTTTTTCTTTCAAATCCAATTTAACTTTATCCCTCCACCTCACATTCCTGTACTTATATTTCCAGCACTCTTTTGTCTACATATTATTTATCCTAGTCACGTATCCATACACTTCAAACTACTTTCCTGTGCTTTTCTAAATTTCTCTCCTACTTTTGTTATACCTGATTGTCACACATTCGTTTAGCACATTCTCATTTCTGAAAGTTCCTTTTTCCTTACTGCCTATGTCTCAGCTCGATACATCACTGATGGTCTCGCCACCGTCTCAAAACTCTTATATTTAACCTTCGCCTTAATTCTTTGATGGCACAGTACTCCTGATACATTATTCCAATTGTCCATTCAAAGGGAAAATCGAACCTCCCAATTGACACAGTTGGCTTTCCGTATCTCGCCCGCCCTTTCGCTCCAGGAGAGGCATGTGATACAGAAGTGGCGATTTGGAGCATACCATTTTTAAATCACCCACAATAACATATTTACTTTAAAACGTCATTAACGTTTAAAACTATTTTTTTTATTAAGGAATAACGATAAATAATATAATTTTTCTCCTTCCTGTACGCGGTTAAATATTTTGATTTAACGTGAGCAGCTACAATTGGTACTTCCCAACAACAAGGCCGAAGTTGATAAAGCTCCAGATCTGTTTCGTGTGGAGACTGGTGGTGTGCTTTGGGTCGTTTCGTTTTTGTGTGAAATGGCGTCTGGTAGGCTGCTTTATTTTAAATGGATTTTAACGAAGATTATTTGATATATTTGGCTTGTAGCCTGTGAAAAGGCATAGCCTTTGTCAGAATACATATAGTTTATAGTTGTTTTAGTTGGATATATAACTTTGTTATATATACACATATAAAAGCCTAGTCTAGTGTGTAATTCGGTGTATGTGTGTTTTATATAAAATTTAGATGTTGCATTTGAGGAGATAGGCTCTGCTATTATCATGAAGTTAGCCTGTATTGTGTGTGTGTGTGTGTAAGCGCGCGCGCATGTATGTATGAATGTATGTGTGTGTGTGGGGGGGGGGGCTGCACGTGTCTTTTAGGCCCTTAAGTTCTTCTTATCAAGTGCAAAACTGAGTCATAATTGTTGTTGTTTTTGATTATATACAAATGTAAAGTTTGTTTTTTTTTCCCCTGTGGTAAGTTAAGAATTAACGTTAGTGTTGCTTTATAGAAAGTTTTTTTTTTTTGTACTGCTTGAGGCATCGCGCAGTGAAGTGTTACAGGGACAGCTTTCTGATGAGGCGTTTTATTTTATAGGATCTGATTACGGGCAGCCTGGGCCTCCACAGCAAAGGTAAGTTTAAGCAGACTAATGCAAAAAATGCACATTCATTTTGATTAATACTGAATGTTCATATGCCCGCCTTTTGTACTTTTCACCCGCGTCAGTTGAGGCTTTTCGAAGTGAAACTGCTGCTGTATTTGTGAATTTATAGTCTTCACCCAGTTGTTTCCTTGGTAGAGGTATGCATGGGTAGCAAGAGGTACCTTCTGTAGATCTTACAAATTTCTGTTCCGATCTTGGGCAATACATTGTATACTAGTTTCATTGCCTTATAACTTTATGCGTTGAAAGGATAGTTGTACATATATTAGAAATGTTTTTATTAATTTATCCCCGTGACCCTGTTAGGATATAGCGGGTTGGAAAATGACCGACTGACGTACTATTTTTTTTTCTACTTCCTATTCATCTTTTCCTACTTTTACGTGGGGTTGATGTGCTTGATCAGCCTTCTCCAAACGGCTCCGTTCTGCACTTCCTTGCCAGTCAAGCGCTTTACTTTCAGACGCTTTGGCCTCCCTCGTTTTCTGTTCCCCTGTACTTCTATTCCCCACTGTCACCTTAAACATTTTCTTTCCCCTCCCGTCTTTTTCATATGGACTAACTTCTTTAATCTAGCTTGCCTTTGACCCAATAGTCTTCACTCAAGTTCCACTGGGGACGAAATCCTCTTATTTCTGTTCATGGTTAGGAGAGGCAGCAGTTTATGCCATCAAGTACAATACAATACAATACAAGTGAAAAATTCAGTCGTATACAGGTTGCTTTTTGTTTGCGAGGCACACATCGTAGGGTGTGTCAGTGCCATTTGTATACAAGCAACAAGAACCAGGCTGTTAGTCTTACTTTGGTTCTTGGTATTAATGATCAATGTTTTCGGAGTTGAGTCTAAACCTCCTGGGTAGGAGGAGACCGTACTAGCCACTGCTACAAGCCTTGTGCACATGCTCTCTCATATTCTGCCAGTTTATAGTCAAATGCATGTGTTTTAGATATAAGAGGAAATGGGAGTGCTCAAAGAAAACTCCAGTGAACACATCGAGACTATGCAAAGTCTACAGTAGTAGGATGTTGTACTGTGTTAGCCATTATGGATGCAATGAGAAGTCAAGTAAAATAACCTTTCATTTGTTAACTGAACATATTACAATATGCTAGGATTCAAGGCAGCTAAGACCCCTTCTAGCAAGATGTAAAGTCATCATCATAAAGAGTGACTAGAATGGGGTTTTAACACCACAGTCTAAATTTGTAAGAAAGCTGTGCTGACTGCTATATAACTGTGCTGGTTTATTGTTTATTTCCAGAAATACCGAGTATTCATCTATTCTTTTTGATGAGCTACAATTATATAGTTGATCATTTATTAAACTGTGGTTTTAGTTCAACTACTTCAAAATTGATGATACAAGTACAGTCACACTTTGAGAAAGCCTTGACAGGGTATTGGAATAGAGACTTGTTGTGAAAGTTGGATAAAAAAAGATTAGTGTTACCCGTCTTTGTGCGAACATGCTTTCGACACCATTTGCTGTGCATGCTGCTCTTTTTTTTTTTTTTTGACTTTAATTAGCCAAAATATCTCCACAATACTGAATTCCTTGGACCATTCTTTTCAACAATGTCATCTTTTATTTGGTAACACTGATGTTTATTTTTCAGTTTTTCATTAACATTTACTGTCTTTTTCTCTTTTACCTCGCTTCCACTCCTGACTTAGTGACGTGTGTGGCAGCTGCAACCCAAACATTAGCACGTGTGCTGCTGTCAGATGTTTTCTCCATGCTGTGTGTGTCAACATAACATAACATGACGTGACTGTAACTCTGTTCCATCCACATGATTGGTTTGGCGTAGTGTTATTCTGAGTATTGGCCTTACGTGTTGTCTGTCACAACATGGATGGGAATGAGTTCTTTCGCCCATGTCTGATATTTCTATTGAGAAAAAGTTATTTTGAGATAATTATCATGTTATCTCCCAGCCCTTCTCTTTATATATATATATATATATATATATATATATATATATATATATATATATATATATATATACTAGCAAAATACCCGCGCTTCGCAGCGGAGAAGTAGTGTGTTAGAGGTTATGTAAACATATATATACATATCTACATATACACATCCACATATATATACATACACATATCAACATATATATACACACATACATATACACACATATACATATATACATACATACATAGTGCGTTGTAACACGGGCTGTGATTGTTACATGGGAGGGAGACGACAAATCACAGCTTCCCGCTTTCTAATCGGGCCTGTGATTGGTGCTTTGACTGATGCCTAGATCCCACAGTATGTCCCCTTAGGAGAGGCGTTAGGCAAGTGTAATTGAATAGTGGTGCTGCAAGTTTAGCTTTACACCTGTTTTTAAGGCTTATTGACTGAAAGGGGCTTTCATGAAAAAACTTAGGGCTTTGCTACAGGATACACCCTCCACAAGTTAAGGAAGTAAAAATAAAGGTATATATTTCTGTTTTATTTAAACCTTTTAAGTTTGTATGCGGGCGGCATGGTGGCGCAGTGAAAGGTGCCAGTTAGGAGACCCGGGTTCGCTTCCCTGCGTGGGGTTTGAATGTTCTCCCCGTGTCTGTCTGGGTTTCCTCCGGGTACTCCGGTTTCCTCCCACAGTCCAAAGACATGCAGGTTTGGTGCATTGGCGATTCTAAATTGTCCCTGGTGTGTGCGCCCTGTGGTGGGCTGGCACCTTGCCCGGGGTTTGTTTCCTGCATTGTGCCCTGTGTTGGCAGGGATTGGCTCCTGTATTTAGGATATAGCGGGTTGGATAATGGATGGATGGACATTTGTATGCATAGCCCCATTTGCCCGTTTTCGTTTTTTTTCTTTCTTCAATAATATTTCAGCAAACCCGGAGCTTGTCAGTTCAAATCCTGGTATTGACACCACTGTGTGACCCTGAGGAAGTCACTTCACCTGCCTGTGCTGCAAAAAACAAAAGTAATGTAACAAATTGTACCTTAGATGTTGCAAGTTGCTGGAATAAAGGCATAAGTCAAATAGATAAATATGTATTATACACATAGGAACTATTCATTTATTTTCAGTTAAGTCATCTGCAGCAAACCTTTGTAAATGAGGTTTCTCCTTTTTAGATAGTGCAAACTGTTTCTTCTTCATTGAGTTTTTCTCTTGGAGAGCTTTTTTCATTTCATTGGAAATTAAAGCAGCAGCTGCCAAAATATGTAGCTTTCTTATTAATTTTTCAACATTGTGTAAAATAACTTTATAAAGTAACATAAAAGGTTTAAATACTGGTTATCCTTTTACACTAAAATATTACTAAAGAGATACAAAAAAAGTAAAATGCATATGTTGTTTTTCTTTAAGGAGATTAAATATTACTGAAAGAAAAAAAAAAAAAAAAAAAAAAAACTAAAACAGCCAAATGGGGCTATGCATACGAACTTAAAAGGTTTAAATAAAACAGAAATATATACTTTTATTTTTACTTCCTTAACTTGTGGAGGGTGTATCCTGTAGCAAAGCCCTAACTTTTTTCGTGAAAGCCCGTTTCAGTCAATAAGTCTTAAAAACAGGTGTAAAGATATTGACAATAAGCTACGCAAACCCACCAAGACATGGAATCGTTTAAATCAAGGTGCGAGTCGAAAAACACCATCCCATACTATTAGTTAACGATTAACACATTTCTATATGTATTGTAAGCATGCAATACAACTGATAATATGTTGCGCTTATTTATCTGGTGTACCGACATTTTTGCTTGTTTAACGGCTGAAATCCAACGTGGTTTGTGCCCTTCAGAATGAAAACAGTTTGCATTTACCTTTTTAATAAAAGGCGAGCTTTTAAGCCTGAGAAATCACCCCGTAAATGCACATGTTTAATTCTTTATCACTTCAAACAACTGAACTATCCAGAACATTTCAGGCATACATCCAGCATTCAAACTATGTATAAAAAGCACAACTGTTAAAGGAATTCAGCATTTCTTAATTGAAAATGTTCCTTTAATCCTCAACATGTCTCAATGAGTTGTTCTGGTGGTTTTACTTGACGTTTTGATCTTCTGGTTAATTGTTTGCAGTTGAGATGTTCTTTCCTGATTTATACTTGTTTTCTCGTTAATATTTGTTTCGCTGGTGTTAGTGTTCTGATTAGAGGTTATTGGTCCTTTGATGTCTCGACGGTTTCTTCTTAGAACAGCTCCTATTACGCAATTCCGTCACATACTGGTCTATTGTTTCGCCGTTTTTCTGGAAACGTAAAAAAACTTGCCACTCAAACGTCACATTGCGCTTTGGGTTGCAATACGTTTCGAATTTTTCAACTATTTTGTTCAATTTCATATTGTCTCCATCTTCTTCAAACTGAAAATTGTTATACACCTCTAGCGCCTCTTCGCCAATTACATGTAGAAGCATAGACGCTATCATTTTTTCACTTTTCCTATCTGCTTCAATCGCAGCAAGATACAACTCGAATCTCTGTTTAAATCTTTTCCAATTTTTAGCTACATTTCCCTTTAACTCTTTTAGGGCGGATGTCGACTTTTGTCGACAGGAGGGGTTGAAGGCGAATGTCGACAAAAGTCGACATCCAGGGATAGGGGGCGACAATCAGCTGTTAATGGCGACAAATCTCACTGTCACGTCACAGGCATTCCCTCTGTGCTTGGAGGAATGCTAGACTCGTTGACTAGGGAAATAAACATTGCGTGTGCGTGAGTTGCGAAATGTAAACAAAGGCAAGATGGCACCGACATGTGAAAAGGCAGCGAAGCAAGTGCAGAAAAGAAAACACATGGCAGACGATGTTTTGCGCATTATCACGGAGTCGGACTCTTGATTTTTCAGAATCGGACTTTATTGGCAGTGATCAGGAGATCGATCAAGAGAGTTAGAAGCAGGCATCAGCTGATCAGACACCAGCTGATGCCGCGCCAGCAGATCTGCTGCCAGTTGAGTGCCTTCGCGCAGCCGATGCATCTACGGCAAGGTTCGCATGGGATAAATACACAGACATTGATCCGTTGAGAGCCGATCTGGCTACCGGAGTTTACAAGACAGCATGGCTTGCTTTTGGACACGACAGATCACCAGCTGCTGTACTTCAGGCTGCTCTCTCCTGATGCTGCTTTTCAGCTACTGTCAGACGAGACAAGCAGATAGGCAGAGATTTTTTTTGAATCACGGGCTGCGTTTGCATCACATTCTCGTTTTTCAAAGTGGAAACCCACAATGAAAGACGAGATGAAGCGCGCTGTGGCATTACAAATAGAGATGGGACAGAACTGGTGATATAACTTCAGGGAGCATTGGTCCAAACGTGTTTTGTCCCCTGGTGGCTTAGGTACGTGCTGCTGCGAAGTTTTATTCACTTCTGTAATAAACAGAAGCAAATCCCATGGGGTGAGCCAGGCTATAATGCCATACATAAAGTTCATAAAGTTTCAGAAGATGAAAAGAGGTGACAATACGGTTTTCATGCAGGCAGAAAACTTGGTGGCAGTGGCATGGCACGATGGCAAATGGGTGACTTGTCTCTCTATAGTACACACTAACAATATATGTGAGAAAGTGCAGCAACAGACAATTGAAAAATAGGCACCAAAGCAACACACATTGTAAGGAGTGCAATGTGGCAATGACTGAAATTGGCTGCTTTGAGCGAGATCAGACTTTGCTGTGTAAAATATATGTGATATGTATGTGAAATCATAGAGTATGCAGGCTCATACAACATGCAAGACAGTAAAATTTGTCAAAAGTAAATATTTTTTGTTGATTTGATATGTTAAACAATTGCTTTGTGTTCATTTTAAAAAAATGTTAGTTTTTGGAAAAATATTCAGCCCTGGGAGAAAAGAAACAAAAAAAAAAATTAGCCCTAAAAGAGTTAACTGGAGATTTGGTGGGGGCTGTAATCCTTCCATATTTTTTTTTTCTCTTTTGCTAGAACGTCTTAGCGCTTTCTGACCACGTTTTCGGGTTACTCACAGACACGAGACTCGTTCAAAAGCTGAACCTCTTCTTCACATTCCTCTTCCAATTAGCCACTTCTGACACCATGTAGTGATCTTGTTAGGTTCGTAGTTTAATCAAAACACAGGATTGAAAGATATAACAACTTTTTAATAGACAGACTTTAGAGACATTTACTGTACAAGTTACTACTCGTTCTTTAGTTCACGCCCATTTTCCTACTTGCATCGGCATTCACAGGCATTACTAATCATTCTGTAAGTATCCCTTAATAGATCTTACTAATCAACTATCATTACAAAATCCAACGTGGTTTGTGCCCTTCAGGATGAAAACAAACAGTTTGCATTTACTTTTTTAGTAAAAGGCGAGCTTTTAAGCCTGAGAAATCACCCCGTAAATGCTCACGTTTAATTGCACATGTGTTAATATGTATGCTTACACAGTATTAAACCCACCAAGACATGGAATCGTTTAAATCAAGGCGCTGCGCTACCTTCTTCCACATCGGCCCCAAGGCGTTTCACGTGATTACGTAGGAGGCGTGATGATGCGATACGCGACTCCGCCCCCGTCCCATACAGTACATGGACAAAAAAGAGATTCCAGTTATGACCGTTACGCTTTGAATTTCGAAATAAAACCTACCTAACTTTTGTAAGTAAGCTGTAAGGAATGAGCCTGCCAAATTTCAGCCTTCCACCTACACGGGAAGTTGGAGAATTAGTGATGAGTGAGTGAGTCAGTGAGGGCTTTGCCTTTTATTAGTATAGATATAGCAAAGTTTTACTGTCAAATAATGCAGAGAGTACGCAACACGTGTTTTGACCTAATTCTGGGCTCATCAGGCGTACACACTCGCTGCACCCCCTCTCTCGGGGAATTGAACCTCGGACATCCGCTACATGCTGTCAAATAAATGAACCACACGCTGTGGTGCAGCGTAAGAGGCTTCGCCTCTAACGCTGATGTCTGAGGTTCGATTCCCCGAGAGAGGGGGTGCAGTGAGTGTGTATGCCCGATGAGCACAGAATTAGGGTAAAACATGTGTCGCATACTCTTTGCATTATTTGACAGTAAAACTTTGCAACATTCTATGATCTACTTCTCACAACTGAAAGAGGGCACCGTGGCGGATGTTTGCTGGCTTGCAGACCAACCACCTGTGTTACGTGGTAGGTAACCACCCATACAATCAGATTGTGATTCAGACTACGAATGCCATGAAAATATATATACTATATATATATATATATATATATATATATATAAAAAATAATTTTTTTTTTTTTTTTTTTTTTTAAGATGAAGCCCGTGCAAACAAAAGTCAGCCCAGCTTGTATATTATGCACGAAAAATTGAAAAGAAGCAAAAGCAACAAGGTGGAGGGAAAGGGGGGAAAAAAACAAAATTGTAAAGTGACCGTTTTGGGTAACAGAATGCCCATTCTTTCCTTGCAGACAGAAGCATATTCAACATTTTTTTTAGGTTAAATTATAAAATGTTAGAGTACCAGAATGCTGAAGATAGAAAATATTTTGTGGCCTTTGGCAGATTGTACATTTGAGTAGTTTTGATAGATAGATAGATACTTTATTAATCCCAATGGGAAATTCACATTTTTAAGATTTTGACGTTAATATGTCCAGAGTTACACCACCGTGTATTAACATAGAGAGCGAGTCCTCCTCCTTTGTGCTTCCCACAGGTACTTGCATCTCTGTCCGCTCTAACTGTGCTAAACCCGGGTAGCTCCACGTTGGCATCTGGGATGGTGTTGTTTAGCCAGGTTTCGCAAAAACACAACAAACTGCATTCTCTGTAGGTCCTGACATTTTTCACCAGCGCAGCCAGTTCGTCGATCTTATTTGAGATTGAGTTTACATTCCCCAGAATCACAGAAGGCAGAATATTCAGAATATTTTAGAATATTTTACTTTGTCATAAGATCAATGAAGCGATTCCTGCTGCTTTAAGCAACATACAGTTTAACCAAAGAGCTATGCCTGGTTCCGTAGGGTCTGTCCCTGCTTCATTTTTTTTTTTTGTCATGGCACAACATAGAACCACTGGGATTGGCTGTAGAGCCACAGGGATTGGCAGACCAGGTGTCCCCCTTTGTAGCCTGTATTCTAAATTAGACTAAGAACATATTCAGTTTTCATAAAAATACTAGCTGTGTTACCTTGCTTCACCTGGCATGTTTCTTGAAACAGTTGGCATCTGTTTATAGTAGTAGGTAACAAATCAAGTGCTTTAATGTGTGTACAGTAATCCCTCCTCCATCACGGGGGTTGCGTTCCGGAACCCCCCGCGAAAGGTGAAAATCCGCGAAGTAGAAACCATATGTTCATATGGTTCTTTTTATATATTTTAGGCCCTTATAAACTCTCCCACACTATTATAAACATTTCCCGCACAATTATACAGCATAAACCCTTTGTATTCTCTTAGATATTAGGTAAGATTCGTTGAAATTATGTATGTAAACAGTTTATATACAGTAAAACCTAAATATTATTTTAAAGATATCGAGCGTCTCCGATATCACATATGTTACAGCCATTACGACAGACAGGCCACCAGCAATAAATACGTACAATGCAAGAAAAATTGTATACAGTAAAATGTGTGTACAGTGACACTAAACTATGTACATGTAATAAGTACTGTACGTAGATAATTAATTATGGTTACTCACCAACAATGACACGACGACTTGTTCGATAACGATGAGTTTAATTTTACTGCATAACAAAGGAGAGCGTTACAGCTCTTCTAAAGGAGCATCTTCAGGCAACTGTGTAGCACCGCCGTCATTCTTCTTCCATCAGTCATCAATCCAAATCCCTAAAGCAGATTCCATCCAGACTACTGCCTTATCACATCCACTTGCAACTCGTTTTGCGCCCTGGTTGAAGGACACTGCGGCTGTAGATCTTATATGCTTTTCCTCCTTTTTAAATAAAACGAATCGTGGACTCATTGATGCCGTAATGGTGTCCTGCAGCGGTGTAGCTGTTCCCTTCCTTCAACATATCCAAAACTTTTACCTTTTCTGCAATCATTTGCATCTTCTGTTGGCGCTTGGACACGGCCCCTGATGCAGTAGCAGGAGCACGTTAATGCTGAATGAGTGAGATGAGACTTCCTGGTTAATGCAGCACTCCGTCGCTGAGCCAATCAGCACACAGGAACTTTAACTGTGTGCTCTGATTAGGTAGCTTCTCAGTCATCCGCCAATAGTGTCCCTTGTATGAAATCAACTGGGCAGACCAACTGAGGAAGCATGTACCAGAAGTAAAAAGACCCATTGTTCGCAGCAACCCGCGAAGCAGCGAAAAATGCGCGTTATATATTTAGATATGCTTACATATAAAATCCGCAATAGAGTGAAGCCGCGAAAGTCAAAGCGCGATATAGCGAGGGATTACTGTATAGTTGTTTTTTTTTTTTAAACTAAGGGCAAATTCTTCCTGTTTTCCAGTCTTTAAACAAAAGAAATATAACCAATTGTATCTCAAATATTGCAAGTTGCCTTGGTTAAAGGAATTGGTCAAATAATAAGTAATAGTTATATTCTTGGATCACTTGAGCTTATTCTTATTCATGGACATGTTTTTAGTGCTGTGATCAGGGGCTTGAGGTCAACAGAGTGGAATGCATGACTAAGGTGAGAGCCGGTAGTTAACAGTAAAGCAATATTTGCTGACCACTGAGTTTTGCATCTTTCTTGAGCTTCGACAAACTTTCCCTTTCCATTTCACAATGTGATCAAGTCCCTTTTGTCTTATCCAGGGCACTGCCCATCTTTGGTCATCTGTCCATCCTATTGGTAATTGGTGCTATTCGTGCATCCCATCAATCTCTTATGCTGCATCCTTCATTTGCATAGTACATGTAAGTTAGCATAATATTAATATAGACAGTGTTGGCTTATTTTCTTTTTTCTCTAATTTACAAAATTTCAAATACATCAAACCATTTTTGAGATTTTGGGGTATTTAGTGTTTCTTGTGTGGGGTTGTGTTACCCAGAAATTTTGATTAGATATGTGCTTTCATAGTAAATACCTACTGACCTAGGTGTACCAGTCTGCCAAATTACAACTTTTTAACTAAATGGAAAGTATTTTTTGTTAAGTGAGTGAGTGTGTCATTCAGTGTGCAGGTGAACACGACGGTTCTACATCGGAGCAAGAATGCACCTCGCACTTTTGCCATCGCTGTACTTTGTATATATACACGGGAAGTTCTGCACTCTAGTTGTGACTTTACACTGTATGAAGTAAGTAGATAAAGGTAAATAGGAAAATAACATTCGATCTGGCTCTTACATACAAAGGACGGTGTATGTAAGGATGGTGCATGTGCCCAAAATATTAATTTATTTTACTTACATAAAAGCCAGATCGAATGTTATTTACCTTGAGTTATTTACTTACTTCCTACAGTGTAAAGTCACAAGTAGATTGCTGAGGGCATGCTCAAAAAATATGTGTAATGCCACGAAAAGTGCCTGCTGACACTTTAGTGCGCAAGCAATGGTACAAGAATGCAGTTAGACTTTTTTTTGGGGCACATACACCGTCCAAATCTAAACCCTAGCGTGGAGAGTCGCTTGCGTACTGAAGTCTATAGCTGCAGGTGGAAGCTGCCGTCGCTGTACTTTATATGCAAGAGCCAGATCAAATGTTATTTACCTATTTACCTTTATTTATTTTCATACAGCGTAAAGTCACAAGTAGAGTGCAGAGCTTCCTGTGTACATAGACAAAGTACAGCGATGGCAAAAGTGCGAGGTGCATTTTTGCTCTGATGTAGAACTATCACCGTCATGAGTTCACCTCTGTTATAGCGCATCTATGTGAAAACAGTAGTGTCAAATGCGGCGGGGGGTTTGGGGGGGGGGGGGGTTTGTGATTGTGAATGCAGCTGATAGAATAAAACTGAATTAAAAAAAAAAACAAAAAAAACACAAAGCTAACCTTTACAAGTATCATAAATTACACCGGCTGTTGCAGACTGGAATCAAATGTATGTTTTTATTCTAAAATAGTAAGAATACGAGTAGCCGACTTCTCAAAAAGGACTCGTCAAGGATCGAACTCGTGAAGTTTTGATTACCAGTCAACAGTTGATACTGTTGCGCAACCTAAACAGTCGTTGCAAATGCGTGTCAATGTCGCACCCTAACGTGGGTTCTTTTTCTGCAGTTATATTTTTGAATAAAAGCGCACTTGTTTTGTTATATTTGTACCTTTTGTGAAAGTGTTTCTTTGATATTTGGACTTCAGGCTTCACACATTATACACTTCATGTCTACATTTTGTCAGTTATTACTAAAACATGAAAATGTTTGTTTTAACGATGTGTTTACATAGATTGTTGTAGACACGGAACACACATGAAATGCAGGTGTTCCAAATAACGATATAGTATTTATAAAAGGGGTGGATAGATGGATGTCATTTTGCTTGACTTCTCACTCTGTACATCTCTAAGCAACTGACATGCAGGTAAACAGACTTGAGCTGAGAAAACTGCCGCGGTGGGGGATGCGATAGCAGGCTGCTTATCGACACGTTTACAGGACAAGACTCTGACAAAGAGATGCGAAGCAATTTAAGGTGGTATGGATCTACAAGTTTTTTCGTAGGCTCTGGTAATTCTAGTGTTAAAAATTTTGGTCCAGAATGATGTTAATTTGGTGCAGGCCCAAAACATGTGAGGCTGGAACTTGATTGCAGCATTTGCAGGTTGGATCTTGCTCTGGAAACATTTTGGACAATTTTAAACAAGACAGATGTGCTCAATATATAATTTTGAGTTGAATAGTTGTATGCTTTGCACATGTGGAGCTCGAGTGAATTCTCTGCGTTGCTACCTTCCACTCCTTTTCTGTTATTAATATTCTGTTAATTTGAACAAGTCTGGCTTTTTCCTAACTTCTGTAATTATCAATGTACTTTCGCCCACAGAACTCAATCGGGTTAATTTTTTTTTTTAATTGTATCATTCTCTATACACTCTAGAACCTGTAGTTTAGGTTGTGGTGTTAGCAGTTTTGAATATACTGTAAATAAAGGGATTTTGTGTTCAGATTATGTAATGCACTAGTGAGACTGCCTCTGAAGTACATTATGCAATTCTGGTCATCACACTACAAGTAAAACACAGCAGTACTTGAAGCTGTGCGTCCTAGGACTTGACAGACTGTGGAGTAAACATGTTTAAGTCTCTAGTAGAGGAGACCTACTTTAGGTGTTCAAAATTTTCAAAGACATTGATAAAGTAGATCCAGCAGATTTCTTTCAATTTAACGGTGAATTTGTACTTGCGGACGCCAGTGAAAATTAAGGGCAAGTGCATTGAGGGCTTAACACTAGAATTACCAGAGCCAACGAAAAAACTTGTAAATCCAGCCCACTTTAAATCCCTTCGCACCTCTCCGTCAGCCTCTTTTGTCTTCTAAATGTGTTGATAAGCCCAAGCAGCTTGCTATACCATCCCCCCCACCACCAGAATGGGCAAGAAGTTCTCCCAGTTCCTGCCTTGATTGATTATCTGGGAGTGAGCTACCCAGAATTGTAAGGGGCAATAATTTGTGTGTTTTGTGTCTGCAACAATCTATGTAAACACATTATTAAAACATATTTTAGTAATAACAAAATGTAGACATGAACTGTATAATGTGTGAAGGCTGATGGCCAAATATCAAATAAATACTTTCACAAAAGATGCAAGTACAACAGTTTCCGTGGTTTAGTGGTAAGATCCGCTGATTTATAATCCAGAGGTTGTGAGTTTGAAACCGGCTTACTGGCAAATTTATTGTTTTGAGTAGTGAGCTGCTCTTATTGTTAATATTATACAATAAAAACATACATTTGATTCGTCTCTGTAAAAGCCAGTGCAAATTTACAGTACTTGTAAAAGTTTGCTTTTTTTTTCTCTTTTTTTCACTTGCATCATGATCGTGACCGAGAGAATAAAACACCCACCCTCCTCCCCAGATCTGATGCGGTTACTTTTTAACTGAAACCGGGAATAACTAGATGCGAGTGGTGTTTTGAGACAATGGAACTGGAAATTCTCTGATCTGGGGGGATAAAAGCTGACACACAAATGCTGGTGAATCTGCCTGCTTCATATCTCACCGTCACTTGACTTTTTTTTTTTTTTTTTTTTTTTTTTTTTCAGTTTTATGGAGTGTTCCTGCTCACGCTGAATTAGTATGCACCTTATGGTCCATGATGTCAAAGCCGAACTGACAAAAACAGACACACATATATGATATTTGGAATAACTCATTTTGACCTGTATAGTACACTTCGGAAAACATTGTGGCACTGATGCAACATTATTCATATTCATTTGCATAACATCTTGCGGTTGTAATCGGTGACCTAGTTCTCTTTTTTTTTTTTTTTTTTTCCCCCTCTCGATCTTGCCAGTGTCCACTTTTGGGTGCACGGCACTTTTTCTTTTGTACTCCAGGACATGCAGAGGAAAGAATAGTACAGAGGTTAGTTCCACGCTATAGGACTATAGGCAATCATCAGATTCAAATGTTAACAGTTCACACACAACCAAGGGCTGTCCTTTCAACTTTTACGACGTGTACCTGTTGCAATATACACACTTCTCTCTGTGCTGTGGTTACTATTACACTGAAGGAGCTGAGGGAAATGGCTAAATGTTCTAATTTTTCAACATTCTTATGTAATCTGTAAAAATCCTTGGTAGCCCTTATTTTTGAGATGCTGCAGCTATCACATTTGGCACAAAAAAGCTATACAGTTAAAGGTCTTTAAAATTGCATGTTTTAGACATGTGTTCATGTTATACATTTTGTAGCCACCAATTGTTAAACCCCTACTCCCAGTTTTACAAATACATTTTAGATATTAAATGTCCTATGAAATTGAGGTATTGAGCCTTTTGAACTAGAAATGTATCGTGAATGACAATATACTTACCACTACAGTGGGACAAATTGCATGCATCTCTTTCATGCCAGAGCAGCACCTGCAGCATTTTTTTCCCCCTAAAACCCAACATTGCATTGAGGACTTTTTGTCATTTTCTTACCCTAACCCATGGCACCTTTCACATGTACCTTGGGAGCGCCCCTGGATACCACTGAGCTTGTACTCCTCACCTTGCCTGTGTAAAACTCCATTAAAAAAGTTCTAGAAGTTAAAACTGAGCACATCTTCTGTCAGCTTCAATGAATTACATGCTTTTATTTTTTAATTTCTCACTTTTTGTTAATAAAATGTTTTAAAAGTTATAGTACTGTGTAATTTACAATATGGTATTCACAATACAATGGTTGTCAAAGAGTAAAGGTAATTTGAAAATTACATGGCATCTGTAATGGATAGGAGCTGACATAATACATTTGCGATGGCTTAGTATAGTGTGGTGTTCAACAATTGATGCTATCCCACAGGGGAACATCCATGTTCATTTTACCTTGGCTTCAACTAGACTAATGGCAGAGCGCTGTGCTGTGCATGTTTGAACTACCCATAAGCCATTGCGAACATGTTGCATATTGTCAGCCTCTGTCAAATTGCCTTTAACTTATCTACCCTTGTACTTTGTGCTGACCTTGTTACACTGTATAGATATAATTTTGTTTTAGAATTGCTACGATAACTTAAATGACAAATGTCTGTAACTGTTGCCTTACTTAAGAACATTGTGCTTTTCTTTTACAACATATTCCTGAAACACACAGTAATTCCCAATAAGAAAAGACTCATTAAAGAAACATACTCATCTTTTTGTAATGGTGAATGTGCAAACCTAATGAAGCAATTCTAAATGGTTTTTGGGTTGTGGTTGTTTTGAGCTTTTACATAAATCAGTTTTTTAGAAAGTTAATATTAGAGGTAAATACATATTTTAAGTAAATTCACAGAAATGTAATTACCATTTGCTTTCAAAAACACCTTGCTGATAGCAAACCACAATATTTACTCAGTAATTAAACTATGTATTGATAATTTAATAATTTTCCATAAGAATTACATGTAGGTTGTGTTGTGTGTGTAGAACTTTATTTTTCTTTGTAAATGTCTATGCTATATAATTACATTTTTAACTTTTATTTTTATAAAGCTATGGTGGATCTGGAGGTCATGGATATAGCCAGAGCTCAGGGGTAAGTACATATTGCTATAATCATTTTATTACAGTAATCCCTCGCTATATCGCGCTTCGCCTTTCGCGGCTTCACTCCATCACGGATTTTATATGTAAGCATATTTAAATATATATCGCAGATTTTTTGCTGGTTCGCGGATTTCTGCGGACAATGGGTCTTTTAATTTCTGGTACATGCTTCCTCAGTTGGTTTGCCCAGTTGATTTCATACAAGGGACGCTATTGGCAGATGGCTGAGAAGCTACCCGGCTTACTTTTCTGTCTCTCTTGCGCTGACTTTCTCTGATCCTGACGTAGGGGGATTGAGCAGGGGGGCTGTTCGCACACTTAGACGATAAGGACGCTCGTCTAAAAATGCTGAAAGATTATCTTCACGTTGCTATCTTTTGTGCAGCTGCTTCCTGAAACGACATGCTGCACTGTGCTTCGCATACTTAAAAGCTCGAAGGGCACGTATTGATTTTTGATTGAAAAACAAACTCTGTCTCTCTCTCTCTCTTCCTGCTCCTGACGGAGGGGGTGTGAGCTGCCGCCTTCAACAGCTTTGTGCCGCGGTGCTTCGCATACTTAAAAGCAAACAGCCCTATTGATTTGTTTGCTTTCCTCTGTCTTTCTGACAGACTCTCGTCCTGACGCGCACTCCTTTGAAGAGGAAAATATGTTTGCATTCTTTTAATTGTGAGACTGAACTATCATCTCTGTCTTGTCATGGAGCACAGTTTAAACTTTTGAAAAAGAGACAAATGTTTGTTTGCAGTGTTTGAATAACGTTCCTGTCTCTCTACAACCTCCTGTGTTTCTGCGCAAATCTGTGACCCAAGCATGACAATATAAAAATAACCATATAAACATATGGTTTCTACTTCGCGGATTTTCTTATTTCGCGGGTGGCTCTAGAACGCAACCCCCGCGATGGAGGAGGGATTACTGTATTGTAATCTGATTTTCTGTGGGCAAAAGACTATACTAGTAATTTATTGTAAAGTACAATGTGGTGAAAATACAGCACTTTCTGGTAACATAGGTCTGCAGAATTAACTAATAAAAACATTGTTTTAGTTGTGAATAGTTTTTGTTTACATGAATGAACACAATAAAGTATAATTAGTGTTTCCATGAAGGCACATTTAAGTTCAAAACTGAAAAGAAATGTGATAAATTCCACAATTTATTCTTGTATACAATTTTGTTGTAAATCAATTTTAACACAACTATTTAGGCAATCTATTTTTAAATATGTAAATAATACACAACATATTTATATAACTTCCGTATTTTTTTATATTTTTTGGTCCAAAACATTGTTTACTGGCACGTCGTGGACATTTTTTGTTTTAAATTACAGTGAATATCCAAGTAAAAACTAAAACATTATAAATGTCCATAAGGACAGTGTCTAATAAAACCTGTTTCTGTATAGGTTTAATATTATATATCCTACGTCTTACATACTGGTTATCTTAATACAACCCCAATTCCAAAAAAGTTGTGATGTGTAAAATATTAATAAAAACAATGCAATGATTTGCAAATCTCATAAATGTAAAAATGTGCATGCAAGAGAAAGGCAAGCATCTAAAAACCTTCAGACTAACCAACTATGGGTCTGTTACAGACTTTCCCTGTTTGAATGGTAAAGTGTTAGGGTACTGACTTATTTTTTGGTTGACACTGCATGACAGCTTACTATGCTTACAACAGCCAGCTCCAGCATCATACTGTTAAGACCACCTCATCAGGGCCGACATATTACATATTTCTATAAGTAGCCCAGATGTGGCTAGTAGGTCGTAGTTTGCTCATTCCTATTGTAAAATATGCAGAAGTATAAATCACTGGTTTTGAGTTTTTTTTCTCCGTTTTTTAAATACAGAAAGGCCTTTTTTCTTTTTTCACTGCAAACGGTCTTTAAACCACAAAGCTACAAGTTGTAATTGCTTATAATGAATTGTAACAAGTACAATCAAACCAACATATAAAATCTTAGTGTAGTTGTGGATGGTGAAGCTGTTGACAAATTGATGGGCATCAAAGGAGTAAAGCATCCAGACAATAGTGTTGTCTGCAAATTCCCAAGTTGGTAAATAGCCTGTAAGTACACTGCCTCAAGAAAAATATTTTTATTAATTCTTATAAAAGACTCCACTACTGTTAGTATTTTATTGACTTGTGCATTTTCGAGTCTCTGCCTCTTGAAGATGTGCTCATCCATATTACTAACCGAGAATGGTAAACCGGATATGGATGCAGGTACATGCCCATGGACGCAGGAGACATAGTGTGCAGGCGCCACACAAAAACGAGGAATCAGCCCCCCGACCCAGAGTGAAACGGGAGAGACTACGAAGGACACAGCCACACAAACAAGAGGAGTCAGTGCTTCGCCCCAGAGTGAAACGTAACAGACTACGGAGTCCACAAAGGTTCACAAATCAAACCCGAGAGAGTACGGAAAGCGGTAATGATACAGCCCCCCGCCCCAGAGTAAAAATGGGACAGACTACAGAGTCCACAAAAGTCCACAACACACAGCATAATCAAACCCGAGATGGTACGGAAAGCACAGGCGCCTACAGCGCGCTATACACCGCCAACAACGAAAGAGCTCAACTAACAGAAATAAGAAATAAAGCAACAAGCCCAGAGAATACGGAACCCTAAACGTCCACACTACACAGCAGAGGCAAACCTGACATAGTACGGAAAGTGCAGGCGCCTACATCGCGCGTTGGAAGGTGCGGGAAAGTACGAAAGGCAAAGGCGCCTACACAGCATAGTGAAACCCGACATGGTATGGAAGGCGCATGCGTCACCGCCATATTGTGAGTGTCACTACTGCGGAGTGAAGGCACAGGCGTCACCGCCATATTGTAAGTAGCATTACTGCGGAGTGAAGTTAGGAATAATGTGCTGCTTGGGATTGTACAAACCGCTGAACGCTTTACACCAAATTCAAACACAATACAGCTCAACGATACAAACATAAGCCCACCTGGATAAGATCAATGAACGCAGGCACCTACAACGCGCGTCTGAAACTGCGGAAGCAAAGCAGGCACGGGTTCAAAACGAACGATCTCGACTGACGGATATACAAACACGAGCCCACCTGGATAAACTCAATGAACGCAGGCGCCTACAACGCGCGTCTGAAATGCCGCGGGGAAAGCGGGCTCGGCTCCAAAACGAACGAGCTCGACTAATGTATTTTAGCATACCCAACGCCGGGGGTAGCCGAGTATCATATAAGAGCTCACCCATCAAAAAACACTCAGTCGTGTAGTACACACAGAGCACATATAAAGCATATAAGGACAATACGGAGAGTAGAGACCCAGAGGCGTTGGAGAGAAAAAAAGGCAGATAAGAGATTATGAAAGCAGTGGAATTCGAAAGGCTTCAACAAACGATGGCGCGATACACGTGCAGAGAAAGGTACAGAATATGAAAGCAGTAAAATCCAAAAGTATTGTAGCGTCCCAGCCAGGTTGAGGGCTGTTTGGTTTTAAGTGACTGTTAGGTCCGATGGAGGGAGGGCAGAGTACAGCATGGAAGACTGATTGCTGGGTATTGATTGATGCGGTAAGGGGGGGGGGGCGTTGGAGAGGGTGCTAGAAAGTTGTGTTTGGGGTTAGGAAGTCGGCAATTGTTCAAGTAAAACTTTTGTGACACTTTATCATGTCATTCGCTACAGTATCAAAGAAAAGATAGAAAAGATTGCATTACCGCAAACAAAAGGTGATTAATCATCAGAGCCAGGTGTAATTGAAAAAATAGCAGGACAAATCAGGGTCAGAAATAAAAGGCAAAGAGTAAACAACAACAGTCTTTTCGCATTTGCATCATTCAATGCACAAAACGTGGATTTACACAATAATGGACCATACACTATGAGAATCTGTGGTCCCGGAACAGTTAAAGCAACAAGTTAAATATCAAAGAATACACAGTTCGGTCAGGTGTATATTGATG
Organism: Erpetoichthys calabaricus; assembly: GCF_900747795.2. Lineage (NCBI taxonomy): Eukaryota > Metazoa > Chordata > Cladistia > Polypteriformes > Polypteridae > Erpetoichthys > Erpetoichthys calabaricus. Next base: position 86,022,992 of record NC_041401.2, read on the forward strand.
ATCACGGAGAAGCGATGCAAATTTTAACAGGCAAAAAAGAAAGGTTATGTATATATTCCTTAAATAACATTACACACCAGAGGAGATCGTGATATGCCATTCGTATTAAAATGTTTACAGTTTACCGTGAGAATAGCATTTGCTATGACAATCGATAAATCACTGGGACAAACATTAGAAAAATTCAGATTATTAGAGAAACAGAAACAATATTCACTTACGGGCATTGTCACAATGTGTCTCTAAACAAAATTGTTTTTAATGAAGCTTTAAAGTAAAAGTGCAAATAATGAAATTGAAACAATTCCAAAGAAAAAAAAACATGTAAATTGTATATCAGATTAACCAAACACGGGGATTGGCGAGCGAAGCGAGCAGGGGGCAAAGCCCCCTAGTTTGTGAATAATCCTGTTATCTTTATATTGTTTCAAAAAAAAAAAAAAAATTTGTGGTTTTAACAAACTGGCGTATCAAATGGTTTTGGGTATCAATTTTTGACACAAATTTAGTGTATTGACCACCCTAATTAACATATACCTCTAGGTATGTACTGCTCAGTCATGGAGTGTCGCTGCTTTTTGGTGATTTTGATTTCTGCCACTGAAAAACACTGTTCCTAAAACACTCTGGCTTTTCAGATGGCCGTGTTCTGTTTGATTTATAAATGTTGAGAGAATTCAGACAGATGCTTGATTTAGTTAATAGTGCAATTATTGTATTTTCCCCTCACTTAGTACATTCTAAGCTCTTATTCTTCTTGGTGAATAACACCAAATAGTAATAAGTTACTGATAATTGTTCAAAATAGGTAATATTCTTTAAGGAATAATTTCAAAATTGCCCACTTTCATCCTGCATTAATATATAGTATTAGTGTTTTTCAGATTTCCCATTGGTTTAACAAATTATGCTATGGAGCATTACACATAATGAAGTCCCTGTGTAGTTTATTAGGTATTATTAAACGTGTTCTTAACACTTGATTATCCTCAGAAAGAACCATCTCCCAAAAAATCTTCTCCTTGCCTTTTATCACTGTTCCATCAAGAGTGTGCTTACGTATGGACTGTGTGTGTGGTACGGTAGCTGCACTTCCTCAGAAAGGAAAGTGCTCCACAGGGTTGTCAGGACAGCAGAGAGAACAATTGGTTGTACCCTGCCCACTCTGGAACAAATCTATACCTCCCGATGCCGTAAAAAAGCAATAGACATTTCACAGGATTCATTACATCCCGGTCATTGCCTCTTCCAGCTTTTGCCATCGGCAAGAGGTACAGAGCAATGAAAACCAGGACGAACCGCCTTAAAAACAGCTTTTATCCAAAAGCAGTCATGGCCCTGAACTTGGAATAAAAGTGCTGCTTATCATTCTCCCAATGTGCAATATAGACCTTAAGTCAACCAGTGCAATTTGTACATTTAACCAGTGCAATTTGTACATTTAACCAGTGCAATTTGTACATTTAACCAGTGCAATTTGTACATTTAACCAGTGCAATTTATATATTTTGTAAAGTAATTTTATTACTATTCGGTTTATTTTCTCTCCTTGTCTTTTTAACTCTTTTGCCTTACATTGAGTCGACTGCACCTTCAATTTTATTGTTCCTTTGTAAAAGTGACAGTGACAATAAAGATCTACCTGATTAATAGTATGTTGTATTTTCTAGAATTATAACCAGTCTGTTGAAGGATCTTCTGGATGTGGGCAGAGTTATACAGAATATGGATCCAACTATAGCCAGTCACAGCCAGGTATACAGAACTTACAGTAGTTCAGTTTGCAATCTCTTGACATGTTTCATTAAGTGTAATCTTCTTCCCATCACCAAATTATTTCAGCTGAAAGTTATAATCAGTCATCACGTGGATATCCACCTGTGAACTATGGAAATCAGGGTGGATATGGGCATCATTCTGAAGAAGCTCATGGGAACTATGAGCAGCGAAACACCAACTCATCAAGAGGGTAAGAGTGACCACAGATTAATTTTCTAAATCTTTTAATATTTTAAAGCAGGTTTGTTTGTGCTTCCAATTGTTGAGTGTTTAACTGCAGAGTGTTACCCCTTTTGTGAATGTTAGTTTACAGGCTAATTGTTTAGTTTGGGATCTAGGAATTGTATTTTCACTGAGCTTCCGTGTATAAAAACCATCTGAAAACCCAATTGTGTGTACATATGTACTTATTTTAAACCATTCTCCTTGTTAAATGTTAACATTTGAACAAGATTGGTAGCATCTAAATGACATGTTTATAGATGAGATAAAGCTAACAAGGAGACAATTTAATATTTTTTTAAATACTTTGTTATTCTTTGGGGTATGGCACTGATGTTAAATATCCCGTAATTCTCTTTATCCTTTTGTCCTTTTACTTCACCCTTTTTGTTTAAAGAGTTTTGTTACAACTTGGCATATGCAGTATGTATGCTGGAGTATTTTGACTAATTTGGGCATTGAAAAGACCCATCTGTGGCAAACTATTAAACCCTTCTACATTGCAAGTTATTGCTTTAATGGTTCATGCAGTACAGATATCATGCATGAGTAACACAAGCATGTTCTTAAAAACGCACTGCTTCAAAGGTTATCTTGGAAGTTAGGATTTCTATCCTCTGTCCTTCTGTATCTTGATGCGTTAAACTGCTCATCTAGGCTTGATACTTATTATACTACTGATGAATTGGTTAATTGGCTGGAGACAGTACAGATAAGAAAAGAATTCTGTGTATAAGGGAGGTTATTAGTCGGGTCGATCGGGGATCTATTCTTGAACAGTTAGAAAAAATAACTTTTATTAATGACACAGATTCTGAAATACTTAGTAAACATATATAATTTACTTATGGCATAAGAACTCGGGGATACCAAAATGAGGGAAGTAGCAGCAACACTCAAAGAGCTGGATAATCTTTAAAGACAGGTTGAGCACTTGGGTAATGCAGTTTAATGTAGACAAATGTAAAGTGCTGCACAAAGACAAACGTTAATCATATGTTCAAGATGGTAAAGGCTGACATACAGAAAGCAACTTCTGAGTAAAGAATTGAGGGTTTTACAGTGATGAAACATTCTTGTTAAGGCGCTGTGCAGAAAAATTAAAAAGGCAAATAAAGCATTGTTAAAAATATTTGAATTGAAAGACCGTATCTTCCACACCCCCAACAGAAATTGGAAGATGTGCCATCCTGTAATCCATTGTTTCCCATGGGCTGCTGCTGATGGGTCTTGAGTTGCTATTGTTTATAATGTTAGTGGGTTGTGATGGGTTATTGCTCCAATATTTGCGCTTGACCATCCAAGGCCCCTCCACTCTGACATTCGTGCTCAGTTCACCAAGGGGACAATATGGAGGAAAAAGTTGGTTGCAACATCATAAAGGTTGAGAAACACTGCTGTAATCCATTGGCTCTCTTGAGTCAGTTGGAGAAAATGTGTAAATGCATTGTGGAATCCAGTCTTGAACATTTTGAAAGAGGGACACTACAACTAGTTTGTCTAGGTTGTGCATTGGTTTATTTTTCCACAGTGTTCCTGTTCTTATTCTGGCATGCTTTTTGTTTATTAGCTGCTGAAAGGACTCTCAGATTGTATTACTCAAGCAGTGTAATATACTACTTAGAATCCATGTGAAAGTTGAGACAATCTTGTAATTAGTCATGCAACTAATTCACTTAAGGGGCTGTTCCAGTTGCTAAAAAGTGGCAGATTTTAGCAGCTGTAGTATTTATATGTAACATGCCTTCTGTTTTTAAATCTCGTTGTGAGTAGTTTTGAAACATAAATCTGACATGTATCTCATTTAGGCAATACCATGATCTCCTCGTCAACTCTTAAAGCAAACTTCTTACCACCTTTCAAAATTTAATTTATAAAGTAGGGCAAGCCGTGTTCTAACATACTTATTATAAGTTAGAAAATGTGAATCAGTTTAAAATTTGTATGCATTTTTTGTGGGCATGCTTTTATTGTACTTTGTGGTAAACATTGTATTTCTATTTTTGTTGTAAAAAGACATTCTTTGCATTATTTCTTTATTTGCTGCTTTTTAATTATTGTTGCTTTCAATATGCCTGATACAAGGCATTTTCTAGGAGAAGCACTGTAATGAATGTTGTGATGGAACTGTATAACATACTATACTTACAACACATGAGCATTAATCTGTTAAAATTATGACTGAACATCTCTTAAATTCCACTTGGATATTGAAAATGTTAACCCTATTAGTATCCTACTGGTTAAGAAACAAAAGGATGTAATTTTCATCAAATGTATTTCCTGAATTAACTAATCCTGGACCTCATTGGTATGTAGCTCTTTAGTCATGTTTGACTTGAGCAATGAAGAAAAATGTTATCAAGAAATGTATATTCTTCAGAATTTGTTAGAAACACCCACTGCATCACAAATCTCTTAGCTTTGCTCACATGTAACATGCATTTTATGGATTACCAGCCTCCTTTGTTATCCAAATAAAACTTCAACAAAAAGATGTGTACTGTATGCTTTTGCGTATGCCCAGTGTTTGAACCACAAAATTTTCTGATATAGATTGTTAAACTTTGTGGATCACACTTTAGAACACACATTTGCTTCACTTTAATTATGACGAGGTACAACTTATGTAGTAAATTTTCATTTGTCTTTTTTCTAATTGTGTATCAATCTTTAAATAAGGTGTACATCCATTTTAAACTATTGTTTCCAACCAATAACAGTGATTTATGTTGTGAATTATGCCAATATGAATTTATTGGACGATATGCAATTCAATACCATAACTAAAGATCCTTAATTTAAAATCCTTCAGTTTTTTCCTCTTAACTGATTGGTTGCAAATGGTTATTAGCAGAATGTAGTTTCATTAAAATGCGTTTTTGAAGAGCAAGGTGACATCTAAATGTATCGTGCTATTCATTCTTTTAGCAATAAAAAAGACAAAACTCAGATTGAGCTGGAACAGATATGTCTTTGCTCAAATTCGAGGTTTATAATTTTGAAATTTGTTTTGAAAATAAACTTCTTAAAACTACTGTAAAAATGCTAACTTGAATATATAAACATTTTAAGACCTCTGCTCTTTCACTTGATGTTGTAATAAACATTACAATTAACAAATTAACATTCACTCGTATGTTGTAATTGTATGCTGTAATTGTTTAAAAGTGTTCAGTTTACACATTATTTGTAAATAGTATATTAAAGCGTATATTTGTTTTAAAGGTATGGCGCAAACTCTCATCCCCAGTATGGTCAGCAGTCCTCATTTGGGCAAGGCCCTTACAGTCAGCCATCTGGCCCTTCTCAGCAGGGTAGCTATGGTCATCCAGATTCTGAAGGTAAGTGCTTGTGTTTCATATTTGTTTTTTTTTTGTTTTTTTTTTTGTATTTTGTGTGTATACACGTAAATGTGTCTATGGCTATGTATTCTTATACATTTTGTGAGGAAAATAGGCCCATAAAGAAAAGTAGCTGTGTACAGATAAGTAAAGCTTGAAAAGAAACATACCATTTAGTGTCTGTTGTTTGGGTTTGCCTTACTGTTTTTGTTTTTTTAAGGCAATGATCATCATGGAATGAGTAGGTATGGTCATGATTCAGGTTCTGACAGATATGAAGGTCAGAGGGCCAGAGACAGAGGTGAATTAGATCGAGATAGAAGAGGACCACCTCCTGGTATGGGGTAAGTTGCTAAACATTTCACCAGTGCAGGTACTGTGCGTCTGACAGTCTTTTGTATAGATACTTCACAATGCATGAAAAAATTAAGTTTCTATTCAGCTGGAAACTTTTTTTAGTCTTCACATTTATGTAGATTTGTTCCTAGTGCTCCACGTTTTAAGTAGCTTTTGTTCTGTCAGATCTCAAATGCTTTTTTCATTATAAGTTACGTGAAAAACTTTTTATATTGATATAAACACTTTCTGTAAAATGTTTAAGTCTGAATATTCATTAGATCTATAACAATTTTGAAGAATGTTTATCAAACAAGATATCCATCTCCATTTAATTTAGCCCATTTCAAAGCTGTCAGGCTTTTCCAAAACAAATATTCAAAAAACTGGATACATTAATATTTTGTGGTGCTTTTTTACTGGGATTTCAATGCAAAGGTTTATTTTTAGGTAGCCAGTGTTCTAACAAGATCCAATAATGTTAATCTTGTATATTTCTTTTATTAGTGTGAATCTAAAGCTCTTGGTTATGTAAACTTGCATTGCGTACCATGCATGCAAACCCCCCCCCCCCCCCCCGATCCGACATGTTTTATTCAGACTTGCTGGCTGTCGGCCAATATATCTAAGAACTTGGACCTGATTGCTTGTAAGTAAGTTATTTAGAAGTATAGCACTACCGCCCACAGAATCTGAAAAACAGCTGTTGAATGTAGTCCTAATGAAATGACATTGATGGGGTGGGGGAGTGATCTTGCTCCCTTAACATATTTACCTTTTTTAATCATTATGTAGCATGTCTAAAAGAACATTGTCTACCAGCCCACAAAAAAACATGCTTTCAACAAAACACACTTTACCTTCAATAAAGTTTTGTGCTCCTTGGAATTTTTTCCATTTAAAACTTTCATTTTGTGGTATACTTCTTGTTTTTCATGAGCAGTTATTGGTGGCTATGAAAAATTAAAATTTGAGTTTATACGGCACTTAAAAATGCTATATTTTTTGCAGTCAAGGAATATACTTAAAAAAGATTTGTTTAAAGTTCTTATACATGAAAGTTCTGAAGGCGTAACCAACATGAATTTAAAGAGACCTTATTAGTCCCTAGTCTTCTAAAGTCAGTCACTTAGTATACAGCAGTTCTAAATTGTACAAAATTAGCCATATGCTTTCTGTAAAGTTGATTTGATTTGTAATTTAAGTAACTCGTGATTGTAGTATGAAAATGTAAATTAAAAACAAACTCTCCTTATTTTGTATTTTTAAATGTAAGCATTATTTTGTCAGGGTGGTTTTGAGGCCAGTACGGTGCAGTAAATGAAGGGTGTACATAGTTTGACTAAGATTAAATGGTTGTTTACTGCAAAAGAACACATTTCACAGCTACTCTGCAAACAGTACAGATAAATATTTTAGTTACCCTTATGCAGAGGTTTCAGTTTGATTTTTAAAACCATTAATTAAATGCTGGACAGTCTTCATTTTCCACTGAATTATTTGCAATAGATCTAGAAGCATCTTTGTGGAAGATGGAAGAATATGTTTTAAGTCAATGTTGCATTTTGTAGGCTGTTTGAAGTAGTACAGGCGGTAACTTATGTGTGGCTTTAAGTAATACAGTGAAGGTATCTGTGTTCCTGCCTTACCTGCATTAGTAGCATAGAACTTATAATTACTTCCCTAAGGTTCCTGTTATAACCTTTCTCTTATTCCAACTCTTAATGTATTGTGTATGACATGTGAGCTGCTTTTCATGCTGGTGCTCTGTTTTTAATCATATTTGATTCTTTGGGAAGTGTAGTTAGAATTGAAAATGAATCCTATTTCATGTTACTACCCATCCACTATGGTAATTTTGATTGTACTTTATCCATTTTAATTGTACATTTATACAAACCTGTGTAGTAGGCTTAACTTCGGTATCCTTCATGGTTATATACGTATAAAAGACTTGGAGAGAGTGCAGTTTTCTAATTTTAGTCCAAAAATTCCTAATATTCGCTGCTTTTTTGATGTTTTACAGTTTGATCTATTGAATATATCTTTGAAAGCCCCAGTGAATGTCTTTAAATTATTACTAGTTAGATTGTATAAATATGCCAGAGATGTCAAATAAGACTACTGTTGCTTAACATTATTACTTTTGAGCTGTTTCCCATCTTGCTTCCAGTTCTTGTATAATAGGCTTCAGTCCCTTGTGACCTTGTATTTGATTAATTAGGTTTGTGAATATTATATTATGCAAATGGTACACCCCTAAAAGCTGCCAAAATTATGTAATCCAGTTGTCCATGAGTAAACATAGTGGAAAGTGACAACATATTTGCAAGAAGACTCATCATTATTGCAATTAGTTACAATTCTGGTGCCACCTAAAAATTTTCGGGATGTGCGGAATATGCCAAGTGGATTGAAGCCCTAACAGATTTCCAAAATATGGTGCATGTGGTTTAAATCTAAGAAATCCCTAACATTAAACTGAAAAGGATGCTACTGCATAAGCCCAATTGAAGATTCTGCAAAGTTTTACTTTGCATCTTATCTACATTGTGTCAGGCTAGCAAGAATTTATCTGAATGTGACTTGATCTTAAAGAGGAGAAAATACAGTATTTGAAAAAGACAGTAGCATCTTAAAACTCAAAGGAAATGTAAAAATGCCTCAAAGCTAGTGAACTGGTCAGTTACAACAACTAGACTTTTTTTTTTTTTTGACGTTTTTACTTTTCTGTAATAAGAGTAGGAATTAAAGCCAAGAATTAACTACTTTTAACTTTAGTAAATATGTGTAGTAAAAAAGTACTATTTCCCTTCATAATTTTAAACGCTTCAGTCATGTCGCCTCTTAATATTCTTTAAACCGAAAAAAATTTAATGTATTCTGTTTTGGGTACAAACATAAACGTGTGCTGTCTTATTGGCTTTGCCAGTGGACTACATCCTTGCATCAGAGCAGAGTCTTATTGGAAAAGCGGTTATCAACTTAAGCTATCAACTTATCAGAGGCACCAGCACTGTAAACGTCTTGCAGCGTGCTACTTGAGACCGTTGTCCAGATTGCAGAGTTGTCTGCTTCATGTCAGTGTGTCAATTTGGTGGTTATCATATAGGGGAAAGTGTCACTCGTCACCAAGAGATTATGTAAGATTAACAGATGCTGGTTAGTGTTGGTATATGAAGCTTACCTTCCTGATGGATGATATACCCGTCCTTCTGTGGTGGTGTTTCTCTGGGCCTCCAAGGTTGTCTTGACCATCATCTTTCTTTTGCATTCTTACATATGTGCTGTCATATGCAAAGCTGATTACCTAACCTTGAAAATATTTGATTTACCTTCAACAAACATTTATTTAATGAGAACTTAATCAATGCATTCTATAGGTCCTTTGGTGCCAATAGCACTTGAAGCTTACAATGAAACAAACACTGTTTGGTGTTTGAGTCTTGAAGGTTCCTCCATTTGTGGTAATCGACATAACAGATATTTAAATATGACTGTCTGTCTGTCTTGTTGTTTATGCTGCTATCACATCCTAGTTGTCCTGCAAATTGCAGGAGTACTTCTGAGGGTGGGAACTTTTTCTTAATATTTGAATTCCCGATGATACTCAGGGAGTATTAAAATGCTGAGTAATAGTTAAACAGAATTTCTATGTTATAACACCATTGAATTTTTGTAGTTGATAAAACAGACCCAGCATAATTAAGAAGGCGATTATCAAGTGTAGATTTGTTACTTTACTGGGGTTAAAGTAATTTAAACCAATCTCGTTAAAGTGTTTAGGAGGATTTGATTTTTGTAACGAAGCTGAATGTTCTGTTTTGGTTATATAAACTAACAAATTTTATTTGTTGCTTATCCAGAACATTCTTTAGTTTACTGAACTAAAGCATAATTGAAGTATTTAAGGAAAAAATGGCTTGCACACTTATACCTAGAGCTATTTCTTGTGTGCTTTCTGCAGAGTTTCCTCGTGAAAAATGTTTCAGTGATTGATTCCAAGTGACGGAACATGAGCAGATTTTTTTTCCGTCCAGACACTTGCTCTTTAATGAAGGTTAACTTGTAAAAGTCATTTTAGCATTAATAATAACCTTGGTGTACCTGAGTAAATAGCAAAAAAACAATACAATTTTTGTCTTGAAACAGTTAAGCTTTTAATTTCTACTGCACAACTTGTTTTTGTTGACATTGTTTACGACCTATATTTAAATATTTATAGTTTCCTGTTAATAGTTATATTTTGAGACTGCTGATGAAGACTAGCACAATTCTGTTGATCATTTGAAATTTTCTTGTGAATTTTGATTATTAAGCAGTGATTCCCGAATCATGACAAAAATTAAACATTTTCTTTTTGACCTTACAGTTTATACTTTCAGTAATATTCATAAGTAAACAAGGGGTAGAAGGAAATTCCATTGAAAAGCGTGGGCATTTTATTTAAAATTAAAAAAGAGGCATCATTTCTTCAATTTTTCCTTCGCAGAGGTGGTGACCGTGGTGGCTTCAAAAATTACGGTGGTAAGTGATGCGCATTAGAAATGTTTCAGTGAAATTCTGTATGAAAGCTCCAAAAGCCACCATTTCTTGTGATGCACCAAAAAAGTTCATCTCTTGCTTATAGCTATGTGGGTTATTTTAAACTTCTACTTTTTTCATTTTTCATTTTTTTTTTCTTCAAGTTGGCAAAAATAAACTGAAAACTACCTTTTTGGTATCATGCATGATGAATGCAGAAGACCACATTTTTGATTTTTATTCAATGAAGTGTTGAAATATCCATACCATATCTGTGGAAGACTCTTTAAAGTGATAATTTTATTGGCCTGCTTAATTAATCTTTGCTGCATCTGCAGCATTATCAGGATTTTCTTATGCTAAATGTTAAATCAGCCTTTCACTTGTAAGAAAGCAAAAGCTATACTGTTTAAATTTAGACGATACTGGTTATTCACTGATTTAAGTACCTTTTCAACATTTAAATTTTATTGCCTCTTGTTTAAAACTAGAATGCTTAATAATCTACAGGGAGAGTCTGTCTGGTCACTTCAGGAAATTTAACAGAAAATGATAAATTAAGTTTTGCCAACCTTTTTTGTTTGTGCACAACTTAAATTCGCATTGCTGTTTATTATTAGTGTTTGATTCATTGTGTGTATTGATTTTTGTTAATGGGTTGGCCACTTTAAAGAATTCCTGACAGTAAATTAAGATGCAACTTATGCAAGTTGACCATAAAAATATTTTATGTAAAAATGCATCCACTTTATTTCTGAAAATTCTATTTTGGTATGGTTTTCAACTATTAATGTCCTAATTCTTCCACTTAAACTAAGTCAATAAAGCTCTTAAATCTATTAAATACATTAAAACAATTATACCCTTTATTTTACAAACTAAGATATGAAATCAAGAAAAGCCTAAATTACTTTTTAGGTGTTTTTATCCTGTTTAAACATAGGCATTTCTTTGCTTCATAAATTGAAGTAAGATGTTAAATTGCCAAGCACCAAAGAGTTATGGGGAAATGCTCTCTAGAATTGTTTGGGTTTGCTCATTACAAAAATGTGGTAGACTGGCATCCCATCCAGGGTTAATTCCTCCCCTGTGCCCATGATAGCCCCTTTTTTTCCTGTTGGCTTTTGTAATGAATCAAGTGGATTATTAAAATGAATGAATGAGCAAATGAATGTTGTAGAAATATACTTTGACATTCTTGGAAATGTGTAAACATCTGTATTTTGAGTGGAAAATATTTAGACAAACTAGCTCTGTGCATCACTTTCCCTTAGATGCTCAAAGAAGTGGCTGTTAATGGCAGATGTGGTTTAATGTCTTGAATCAGGCAACAAACGTTTTTATGTTGCCTAGATTGTGCCGAGATATGACTCACAATTTAAAGTTAAAATATTCATGAAAAAAATTGTAAACCTAATTTTGTTCTTCCTTTTTTAGAACCACGGGATTATCAACAGCAGTCTGAACCAGGTTAGGTACTTTAAATTGTCATCATATGACTTTAGAAATGTAAACTTTTCTGGTCTTTTCAAACTTGTATTATTTCCAGTGCAGTCTGCCCCTTTTAAGATAGTCTTTTAAGATGTGTACTTTTCTTTTAATGTGTGTAAAAAGAGTATTTGTCCGTTGCATCAGTAACTCTTTAATCTTTTCAAATAGAAATTCCTTTTCTTCATTCAGCTTTAATTAAAGGTGAACAGTAAGCCTATCTTTATCTAGGGTTTTTCTGTTTAAGAAAATTGGATTCTATGTACAAAAAGGACATTTTTCAGTAAATTAGTTTACAAGATCTTTTTATTGCATGTGCCACCATGAAAGTAATATTACATTATGTGGAATATTTTCATTGGACTACCTTCAATGAAGTTGTAGTTGCTTTGGTTTCATACATGTCAATTTAAAATACTTGTTACTTTATGGCATTTTTGTATATTGGACTGCACTGTTTTAATTTGGCTCATATCTGTATTTAATGAGACTTAGAAAACTTTTTTGGATCTGTAACAAAGTAATGTAAAACAAACTTGTCCACAACTCAAAGTACTGCCAAAAATATATACCTTAAAATTTAAAAAGCAAAACAATACTTAGTACTATAGTTATTTAATTTGTAGAAATACAGGAATAGCTATAAACATTTATTCTGTAGTTAATTCTGAATCTTGTTAATTTGGAAAAAATTAAGTTAAACCTTTTTTTGCTTTAACATTTGTTTTTTTATGTTATACAGTACAGTATATAAAATATTTCACCATGACATGCTTTGCTTAAAAATGTTGCTGTAGTACACATTTAACCCATCAAGGGCAATAGAATTAATACCCAACCTGGATTGTTTTAGTTTATATTTCTGTATTTTAAAGTGCAATTTTTAAAAATCTGGAGTGGAATCCCCTAGACTTTCTCGTATACACAGATATGGGGATGGATATTTGAGGAGTAAACTGCAAGACAGTTATATTTTTATATTATGTACATTAAAGAACCATCAACAACAAATCATATCAAAGTAATAATATATTGAGCAATCATTATAAAAAAGTAAATCTGACTCTGCTTCATGAATAAAAGGAAAAGTACCACTTCCAGTTAATGGAAATAGCCCAAAAGTTGATATTTACGTTTTGTACCTAATGATTGTATGCAAAATTTGGTTGACCTAAGTCAAGTTATTGTGCTAACATATCCACACACGCACAGACACATAGACATAATTCCAAAAATGGTATTTTCGGACTCTTCGGTCTAAAATGTTGAGATTCATCAAAATCTCAATTTAATTTTTGGAGGATTCCAATACTTTCCCTGTACTTTGTATACAATAAAGTAAAAAGATTAAACCTGCTTTTTTCTGTCTTTATAAATGACTATTTAGCAGCACAATGTGAATTTTAAATTCCCTCCTGAACAAATCTGTAATTATTAAATGTTTGTATTGGCAGCTGTGGAACAGGATAACTCTGACAACAACACAATATTTGTTCAGGGACTGGGTGAAGATGTATCCACTGAAGAAGTTGGAGACTTCTTTAAGCAAATTGGTATTATTAAGGTTTGTAATTTGTCTGAAATTAGTTTCGTTAATTGAGCCATCATTACACACTGTCAAGACCAAGTTTTAACTGCATTGAATTGACTTCTTATACTAAAATCTTAAAGTATTAGTGCACACTGTTCTATACAGGAAAGAAAATGCCCTTCTCTAGCTGTTTATTTGATCGGATTATATTAGAACAAAGGATCAAAACTAAGCCCTAATCGCATCAAACAATAATAAATGTCAGGTTTTATCTCGGGTTTTCCTAAAACAAAGGACCTTTAAATTGCAAATCTTATTATAGATGCATTTCTCATGTAAATACCCTTTTACTGTTGGTGAAAGCACTTGTTAACATTCTTGGAAAAGCAGCAACCATCTTTAGGACAGATACTTTTTTTCACCATTGCTATTTAACCATAGATTTTTTTTGTGCAGTAGCAGAGGTACGACTGATTCGGTCATGAACCGAAGTAATTTCACCCATAGGATTGTATGTAAATACAATTAATCCGTTCCAGACCGTACGTACTGTATGTAAATATAAAAGATTTTTAAGCACAAATAGTTAATTACACCATAGAATGTACAGCGTAATAGTAAACTAAATGTAAAAACATTGAATAACACTGAGAAAACCTTTGAACAGAGCAAACTAACACTGCAAGAGTTCGTGCTATAGCACTACGAACTGCTCACTAAAAACTTTTTTTTAATGAGTTTTAAGCACAGGGGAAAAAAATGAACATTTGAAAAATCCATAATTTAATAAACGACCAAGAAAGGTAACATTGCAACAAATGCAAGCTACGAACCAATCGCTGTAAACAGAAGTGAAGTGGAGGTTAAAATCCAATAGGAAAAAGTCTTCTTTAAATAGGAGGTTAAAACAATGCTCGAATCAGTCTCTTTAAAAACAAGCCCTTATGCGGCCAGCCCCCGCTTGAGCTCTCTCGCATGCTTGTGTGTGTGTCTCTCGCGCGCACGTCTGTGTGTGTCTCACTCGCTGCACAGGGAGAGTGCGGAAATGTGCGGAAATCATCGGCACGCACAAACCGAAAGGGAAACTGGCTTGTTTGTATACCGAGTGTATGGTCGTGAACAGATGCAAAAGTTTGGAAAACTTTTTGGTCGTGAACCGATTTGTATGTGTTCCGAGACGTTCGTGAACCGAGGTTCTACTTTATATCCAAGTTTTATATTGTTCCATTTCATTAACCCAAACTTTTCCCCCTCCGTATTTTCACCATGTAATGCGTACAATTTGGATGGCGTCAGGAAAAAAAAATTACTCTTTGCTCTTGATGCTAATGCTGTGCGTGTGTGTGTGTGTGTGTATATATATATATATATATATATATATATATAATATATATAATTTTTATATATATTCATATATTCCTTTTTGAAGAGGATAAGTCTCACATTTGTAGTTGATCCAATATACATTTTTTCACTGGCTGGAATAATTTTAACTGCTTGAATTCTTCCCTATGCTTCTGTCAGTGTATTCCATTTGTATAACTAACTCATTGTTAAGATATGAAATGTGATTACATCGTCATGTATCTGGAATAAAGTTCACTATCTAGGATTACTGCTTGAAAGACTGTCTACTTCTGGACTTTGAGGTAATTGGTTAAATAATACACTGGCACTGAAGTTTAAGTTTGGACTATATATCTAAATTTTTACCTGCCCAAAAGACCATGAAATGCCCGAATGAATCGTCCACAGAGCAGTTAGTTCTGTGGTCGCAGCTCAGTTGTGCGCAATGATCCCCAAACAGAAACATTGTAATTTTTTTTTCTTACTTCGTACTTTGCTCTTGCTGTTTTTGTTTTCTGTGGTTTTCAGTGATACCTTTTGCTTATTGTCAACATTTGAAAACATCCATTGGAATTTAACTCGGTGTCACCCTCCTATAGAAATGATAGATATGGAAAAACGACAGTTCATATTAGAAAAAAAAAAAAACTATGTTTTTGCAGCTCTTGATTCCGACAAAAAGAAAAAACGTTGCCAGTGAATTCAGAATTTCGTCAGACACAGTCAACTTTCTTGAAAGACCGATCAAAAAAAGAAGAAAAATCTTGGGTTGCAAAAGTATGCAAACTGCTGCATTTGAAGATGTTGAAAAAGCAGTTTTTATGATGTTCAGTGATGCTTTTTCAAGAAACATTCCTATTAGTGTGCCACTCATTCAAGAAAATGTGAGGTTTCTAAACTATTTTGGGACCTCCCCCAACTGGACAACATGCGGAAAAACATCCCGAAGTGCGATCACCGCATCTGTGGAAGACTGTTTATCTGTTGCCGGAGCAACAACACGCTCACAGCTCTGCTGCGTCCCTCTGCCAAAGCAAACTCGTTGGGTGATGCAAGGAACATTGTAAATGCAGGGAACGGTATTACTTGGCCGCTAACCTAGTCACAATCCTGCCTGACTGCTGTGTCTGTTACACAGAGTGGCAGATCCATATTACTAACCGAAGGTTATGGACGCAGGGCGCATCGAGGCGCACGCGCACTGCAACGAGCCCGCCCATAGCTACCGACACAACCACAGAAAACACGCCTACCAGTGTGATCGCCACTGCAGTGAGCCCGCCCATAGCTAACGACACAGCCACAGAAAACACACCCGCTAGACAAATGAAGCGCACGAAACAGGTCCCAGGCAAAGGAGTCACAGCTCAAAAATGAAACAGCTCAACTAACGGAAATACAAATCCGAGCCCATAGCTAACGACACAGCCACGGAGAAAACAACGAAACTATTCAGCGAATATGTGAATCACAGTACAGTATTACAGTATGGAATCCCCAGACGTCCAGACTACACAGCATATTTGAATCACATTACAGTATTACAGTGCGGAATCCACAAAGGTCCAGACTACACTGCATATTTGAATCACATTACAGTATTACAGTAATACATTATTAACAGTCCAGCCACAGAAAACACAGATACGACACCAGATGGAAAAAAACAATAAACGAACGCTCCGTATCACAAACAAACCGCGTTAGTTCAAACCAGAGTCAGTAGGTGGCGCCCAAACAACATGGATAAAAACAATGACCGAAGGCGCCCACACAGAGAAGCCACTTTAGTTCAAATGGGATTATTGAATTAAATGGAAACTTTACCATGCCTACGACCTGTGAACTATACCTGAGGTAAAGCGTGCACGCCAGGTTGTACAACCGCCCGGACGCAACCGGCTACACCACCGCATATACGACGACACAGCCATACACAAACAAAAACGAGACTGCATGAAGAAAAACAATAACAGAAGCGCGTTGAAATGAACTGTCCCAAGACGCACCCACCCTCCATGATATTTCATCACGCACCGGCTTCCCCCCTGGGAATGGCCCATACTGCTTTCGCGTGTGACAAATATTGCATCGGATTGGAACAATGCACCCTGAGCCAAGTCACCACCGCAAATGTGCCCAAATGTACGTGTTACATCTGGAGGACACAGTGTGTCAACCACAGAGCTAATAATGAGAAACGTAGCTGACGTCATAAACAATCACCCATTAGCAAACTCTATGAAAATCCTACATGAAGTTGAAAGAGAAGCCAATACAAAAGCAGAGGCGGACGGTGTGGCACCAACTACAATTGCCTTAGTGCTAATAAAGGACAAAGAACAGGATCCGAGACGATACAATGTTCCCATCGTTGATGAAGTGGCAATTGTGTTTCGAAGTGATGACGGTGAGCCTCCGTTTCACCGCGATATTGTCATGCATTTACATCCTGATGGAAACAAGGCGCCTACAACGCGCTTCTGAAACACCACAACCACATGAGTCACAGCTCCAAAAAGAAACCGCTTTAGTACAAATATGTTTATTTCATTAAATGACATTTCCCAAGATGCACCCACCCTCCATAAGGTGATTGCCATTCTTGGATTTGCAATTCTTTTGAGAATCGCGGGCTTGCTGGTCATGCTACAATAAATAACCCTGCTGTTCCTGTTTCAAACTGAATAAAGCTGGTTTTGCTAAAGTAGTGAGACTCAGCCTCATGTTTTGGGGTGCAAGACAGGGACTTATAGCGAGACCACAATCTTTTAGGATTTGCTTCTGTGGCGTTTCGCTGCAGTGCTGTGTGCCTGCTGTTGCCCTGCCTCAGCAACGGACAAGCAATCTTCCACAGACGCGGCAATTGTGCTTCAGGACGCATTTTGGCGTGTTGTCCCGTTGGGTAAATGGTGGGTCCCAAAAGAATTCAGAAACCTCACAATATGAAGTTAAAGAGGATTCGGTGTCTGATAACTGTGCTGCCCACAACATGCTTCCATATTTAGGTAATGTTGGTGTTGAATTCCTCTCACCCTATTGCACAGCAGTGGTTCATCCATTGGATTTGGGCATCAGTTGCACCCTGAAAGTGTATTATCGCAAGTAAATGCTGAGAAATTCTCGTCAGCATAAATTATAGACAGGATGCGATTAAAATTAACGTGAAAGAAGCTATTGAAATGATTGCAAACGCCTGGACACAAGTTAAAGAAAGCACTAGAGTGACAAATACAGAATCTCATTACTACGAAATTTTCATTACAACAAAATATATTTTAGGTCCCTGGCACTTCGTTGTAATGGAATTTTACCTGTATTAAAATTATAAAGGCAATAATATTAAGACAAAAGTTCCACAAGCTGTTTACCTTACCTAGTGACCTCATGCAACTGATTGAGTAGTTGTTGACCAGTATACTCTTTGATGTGATCTTTCACCTTTTCTCTGGCAATTCTGTAAGCAGTGTTTTTGTGTATGTTGGAATTCTGCTATATTTCTTTTATAACTCTGTGCTGTTGGGGCAGGGGAGTTGGGATTTTGAAATTTGAGTGACAGTATAATATATGGTATGGATTTTCTTACAAAAAAGTGGAATAGATGCTAGCAGCACAAATTGCTCCCCAGAACCAAGTTTAAACATTTTCGGAGTAGCTTCATTACAAAGAATTTGGCACACAAGTGTGACATTTATGAATCCAGAAGAAAAATGACTACTAAGCTGTGTACCAAAACAATATATGTATTGTAGAAATGGATTGTCGTTTAGCAAGGCTTATTTTTTTTTTTTTTTTTTTTTTTTTTTTTTTTTTTTTTTTAGTGAAGGAAAATCGGATCAAAACTTTTAACTGTATATTTCTGTATACTCTTGTTGTATTTTTGAACAGATTAATAAAAAAACAGGCAAACCCATGATTAACTTGTATACAGATAAAGCAACTGGAAGACTTAAAGGAGAAGCCACAGTTTCATTTGATGACCCACCATCTGCAAAGGCTGCGATTGACTGGTTTGATGGTAAGTTTTTAATTATTTTACAAGTTCATGGCCTTAGTTAATAAATTTCCATATTTCTCTTGGATTTGTTACTTCAAATGATAGTTGGAGCTGAAGTATATTTTTACTTTGTTGGATAAAATCTATAATAGAAAAATTAAGGGGATGCTACTGTATGTCTTATGTATATGCACTGTTGCAGCAGATTTCTAACGGGGAATGAAAGCTGAAATTGTTCATTGTATAACTAAATTTTAAATCTGATTTGGTAAGCTACTTCTGCAAATATCTCATTTTCCTGATTTGAACAGATGCTTGCAAGCCAAATGTGAAACTGTCTTCAGTTATTGCAAACTTGGTTAAACTATGCAGTCCATGTTACATTAATTGGCAAGTAATACTTTTTACAAGTAGAATTTTTACATGCAGTTTTTCCGAAAAACAGAACATGCTTCTGTTTTGTGATGATTGCATATAATGTGAGGCAGCATGATCCAAAGTGCTTGTTTATAATTTGAAATGTGCACTTTCCATTTTGCAAACTTGCATAATGGCATAAAATGGAGGTTTTGTAATGGACAGGAATTTTTCTTCCCCACTATAGGAAAGGATTTTAATGGAAGGATAATTAAAGTTTCTTTTGCTACGAGAAGGCCTGAATTTATGCAGCGTGGAGGCGGAAGAGGACGTGGAGGTATTGTTGACTTGAATACAGATATCTTGTTGTGGTATCAACATGCTGGAGTATGTAGAATAGGAAACACTTTATACAGAGTCTCAATTTCAATAAATATTAAGTATTTTCAATATATAATTTAGATATGGAAAATGCACTTTTTATGTGATTTGATTA
Source organism: Erpetoichthys calabaricus (assembly GCF_900747795.2). Classification (NCBI taxonomy): domain Eukaryota; kingdom Metazoa; phylum Chordata; class Cladistia; order Polypteriformes; family Polypteridae; genus Erpetoichthys; species Erpetoichthys calabaricus. Next base: position 86,042,413 of record NC_041401.2, read on the forward strand.
CCGTTAATAGTGCCAACTAAATGTTTCCATGCTTCAGTTGACTTGAGTGGATGTACTAATTTATTTATATTGCTGTTGTGTAGGTTCTAGAGGTGGTTTTGGTGGTAGAGGGAGTTTTGGAGGAGAACCAAAGAATGGAGACTGGATCTGTCCAAATCCGTAAGATGTGTCCTTTTTATCATATATGTTTAGTTTTAAAATTATATGTGTTAGATTTCATTTAGTAATGTGAAAAGTTACGTTTTGTCTAAAAAGACTAAATATTTTTGTCCAGGTCTTGTGGAAATATGAATTTTGCAAGGCGATCAGAGTGTAATCAGTGTCATGCTGCCAAACCAGAAGATACATTTGGAGGTAGGTAGTTATGTATGTCATAAGCAATTAAACTCAATTTTAAAAATTTAGACTTTTCATAAATTAAACTTGTCACTTCTCATTCAATCTGCCCACCATAGTTTCTTCTTTAAAATGTGTTTATTTTACAAATGAATCCGCTCAAACCTCTCTGGAAGCTCTAAAGTTGGTTTTACTTCAGTGATTTCCTGAAGCACAAATCATTGGGATCTGATTTTTTAAGTCATTAAGACAGTTTGGAAATTTGTTTACTGGGATATTTGGTGTATGCTTTGTAAAGTGCTTTGTGTTTGTGTCCTATGTGGATGAGAAAAATATGAGAAAACATGAATGAAAATATTATGTAGACTGGTGACTCTTATTGTTGAGTTTACATTGTGTCAAACTGACTGACCTCATATACACTGTACAAATTTACCTTTCCTCTTTTAAATAGATCGCCAGAAAGGTTATGGTGGGGACAGAGGTGGCTTTAGAGGTCGTGGTAATTTTCGTGGAGGTCGTGGTGGAGATCGCGGTGGATATGGAGGAAAGATGGGAGCAAGGTAACATTAACTGATGAAATAAGCATTACTATAATTTTTAATTAAAGTCAGTAGGTGACTCGCCCTTTACCCTGGATCTTGCTGCTTTTTTCTAGTTTTCTGTTTAGTAAAACTTAGAGTACACGTAATTTTGTTCCTAGTCAATATCATAGTACTGCCAAATGAGTAATAGCATAAATGTGATCAGTTTTGGTTGTAACAGTCATGTATATAACTGCAAAGACGGAAGATTTTTGAGACTAAAATAATTTCATATGTTGTGTAAACAATTTTTTTTTTTTTTTGTAACACCCCACAGAGATGATTACCGATCAGAACGAAGAGATCGACCATACTAAGATCCTGAAAATTATGTAAATTGTACACGAGCAGAGTGATTCGTCGTCGTCTTATCTGGCAGGCTTTTTTTGTTTGTTTTTTACCTCTTCATTTTGTTGCATGTTTTTTTTGTTTTGTTTTTTGGGTGTATTGCAGTACAAAAATGTGCAGCTACTGTAATGGATTTTTTCTATGACGAATGTATTCAAATTAGTAAATTAGACCAAGTCAATATTTTTTAATTGTTGTCATAGGTTGAAGGTGCAACATGAGCTTCTCTTATAATACAGTGTTCGCATATTGCAGAATATTTTGTATAACTGATTAAAGTAAACTTTTACTTCTGACTCTGTTCTCCTTCATTTAAACTGAATAATTTTTATTATTCTGGTATGTAGTTAACCTTGCAATGTCCAATTACAAATTTTTTTTTTTTTTTTAGAAAAGTATTTAAATTTGAGTTTTACAAACCAGCCATATTTTTAATTCCATTAGGCAATATCACCCTCTGCTTTCTATGAAATTACTTTCCAGATACTAAAGTACAAGGCACCTTTTAAAAAGTTGTATTTAAGCTCTTGCACTATTGTATTTAAGCTCTTGCACTATTTTTTCCCTAGTTACAAAGCCACCTTGCCAATGTAATAGGGTTTGTATTCAGATTTCTTGGTCTAGATACCTCCATTGTCTAAGTGCTAGATGCAAGACAAAAGTCCCAACCTTAACTATATGGTCATCTCTGGCTAATTGTTCAGTTTTAGCTCCTATGAACTAGGATTTGCTGTTTGATAGACATAACTTTTTTGTCCCCAGGGGGAAGTTTCGCATTTTACAGAAGCTCTTTAAGTATATACATACATACATAGATAAGTAAATATGTACACACACTTTGGTCCAAACACTGAAGATAAAGAAACTGTTTGTTTAAAGGACCCCCAGTAGCGTTTCCTGACACATTTTTGTTAAATTCATTGTCTGAAAGTCCTCAGTGTTAGTGAGTCAGAGAGGATGTGCAGAATTGTTCATAATGGCACTGTTTTGTTTTCATTGTCTCCTTTGCTACTACCTCTAGGGGGTCCAGAGTTCATCCAATAACTGCACCTGCCCTTTTAGTTAGCCTTTTGTTTCTGTTTGCTGCTCTTGAAATGTTATGACCACAGCATAGAAAATTGCACTGGCCATCAGAGTTGTTGATGTGAAAGATGTTACTTCCCACAGTAAAGCAATGCAGCCTCCTAAGAAAAAAGAGCCTGCTCTGCCCTCCCTTGTATAGTTCCTCTGTTCAGAGACCAGTCCAACCTGTCATTAATGTGGACCCCTATGTACTTGTAGGAGCATACCACCACTCCATCCACTTCTTGAACAGTGACCGGACATAGAGGCTCTTTGGTGCGGCGAAAGACAATAACCTTTTCCTTGGTTTTTCTGTTAAGACGCAAATAATTTTCTTTGCACCAGGAAACAATCTTCTCCACCTGACTCCTATTTTTGTCTCATCCCCTTTATCAATACTGAAATCATCTGAGAAGTTTTGCAGGTGTTTTGTGAGCATGTAAAAATTCCATTAAGTGTTAAATATTAAGATTTTGAATGAACCTCATTTGATAAAAATCTAACTTAACTAAATTAAGATTGTGGGATTTTATCTTGAGAAAGCTGGCCCAAGTCCATCTGAATCTTTTACTAGCTGCTGCAGTGGGTATAGAAAAGAATCACCCCCTTTGAAATATTCCCATTTTTTTTGCTTTACAGCATTAAATGAAAATGCACACATAAATATTTCTTCCCAGCTTTACTTACTCAGTGCATCCTATAACATCCCAGTGAAAGTTATCAAAGCTTCAGTTCAGAAAAGATATAAAAAACAAGACTAATATGAGATTAATAAAGGATCACCCCAACCCGAACCCGTTAATTTGTTGAGCCACCTTTTGCTTTAATGACAGCCTTGAGTCTGATGGGATACTTCTCTGTAAGCTTTGCACATCTAGATTGAGCAATGTTTACCCACTCTTTACAGAACTGTTCAAGTTCGGTCAAATTGGATGGTGAGTGTTGGTGGACTGCTACCTTCAAATCTTTCTTCAGATTTTCAATGGGATTTAGGTCTGGGTTCTGACTGGGCCACACAAGGACATTTGCTTTTTTCTCCTTCAGCCACTGTGTGGTCAATTTTGCTGTGTGCTTCGGGTGGTTGTTGGGTTGAAAGGTAAACATTCTGCCCTTCAACTGTCTTGGCAGAGACTAGCTGGTGTTCCTCAAGAATTTGACTGCATTTTGCCCCATCCATTTTTCCTTCTACCCTAATGAGAGCCCCTGGCCCTGCGGCAGAGAAACACCCCCAAAACAGAATACTGCCACCTCCATGCTTTACTGTAGGTATGGTGTGTTGTGGATGGTGAGCTGCATTGGATTTCTGCCAGATGTACCATTTGGTATTGAGGCCAAATAATTTGATTTTGGTCTCATCTGACCATAAGACCTTTTTGCATCTTCAAGGTGCATTCTGGCAAAGTACAAACAAGCCTTAATGTGGCCTTTCTTGAAGTGGCTTTTTCCTTGCGACCCTCCCAAACAAGCCACAATTGTGGAGCGCTTATGAAATTGTTGTCACATGCACATAATGACCACTGTTTACCTTAAAATCCTGTAACTCTTTCAAAGTGGCCATTGGCCTCTTAGTAGCCTCTTACCAGTTTCCTCCTTGCTCTTCCATCCAGTTTGGAGGGATGGCCGGATCCTGGGAGGGTCTTAGTAGTACCAAACCCTTGCCACCTCTTTATTGACTTTACTGTGATCCTTGGGATTGATGAAGCCTTTGAGATTTTTTGTATCCATCTCCTGCCTTATGTCTGTCCACAACTCTTTCCCTGAGATCTTTTGAAAGTGGCTTGCCACCCATAGCCAGTTGTTTGCTGTCAGTTGCATTACCAAGCAAGGGAATGCTCCAGTAGCAGCTGTTTTTATGCTTCACTGATTGATCACAGGTGGAAGCCAGTAACCATGTTCTGCAATGGAAATGGTGGTTACTTACACCTGGTTGAGTTTACAAATATTGTTTAGGTGGGGGGGGGGGGTGATCCTTTATTAATCTCAGTATTTCTTGTTTTTGATTTTATAAAATTCTTAACTGTAGCTGTGCTATCTTTCACTTGGTTGTTATAGTTTGCATTGAGTAAGCTAAGCTGGAAAAAATATTGGTTTGTGTTTTCATTTAAGGCTGTAAAGCAAAAAAATGGGAATATTTTGAAGGGTGTGATACTTTTCTATTCTTAATGTATGTCAGTGTGTTGTTTACCCTACCAGTATTACATGGTAAAGGTTAAGAGCAGGCATTGCTTAAGTGTGTTAATTTTTCCTCTGATGTGCAATGGGTGTTTGCCTCATTGATTTTAGAGAATTGTTACTGGAAAGGATGTATACGCTTTAGTATGCATGGCGTAGCTCACATCTGACTGGTACCAGTGCATTTCACTCTCATTGGTTTTCTTTGTTGTGTAACCTTCCCACATCTGCTTAAACCAGTTTGGAGTTGCAAGGATCTGTCCCAGACTTGGCACCACCCCATCATATGAAGCAACACACAAACTCAGGATCTTTAAGTAGGGCAGGAGTACTAATAGAAAAATTCATACAGATGTGGTGAAAGCATGCCAACTCTGCACATGATGACCAGGTGGGTCCCGCCTCCCTTCGAGGGTTTTTTTTTATTTTGTGGAAATGATGTGCATCAAGGATGTCAAACTTAATTCCTGGTTGGCAATTATTGGTGATAACAGAACACAATGTTAACTTGATTTTAATTAATTCCCTCTCCTACAAACCCATCTTCTCTCTCTCTCTCTCTCTCTATACCCCCCCCCCCCCCCCCCCCCCCCCCCCCCCCAAATTAACGAACAACACAAGCAATGTCAGGTAGCAGATGACTAGGCTAGCTGGGATGGTGTCAGGTAGCAGATGACTAGGCTAGCTGGGATGGTGTTCTAAGAAAAAAAAAAAAGATCACTAACAGTCTGTGTAAGTCAATGTTTCATTAACACTAATATAGGATTGGTTGGAGTGAACACGGTGGTGGTCCTTGTCTGTTTGAGACTCGCCTGTGTTTGCTGGTCATCTGTTGGTTTGCTTTGTATAACTATTATTTGGCTCTGATTTCAGCAAAATTAATTGGTTAATTATCTTCCGTAACTGCGTGCTAATTAAGTGGCTGGAACAAAAAGCTGCAGCCTTTGGCCCTCCATGATCTGTGTGTGACACCCCTGAATTAAGTGTGTGTTCAAGTACCGCCTCATCGTCCGCACATCAATCTTTTCATCCCACTTGCACTTTACCAAATAAGAGAGCCAATGTCTGTCAGGTCTGTTGAAAGGGCCGTGTATTTTTTTTAACTAGTGGTTAAGTTCTGTATTTGATGAGCAGTAGTACCAAAAGATTCTTGTTCACAAATTATTGTGGGGAAAAAATATCAAGTCGTATATTAACTTTTTTTGTTGCATTTTCTGAATATGTCTTAGTGCCCGTGAAAATCAATTTATATGTTAACTCCAAAAAGAGTAGCTCTCCCAACACCTGCACATTTGTCCTTTCATTGCACTAATTGTTGAACACAACTTTTTAAGACGAAAATTCGCATATGCAAATGATGGAAGATATTACCTCTTCAGAGTTGAAAGACTAAGTCAAAATACGTTTATGTATAGAGAGATTTGAGGAATGGCCCTTTTAATTACAAACCGGTTTGAACCAAAACTCAACTAGTGGAGTCGGTGACTCTTGTGGGAGTGTGTTTAATATACGTCACGAGGGGGCGTGACCGAACACTGAGCTACTCGGCGAGCGTGTGAAAGTAGCGCGACTTCCAAGAGCCCTACAGCTGATACTGGTGCCAAGGACTTAACCTGCCTTTGGAATGAGCTTTGACAATAAAATGGATTAGTTATGCCGCAACGACATTTCTATTGCTCTTTCGTAAGAAGCAAACACATTTCTAAAGAAACTTGTCATTTGTCTACAAGATGCGCTTCATTTTTAATTTCTTCAGGATAGCAAATCTGCTTCTGCTGTTGGCTGCTGTTTTTATCGCTGCCTGTGCCAGTGTAACAGTCACTAAGGATCAAGGTTTTGACTGGACAAAAATCGAGGTAAAGAATAGTGAAAACGTTTAGCATGCATTTATGCTGTGACACATAAATTGCCGCGGATATGAAAAGAACACGAAAGTGATCGTTATCCGTTGGTGACAGCTGGAGTGCAACAAAGTCGGCTTTCAGTTAGACAGAGCATTAAATATTGATCTTGCAAAAGAACGTGGGCTTTTAGTGTTTGTTCACGGCGTTGTAATTGCAACATTCATTCCTTTAATTTAATCTTACTAAATCCGTTTTATTCCATCCAAAGCGAATGAAAAGAATAGTTAACAATTAATAAAAGCACTGACACGCAAAAGCGCCATTTGACGTACCAATATTAAACGTTTAGTTTAATGCAAAATCGGTTACCCGGCGCCCTTAAATTGGATCAGGCGGTTTGGAATATTTGTATTAAACTGGACTGGCGCCCTGCTTGTTTCTGCTCCGGCTTTTTCGCGACCCTGCGTTTGATGATCGGATCAAGAAAATGGATGGGTGGTTAGCTTAAAATACTGAGGTGATAACGGCTCTTTTGAACCTCTTTTTCTTGAGTTCACACGAGTCTAAAGTGATTGGTTTACAATAGGAATAAGTTGAACAAATTATTACAGTACAACTTTGTGGAAAGCCGATGCCATTCCTGGCAGGTCGTACCGCGCAGGGATGGATGCACAAAGAGATTATTCGTAAGGCATAGTGCGCTGCCATTATTTACTTGGTCTTTTGTTTTTAGAATGTTAATGACCTTCGATGGATTGGCGAGCCATTCAAAGCGGTTTTCCTCCTTGCACATAAAGAGAAAGACGCCGACGCTCACGGGCCCAAAGCAGACAAGCGGGTTATAATGTGAGGGGACATGTGATCGATGGGCGGCACGGTGGCGCAGCGCTTAACACTGTGGATGTTGCACGTTCTATCGGTGTGCTGGAACGGATTATTCGGTAACCCCTCTTATAGCCAAAACCGCAGGGGATGTCCGCTGGATTCGCAATGTTGCTCAGGGTCCCTAGGGATAATAAATACATGGTTAATTAATCATCATGTTACTTGTATTGCTGTAAAAATCTTTTCAGCTAATGGAAACTATATGTTGTAACGATATAAAAAAAACTGCATGTGAATGAATATAATGACTTAATTGAGTTAAGATTTGTGTATTAGGAAGTTTATGCAATGTGTGTATACAGTTTTACACACACAAGTGAATAGCTGCTCTGATTGTGACATTTTAACAGTTTTGTGTTTAATTTTTCCTTTTATGTCTTCAGAGAAAAATTGGCTGCCCAGTCTAATCCCTCTAAATCTGGAGGGCACCATCTTTATACTATGAAAGGGGAAAAAAGAAAGTTCCTACTGAGAATGCAAATTACTTCTCAACATGATTTGTGACGGTTTAAACCTCTATGCAACTATATGTGAGGAGGCAGCAAGGTTAGTGTTGCTGTCCCCCAGGTCCAGTGTCCAGGGTTTAAAGCCTGTGCCTGCCCATATGGACTTTTGCATGTTCTCCCTGTGGCTGAGTGGGTTTTTCTCCCAAATGCCCAAAATGTTGCAGGTCAGTTCATTGGCGACACTGGCACAAGGCAGGAGTTAAAACCAGATGGGGACTCGGCTGTTCACGCCGTTCCACTTTACGGTTGCCAGTTAAAGTGAATGCATGTCTTTGAGATGTGGAAGGAAACCCCCCAGAAACACTCCGTCACCACCTGTGAGTGCCATGCAGCTTGTGATCGAGCTAGGGGTCAAAGATCCGGAACTGGGCCACCAGTTCTTTAGTACAGCAGACTGAAATTGAATTTCAATTCTGTACCAACAAGAAAAGAGTTTCAGTGCCTTCCCAGAGGTCCATAGGTCTAGAGGTCTGCAAATACTACACTCTACAGCACCAAGCAGAAAGGCCATTGTGGTTCTCACTACTATCTCAGCGGCTGGGGAAAGGGACATATGGGCCTCACTGCTAAGACTCATCTTGGATAAGAGTTGGAAAATGAATGACTGAATTTCAGTGGAGTTTTTGGCATTAAAATTGTGTTGGGGTCATGCCAGAATTTTTCTCTCAGTAATGTTAGCATTAACTTAATTACTTACGTATGCCTGCTATCCCTTCTGGGTCATAGGCCTTCAAGGCATCTTGGTCCTGTGCTTTCTTCTCTAGCTGACTCCCCATGCTTCTGGTATAAGCTTCAATGTCTAGGTCCTGGTTATTCCTTGGCTGTCCATTTTTTTTCTCCCCTTTGCCTTGTGGGTTCCAGTTCAGGGCTTCGCTGGTGATGTTCCTTGCTGGCTTTCAGAGTGTGTGACTGCTCCTCTTCCAGTGCTGTCCAAGGATTTCATCCTCCTCTGGCAAATTTTTGATTTTCTACCACTGGTCTTTGTTGCTGGTGGTATGTGGTCAAAGGATGTGGAGGTTCCTTCTTGGGTAGTTGTTGATGAATGTCTGAGCTCTCCTCATGGTTGTCCCTGTGGTCCTCTTTATTTCAGCTCTGTATAGTAGTAGTCACTTGATATTGGTATTGAACAGCCTGACTTTGATTTGTAATGACAGTCCTTTAGAATTCAAGATGTTCTTTAATTGTAGGAAACCTGATCTTGTTTTTGTAATTCTTGCCTTTACATCTGTGTTGTTGATGACATTTCCCAAGTTGGTAAAGGCTTTCAGCTCTTCCTGTGCTTCTCCTTCCAAGGTGAATGGTATGAACTGGTTGCATTGACTTAAGGATCTTGGTCTTTTCTTTGATTATGTGGAAATCTTTGAGGTGTTTTCCATATTCTTCATGTGCTAGCAGGTGTGGGATAGTAGGGCCAAATCATCAGCAAAGTAAATGGTGTTCATTGGATTGTGGTCCTTGACTGGACTGTGGACATCATCATTATCCAGTGAGTTCTTGACCGGGAGATCTTCACTTGGAAGGCATCCATAAGTTAACCTTTTTGAAATGAGTTCCATTAGGTGTGTAAGTTAATATTAATGCTGATGATTTCCTGAACTCACAAACAGGAAATCATCAACCTCACCATTAACTTACCTAGCGACTAATGTCGTGTCCCCCTTTTGCAAATGACTAATGATATTTGAAAGTTCTCAAAGAAAAGAACAACATACAGTCATGGCCGAAATTATCGGTACCCCTGGAATTTTCCCAGAAAATGATTGCAATTACAAATGTTTTTGTATATACATGTTTATTTCCTTTATGTGCATTGGAACAAAACAAAAAAACAGAGAAAAAAGCCAAATCTGACATCATGTCACACACAACTCCAAAAATGGGCCATGACTGTACCTACTGTGAAACATGGAGGAGGCTTGGTTATGTTTTGGGACTGCTTTGCTGTATCTGGAACAGGGTGCCTTGAGCCTGTGCAGGGAACAGTGACATCTCAAGTCTATCAAGACATTCTGGAGTGAAACAAACAGCCCAGTGTCAGAAAGCTCTGCCTGATTCACAGGTCATGGATCCTCTAATAGGGTAATGACCCAAAACACACTGCTGAAAGTATCCAAGAAAGGCTAGGAACAAAACATTGGACTATTCTGAAGTGGCCTTCTATGAGCCCTGATTTGAATCCCATCCAAAATCTATGGAAATAACTGAAACATACAGTCTGCAGAAGGCACCCTTCAAATCTTACACAGCTTGAGCCGGTTGTTTTAGAAAGAGTGAGCTAAACTACCAGTTGACAGATCTCATTGAGAGCTACAGAAATCGCTTGTTTGCAGAGATTCCTTCAAAAGGTTGTGCAACAAAATATTGAGTTGTGTCCCATTATTTTTGTCCATGACATTTTTATTTGTATTATTATTTGAAATATTCTGTTGAGTCAAAACTCCAAAGCAAAGTCTGATTTGACAGTTTTCAAGTTATTTCACAGACAATTGTGGGTTCTTCTGTTTTTGTGGAGAGGTACCAACAGATTTGTCCACATCTTGCCCAACAACTCGTCCTTATTGCAGAAACCCCACTGCTTTTTTTTTTTTGGTAATTTAGAGGTCTCACTTTGTTCTTTTCAAACATTTTGTTTCATCTGCCCACCACTGGTGTGCCATCATATGAAAGTCTCATCTTTTGCCTCCCCTCACCCTTTCTTGAGAAGTACCTGACCCTCCTGATCCTGGCTAACCCAAAGACACCCTGTATTTAAACGGAATTCACATACAACCCAATAAATGCCCAAAGGCAGATTCCGTTCATCTAGTTTTGTGCTTTGTAACATTTTATTTGCACCAGTGCTTTATTACTATTTTATTAATAAACTGTAAAAGAGTGGTGTGGTGGTTCAAATTGCTGGTTGGCTGCATGTTCTCTGCATATCCATGTAGTTTTTTTACAGGTACTATGACCAATTTTCAGTTTCCAAACACATGCAGGTCAGGGGTCTCTAAGCAGACCCTGTCGGAGTGGTTGTATCCTCTGGTGGACTGACGTGCAGGCCCGTCTTCATTTCAGCTTTGGGCAAAGCTTCTGGGGCCAGCAACTCCTTATTGTAGCAGTGTTTTGGCTTAAATGCCTCTTCATTGTTTTGTGGAAGGTGGACACAGTGCCTCTGGAATTTCACGACTGGAGAGGTGGTCCTCATTTTTTAAAAGGGGACCAAAAAGTGTGTTCCAATCATCATGGCATCACTCTCCTCAGAGAATGTCTTGTGGTGTCTTATGAAAGAAGAATAAATCTATCTATCACCACTGATTGGGTCCGTGTATTTGTAGAGTGAGGGGTGATTTTGCGTATTTGGTGCCATTCAATGTGAGCATTGATTCCACCATCATACATCTTGTCTTCTCTCCTGCCCATGATATCAAGGCACAACAGAGCTTTGCAGGACGTCCAGTTTGTTTCACTAAGGGTTGCGCCATTGCTGTTTGCAGATGACTTTGTCCTCTTGTGATGTTTAGTGCACTGTTGAGTGTGATTCCATTGGGACTGTAATCAGATGACCCAAATCTGAGGTCATGATCCCCTACCAGAAGAGAATAGCTAAGGGGTGAGCAGCTGTTCTAAGTGGACAAGTTCACGTAGCTCAGGGTTTTACTCTGAGTGAGTGTAGAGGTAATTGTGAAATTTGCAGCGGACTTTAAATATATTGCATGTTTTTTATCGATTTCTAAGAATAATCCCATTCACCTTTGAATCCACTATCAAACACTTGGGTCCAGCAGGGAGTAATAAGCTGCACAAATGGAGAAGGTCCACTATAGGAAGGTGCAACATCCCCTCAAAGCCACAACAGCAACTAAAAAAAGCAAAAACAACAACAAAAGACGATCATGACAAAAAACAGTTTGAGTAATCAATGAACTGCCCAGGAAAATCCCAAAATGACTGCTGCTGTAGTGCTTTGAACTCCATCTGTTGGCTGAGGTGCTTTTGGTGTTCCGGCCATAGACGGTTATGGAGGACCACAATTCAACAGTCCCAGGGCTGAGCAGGTCCGTGGTTTTGCTGCCTCCGTATGCCTGTGGTTCAGCAGTTGTGGGGTTTTCAATTGCCGGGATGTGGTAGTGCTTTTTATAGCTTTACATGATATTGTCTCTGTACAATAAATCATTTGGTGTTTAACTGAGAGATTGCCGGCAGTAAGTCAAACCCGTTTCCAGTGAGAGTTGGACTCCACCAGGGCTGCCCTTTGTCACCGATTCTGTTCATAACTTTTATGGACAGAATTTCTAGGCGCAGCCAGGGCGTTGAGGGGGTCCGGTTTGGTGGACTCAGGATTGTGTCACTGCTTTTTGCAGATGATGTTGTCCTGTTTGCTTCATCAGGCCGTGATCTTCAGCTCTCTCTGGATCGGTTCGCAGCTGAGTGTGAAGCGGCTGGGATGGGAATCAGCACCTCCAAATCCGAGACCATGGTCCTCAGCCGGAAAAGGGTGGAGTGCCCTCTCAGGGTTGGGAGCGAGATCCTGCCTCAAGTGGAGGAGTTCAAGTATCTCTGGGTCTTGTTCACGAGGGAGGGAAGAATGGAGCGTGAGATCAACAGACGGATCGGTGCGGTGTCCGCAGTGATGCGGGCTCTGCATCGGTCTGTCGTGGTGAAAAAGGAGCTGAGCCGCAAGGCGAAGCTCTCAATTTACCAGTCGATCTATGTTCCTACCCTCACCTATGGTCATGAGCTATGGGTAGTGACCGAAAGAACAAGATCGCGAATACAAGCATCTGAAATGAGTTTCCTCCGCAGGGTGTCTGGGCTTTCCCTTAAAGATAGGGTGAGAAGCTCAGTCATCCGGGAGGGGCTCAGAGTAGAGCCGCTGCTCCTCCACATCGAGAGGAGTCAGATGAGGTGGCTCGGGCATCTGATCAGGATGCCTCCTGGACGCCTCCCTGGTGAGGTGTTCCGGGCACGTCCAAGAGGGAGGAGGCCCCGGGGAAGACCCAGGACACGCTGGAGGGACTATGTCTCCCGGCTGGCCTGGGAACGCCTTGGGATTCTCCCGGAAGAGCTAGAAGAAGTGGCCGGGGAGAGGGAAGTCTGGGCATCTCTGCTCAAGCTGCTGCCCCCGCGACCTGACCTCGGATAAGCAGAAGAGGATAGATGGATGGATGGATGGATTCCAAGAAATACTTTTCTCATGGACTGATGCAGCATAATAATAGAAGCAAAAGGCAATAATGAATAATATGTAACAAATAAAAAGGAGCATCCAGCAGTGTAACATGATAGTGATAACTAGAATTAGGACAGATATTCTACATGAATTGTAATATTTCATAAGCCGGTTATGCATGAGTCATGTGCAGGCCACACCGACATACTGAATGCATTTCCGATAGATAGCTAGACAGATCCACTTTTATTGGTGTCTAGAAACCCCCATAATCCACTTCCACTCCTCAGCTTCTTCAGACACAAACTACAAGAGTCATTCCTGGACACTAAAAATATGAGCATCTTCACAAAACGTGTCCAACTTCACATAAGCTCTTGATGACTTGAACGCCAGCCCAGCATGCACTAGCATCCTGTCCCTACCTCAGATTACACCCTAGGAAGGAATCAGTTTTATTTTATTTTTCTTATTTTTGCTGTTGCGCAGATTGGCATCCATGCACTTTCTAACCCCACTTATCCAGCTCTGAGTTGTAAAGTGGAGAGAAATGGTGATGCTGTGCAGAATGGTTGTCCATAATAATACCAGCAATTAGGCACTACTGTTGAGTCGTTGTTGTTAAACTATTTATTACTTTGTGATGCAGCCAGATTTGTACTTATACTGTACATATATATAAGGCGCACATTTCAAATGTATTTCACTTGATGGCTTCTGTAGTCCGTTTAGGGTGAAAAGTGTAAAGATAATATAAAGTTATGTTTAAAAAATGACGGATTTCCTTTTAAATGACCCAGTATGGGTTACACTTTTATTAAACCATGTAATGTTAATTGTTAATAAGTGTGCGATTTGTGGTGTGGTTCATAATTCATATAGATGATGTCTAATAATACTTCAGACATGTCCATTATTAATTCATACACTTAATGCCTTTATGAGCTGACTGTCTGTTAGAAGCTGAAAACATCTTCCTGCTTTCCTGACGGAGGTGAAATACTCCATACGGCCATTACACATACTGCAACAGCGTGAAGACATGGCGGTGCATGTGTTAGGAGAAACTTGAGCGTTGTCTGTTTTGTCCTGCAATGATCACAATGTTAACTTCATGGAGGTGGTCCACCCTCTTTGCCCCTTTATGTTTTAGAAAATGGAGTATATTGTGAAATAAGACAATGATGTTACATGATGGAGTCACAGAAAAAAAGATATTGTAATAAATCTGTTAAAGTAACATTTTGCCTCCTAAATGAGGAAACAACACTGTGTGCAGTTTGGCCTCCAGGTGATAAAAAGGACACATCACCATTGGAAAAAGTCCAGAGAGGAGCAACAAGGCTCATTCCAGGGCTGTGGGGGATGAATTAGGAGGAAAGATTAAAAGAGCTGAGCCATTTCAGTTTAAGCAAAAGGAGATTACGAGGAGATATGATTGAAGTGCAACATCGCATGGACATCAGGGACAGTGCCTCTGGATTGGCAGACTGGGGTGGTGGTCCCCCTCTTTAAGAAAGGGGACCGGAGGGTGTGTTCCAACTACAGAGGGATCACACTCCTCAGCCTCCCTGGAAAAGTCTATTCAGTGGTCCTGGAGAGGAGGGTCCGTCGGGTAGTCGAGCCTCGGATTCAGGAGGAACAGTGTGGTTTTCGTCCTGGTTGCGGAACAGTGGACCAGCTCTATACCCTTAGCAGGGTCCTGGAGGGTGCATGGGAGTTTGCCCAACCAGTCTACATGTGTTTTGTGGACTTGGAAAAGGCATTCGACCGTGTCCCTCGGGGAATCCTGCAGGGGTACTCCGAGAGTATGGGGTACCGGCCCCCCTGATAAGGGCTGTTCGGTCCCTGTACGATCGGTGCCAGAGCTTGGTCCGCATTGCAGGCAGTAAGTCGAACCCGTTTCCAGTGAGAGCTGGACTACGCCAGGGCTGCCCTTTGTCACCGATTCTGTTCATAACTTTTATGGACAGAATTTCTAGGCGCAGCCAGGGCGTTGAGGGGGTCCGGTTTGGTGGGCTCAGGATTGGGTCACTGCTTTTTGCAGATGATGTTGTCCTGTTTGCTTCATCAGGCCGTGATCTTCAGCTCTCTCTGGATCAGTTCGCAGCCGAGTGTGAAGCGGCTGGGATGAGAATCAGCACCTCCAAATCCGAGACCATGGTCCTCAGCCGGAAAAGGGTGGAGTGCTCTCTCAAGGTTGGTAGCGAGATCCTGCCCCAAGTGGAGGAGTTCAAGTATATCAGGGTCTTGTTCACGAGTGATGGAAGAATGGAGCGTGAGATCGACAGGCGGATCGGTGCGGCGTCCGCAGTAATGCGGGCTCTGCATCGGTCTGTCGTGGTGAAAAAGGAGCTGAGCCGCAAGGCGAAGCTCTCAATTTACCAGTCGATCTATGTTCCTATCCTCACCTATGGTCATGAGCTATGGGTAGTGACCGAAAGAACGAGATCGCGAATACAAGCGGCTGAAATGAGTTTCCTCCGCAGGGTGTCTGGGCTTTCCCTTAAAGATAGGGTGAGAAGCTCAGTCATCCGGGAGGGGCTCAGAGTAGAGCCGCTGCTCCTCCACATCGAGAGGAGTCAGATGAGGTGGCTCGGGCATCTGATCAGGATGCCTCCTGGACGCCTCCCTGGTGAGGTGTTCCGGGCACGTCTAACCGGGAGGAGGCCCCGGGGAAGGCCCAGGACACGCTGGAGGGACTATGTCTCTCGGCTGGCCTGGGAACGCCATGGGATTCTCCCGGAAGAGCTAGAAGAAGTGGCCGGGGAGAGGGAAGTCTGGGCATCTCTGCTCAAGCTGCTGCCCCCGCGACCCGACCTCGGATAAGCGGAAGACAATGGATGGATGGATGGATGATTGAAGTGTTTAAAATTATGAGGGGATTTAATACAGTGGATCAAGACTGTTATTTTAAAATGAGTTCATCAAGAACACGAGGACACAGTAGGAAACTTGTTAAGGGTAAATTTCACACAAACATTAGGAAAGTTTTCTTCACGCAGAGAACCATAGACACTTGGAATAAGCTACCAAGTAGTGTGGTAGACAGTAAGACTTTTGGGACATCTAAAACTCAACTTGATGTTATTTTTGAAGAATTAAATGGATAGGACTGGCAAGCTTTGTTGGGCTGAATGGCCTGTTCTCGTTCATACCGTTCCTATCTTCTAACTCTCTGATAGCCTCTACTATATTTGAGTTTACCCAGGTTGCTCAGTCATCCCCTCTAAATTGCTGTCCTCCATCTTCTTGTGCTCTTCGGTATCTCTAGGTGTGAGGCCAGTTTTTCTTATTCTTCTCCAGTGCCTTTGCCATCCATGTGTTTTTCTCCTCCCTTCATGTTCAGTCTGTTCTTCCTCATTGCTTCACCCTTTTAACTACCACAGTGAGCTCTCTGCGCTAGCAGCTTATGTTCTGAAGAGCACTTCTTATCACCAGGGATCTTCAGGTTCTGTCCTGGAGGCTTGCAGTGGCTGCAGGATTTTGTTTTCCAACCTAATTTCTTAATCAGAATCTAATAATTGCACGTTATTTAATTGTTTAATTTAATTGTTATTTAATTCTGTGGCATTCATTTTGCCACCTCATGACATTCTGATATTGCAGTTTTATTTTTTTTCTACAATTTCCGCCAAACGATTATCGTCCTGGAGCAAATGACAGTCCATTACTTTTTTCTCTCTTCAGTTTCTTTCCAAATATTTTATTAAAATCAATGCTTCACGATGATCACACACAGGAGTAAGTAGGACCAAGTGAGATGGTGAGCTGCTGGCTCCTTTGTCATTGTTAGTTAGTCACATGTTAAGCAAACAAGAAGACAAAAAAAATGGCAAATGTTGCAGTTTGAAACTAAAAGAAGCAATCATGGGTTATTTTAAAATGAAACAGAAAAAATGTTAGCTGAACAATAACTGATATCTTATTAAGTGGGATAAAATAAAGTCCTGCAGACACATTGGACCTCAATGACTGAACGTGAGTCCCACTCTTCATCACCTCCTGCCCTGCTGCCACCATTTTGTTGATCTTTATGTTTATCTTCAGTCATTTTCTCTTCCTTTATTTTCAATTCATTATCTTGACAGGTCACCATCTTCTCCCTGATCTCGCATTGATTATTAACTTATAATATCTCAACAGACCCCTAGTGACATTACAATTTCATCACAGTGTTGTCACATCTACTCTTTCCATTCATCAATGTTAATTTACATGAGTAGGGTGTTGGCAAACGTAGCCTTTGCCTAATTCTCCTGCTTATGAAAAAGTAGAAAATGAGGGGACAAGAGAATCTTCAGCACAGGTGAATTGGGCTTCCTAATCATGGTTTTGGGGGCCTCCCAGGGATTATTCCAGTTTGTCCTGTCACACCCCAAAGACTTGTGTTTTAGGTTAACTGGTGATTCCAAGGGGACCCTGTGTGAGTGTGGATGGGCATGAGTGGGCTGGCACCTTGTCCTGGGTTTGTTCTTGCCTTGTTTCCTTTGCCGCTGGGATATGACCCCACCATGACCCTCAATTGAATTAAGTTTTTTGAGAATATCATGGTATGTTATGTTAATCCTAGGCAGGAGGTCCAGATTTCCATCTTTTTCTTTTTTTTTGATTGAGCATAAGCCAAACAGTAAACACGAGAAGAATGTCCTTTCTAATCTCTGCCTTGCCTCACTCTTGAGGAGGTGTGCCTTGGCTACCACCTGCTCAAAAGCAAACAGACCAACATGAGGCTATTTGGAAGGAATCTATTGTATCAATTCCATTTGGACATGAATACATGATGGTACTAATATGTAAAGCTGATGTCACCATTCTCTTGAATGTGTCCTTTAATGTCACATTTGTATTCAGTTTTATGTTCTTTTCAAAGCAGGATCTCAGAATAGAGCATGGGGTGGTGTCTGGGAGGCAGCTAGGGCTGCTTGGTATTAGCAAACATGTTTTGTCCTGCTTCCACACCTTTCTAAATAGCCCCTGCGCTTGGTACACAAATATCTCCAGCCTTAGTCATTGTACCTGTAGAGTTTACCTGTCGTAATTTGTGAAACGTCTGACTGACGGAGGCTGGCATTAGGAATGAGCTGCATTGTACCAGCCTCCAAGAATTTACACAGGCGCAAACAGAATTTCAGCCTGCAGGAATTAATTTTATTTTAAGTGTAGGTAAGATTCAAACAGATTTATATGACGGCTTTCATTATCCACACCAACCTCTGCATTTATGTTATGGTCTAACTAGAACTCCATTTCTGGCTCAGATGTTTTTTTTCTTTTTGTTGTAAGCAGGAGTTCCATGGAAAAAAAGGGTGTGAGACCCCCAAACGGAGCCACAAAGCAGGCCAGGACCTGTACAGATATAGTAATCCCTCGCTATATCGCGCTTCGCCTTTTGCAGTTTCACTCCATCGCAGATTTTATATGTAAGCATATTTAAATATATATCGCAGATTTTTTGCTGGTTCGGGGATTTCTGCGGACAATGGGTCTTTTAATTTCTGGTACATGCTTCCTCAGTTGGTTTGCCCAGTTGATTTCATACAAGGGACGCTATTGGCAGATGGCTGGGAAGCTACCCAACTGACTTTTCTCTCTCTCTTGCGCTGACTTTCTCTGATCCTGACGTAGTGGGATTGAGCAGGGGGGCTGTTCGCACACCTAGACGATACGGACACTCGTCTAAAAATGCTGAAAGATTATCTTCACGTTGCTACCTTCTGTGCAGCTGCTTCCTGAAGCGACATGCTGCACGGTGCTTCGCATACTTAAAAGCTCGAAGGGCACGTATTGATTTTTGATTGAAAAACAAACTCTGTCTCTCTCTCTCTCTCTTTCTCTGCTCCTGACGGAGGGGGTGTGAGCTGCCGCCTTCAACAGCTTTGTGCCGCGGTGCTTCACATACTTAAAAGCCAAACAGCCCTATTGATTTGTTTGCTTTTCTCTATCTCTCTGACAGTCACTGCTCCTGATGCGCACTCCTTTGAAGAGGAAGATATGTTTGCATTCTTTTAATTGTGAGACGGAACTGTCATCTCTGTCTTGTCATAGAGCACAGTTTAAACTTTTGAAAAAGAGACAAATGTTTATTTGCAGTGTTTGAATAACGTCCCTGTCTCTCTACAACCTCCTGTGTTTCTGAGCAAATCTGTGACCCAAGCATGACAATATAAAAATAACCATATAAACATATGGTTTCTACTTCGCGGATTTTCTTATTTCGCGGGTGGCTCTGGAACGCAACCCCCCGCGATGGAGGAGGGATTACTGTATAGCAGGGGTACTCAAAGTTTTTGAATGCCGGTCCACATTCAGTTTGCCACCAACCATCGGGGTCCGCTATAGCCAGGTTTACCGTGTAGGTCTGTAGGACTGTAGGTGTAGGTCTGTAGGAGGCTAGTAATAGATTCAACGCAAATGATAAAATTTTTACAGAAGACCAAGACATGCACAAAACATGGAAAACAATTCAAAAAAGTCACATGACTACTTGCAATTAACACACCAATTACAACAGTTGGTACGTAAATGATTGTCACTCAGTGTGAAGTGTGAAACTGTTGTTTCGATTTCATAATGGCAGCATAGTTCGGTGAGTAACCAGTCAGTGCAATTCTTATTGCATTCCTGAGGTTCTGGTCGGTAAATACACTTCGATGTTTCGTCTTGATAGTGTTCATAGTGGAGAACGCACACTCACAAGAATATGTTGAACCAAACATAGTGAGCACGGAAATCGCCAGTTTCTTTGCAGCAGGATACTAAGAATCTGGAACAAACTTTGACCAAAAAATTGTTATGCCGACTTCATTCAATTTAGCTTTCAAAACGTGAGAAGCTTGCAAATCAGCTGCTTCCATTTGCAACAGTGATGGGTTTGAGTCCATTCACCGTCAGGCTGGACAATGAAAGGATCAGCAACAAGCAAAAACACAGGCTTCAGTTTTCTGAAATCCTTAAAACGTTCATCAAACTTGACCTTCAAATGATGTAGAAATGTGGAAATCAACTGAAAACATGCCTGTTGATCAGCTGTCATGCAGCTCTTCAGGTTTGGGAAATGCAGCATCTTGCCACCTTCCAAGTCATTGATGAAAATGCTCAGTTTTGTTTCAAAGGCACAACATTTTTCTTGCAATTCGACAACGGTTTTGTCTGCACCCTGAAGTGACAAATTCAGTGTATTTATATGTCCCATAATATCAACAAGAAATGCCAGCAGTGCGACCTTGTCACTGTCTTGAATAAATGTTAAAAATTCTGCAGCTTCTTTGTATTCAAGGACTGCAGGAAGTCAGCTACATCTTCACGGAGATTCCAGAACCTTTCCAACACACGGCCCTTGCTTAACCATCTGACGTCATTGTGAAGCAGCAAATCTCCAAATTCTGCAGACATCTCTTCAAGAAAAGAACAAAACAGACGATGCTGCAGAGACGAATTACATCGTAAAAAAATCACTAATTTCACAAGAGTAGACATCACTTCCGCCAGTTCGTCACAAAGTTTTGAACAGAGGGCAGACTGATGAATGATGCAGTGATAAGCAACAAGGTTGGGCTGAAGTGCCTTCATATGAGTGACAAGTCCTCTATCTTTACCAGTCATTGCTGGTGCCCCGTCTGTTGTAAGGGAAACCATTTTTGTTACATCCAATCCAGCTGCGTGCATAAACTGCGATAATGCTGAAAACACGTCCTCACCGCGGGTCTGTTTTGCTAGCGGTAGTAATGTCAGAAACTCTTCAACAAAATTATGGCCATCAAAAAATCTTGTGAACATACAGAGTTGAGACATGTCAGTTTTATCATTGGATTCATCGCAAGAGAGCGATGCCAAACGCGAGAGCAAACAATTTAGCCTGTTTAAGATCTGATATTAACTGACCACCGCCCACATGTGAATTTCCCATTGGGATTAATAAAGTATCTATCTATCTATCTATCTATCTATCTATCTATCTATCTATCTATCTATCTATCTATCTATCTATCTATCTATCTATCTATCTATCTATCTATCGTCAGAAAGGTCATCTGCACGACGACTAGCAGTACTGTCTGATAATGGTATCTGCTGAATCAGTTCTACACACTTTTTGTCGCTAAACAGAACCGAAGAAGCAGACATCATGCATTCTTTAACAACCTCTGCATCAGTAAATGCTTTCTTATGTCTGCCAAGAACCCAAACAATGCGTAGCGAAGCTTCTGTAACATTTGATTGTGTGGTGGTCGCTTTCGTCATCAGCGATGAACTCGCTACCAACGACGACTTAAGGGCGTCGATCTTATGCGAACGGAGCTCTGACTTTGGTGGATAATTCGCATTGTAAAAAAGACCAAAAAATGCCAGATGACCAAACGCAAATTTTATATGCCAAACAGTTTTCAAAAATGCCAGATTTCAGTTATTTGGCATAAAAAATACCAGTTGGCAACCCTGCTACAGAGTAAATAATAAAACAACAATAATTTAGGTGCTTTTATATTCGGACTTTTGACTTACGCAGAAGACAGTCGCGGTCCGGATTGTGGACCGCGGTCCGCCGTTTGAGTACCCCTACTGTATAGCTTCACCCCAAGGTAGCCAGTCCCCAACTGTTACCTGTTCAAAATACAAAGAAAATCCCAAAATATATCAAAACGCTTAACAACATTATGAAAAAAACCCAAACAATGATATTTATGATAGAAGGATTCATTTACAAATACAGAAAAATATGGCAATTGGGTTCAAAAAGAGCAATGATATTTGTCTAAGGGCAGTCAAAGGCAAACAAGTCCCATAACGTAATCTAAAAGAGCAGAATTCAATAACACAAGCAAAGATATCCAGAAACCAGAAATGGCAACTGAAGAGCAGTACTTACAACGACTCGCAAACAACCTCAGTGATCCACTGCTGACCCAATCTAAAGGCAGAGGGAGGAGCCAGCAGCTGTGATGTCAGGATGGCCCCTCTTCCAGAGGGGCTCCATCAACAATGTACCGGGAATGGAGTCACATTTGAACACATAGTACACAAAACATCAATACTAAAGCAAACAGAAATTACTTTAAAAATATGAAAAATAAGCTTTCAAAATTAACAAAAAGAAGGATGAAACAGGAAGTACACAAGTACAGGCTGTAACAAGCACTTTTATTTCTTCATCTTGATGGTTTTTGTGATTGATCATGCTATTATAATTATTGTTTTGTTTGTTTATTTAATATTATTTTGTTATCATTATATTTAGTAGCTGTGCTCTTTTTTTATGGTACAACCAGGATTGTTGCCCTGGCTCAAGATTATTTTTTGTGTATTTAGTCTTTTTAAATACAATTTTATATATTGTGTTATTAATTCTATTTTTGGTTTTGTTCTTTCTGTGTTTTATTAATTTAATATTGTGTTATTTATTAATTACTGTGCAACATTTGTATTGTTATCATTAAATGTATTTTGTTCTTTTCAACTGCCCTGTCTCCTGTATGTCGAGCTCAAGGAGGCGGGGCCACCTGATTATGCAGTGGGGGCAGCTCCAGCAATATAAATGAAGACGCTGCTGTTCTCATAGAAGATTTGGCTCTGCTAGTTTTGGATTCTGGTTTTTTAAATTTATAATTCTTGTTTCAATATACTGGTCCTTGACCTCTGCCTCATGTTAAAGGTTCTGAATTTGGATTCTTATTTGGCTTTGTTTGCTGTTTCTGAAACACCTAATTTGTTTCCTTTTTTGTTCAATCCATTATTTAATACCTTCAATAAATCTTTAAAGGATGAAAGAAACTTTGCTTAGTTTTTCTAGGACAGCAGTTTTCTCAGTTTTCCTCTTCAATTGTGAAAATTGTGATAATATAGCTTTTCTAGAGCCGGCTCAAGCTAGGGCTAGGGGCCAGGCTATTGTGGAGTTTTTACCTTTTGGTTCAAACCATTATGGGAGTGCAAGTCTAACTTTCATTTCTGAAGATTTTGCTCATTTTGGGCTTTGTGATTAGGCAGAGATGCACAACAATGTACAGTTTACTAATTAATTAAACACTAGTTAATTAATATGTGTCTCAATGACCGGATCTGAACAATGTCTCTGTGATTTACGGCCAGACTGTCAACTGCAGTAACAGTCTTTCATTTATCATAATTATTTGTTTTGCTGTTTTTATAGATCAGAGTTCACTTATAGAAAGAAAATTGGACAAGGTGTTGTTGTTTTTGATGTCTAATATGAGCTTCCGCTGCAGTGGCATTTTTGGCAGTAAAATTCTGGAGGGGCCACTTGGAGTTGGGAGATAGATGTTGTCAGAAGGGGTGAAGCCATCATGAGCAGTCGCGTAGAAGGTGTGTGTGTATGTGTGTGTGTGTGCGCATGTGTGTGCATGAGTGATTAAGAGAGACAGAAGAGAGATGATCAAACACTTATGAAACCAAACTTAAGATAACTGCACATCTGTTTGAACTCATTGGCATGGATGCATGGCAGCTGGATGGATCCTAGCTTGGATGAATTGATGGAGTTGGAGAAATTGGCCGAAGACTTTATTGCTTCTGACCACAAGTGAGTGGTGTGAAACAGAGCTGGCAGAATGAATTTACAGGTAGGGGAAATGGCAAAAAAAGATCAGTGGAGCTGCCTGGAAGGAACTGTGGAGGGCTTCCAAGAAAGGGGATGGCCCCCAATATACTTCATATGAGGGAGTGAGAGAAGACACTGAGTATTAGGCTATCAATAATCCCATAAAATATTATACAAAATGAAGATCTATTAATATAGTATATGATAAAATAATGTTTTACAACCACCACGGGACAATATGAAAATATCTCAACATTAAATAGTCAATACCAAAAACAGAAACTCAAACTAAATTTTTATAAATATCCAATTTTTCTTCAATGGGCAATGTATTAAATCTTATTATACATCATTAAATGATGTGATTCATGATCATGATTAAGACTACTTCATAATTGCAAGATGTCCACGTCAGGGCCAAGGGAAGGCAGTGCTCTGTTTCATAAAAAAGGCATACATGTCTATTACGTTTTGATTTTTCACTGAGAATGTAATTTCTTTTCTTGGTTTCCTTGCCCAATACAGTCATCTAACAATAGCTGTCCATAAAATAATTAGAGTTCCCTGCATTCGATCAAGAGTCCAGACCTCCACAGAGACATCATGCACTCCAATTAAACAAAGGGCTTTTGTTAAAAAAATATGCAAATTAAAAAAAATGTTATCTTGACTGTAGCAAACATGTACAGATTGTTGCTGCCAGGAATGAAGCATGGGTGTTTGCTAACCTGTGAATTAGGAGCCACAGAATGGAGGTGTGTGCTGGAAAATGAACTTGACTTTTGAATCTAATGATCATAGTAGATTGAAGTTCTAGATGGACAATAATGTTTTTTAAAATGAAATTATTTTGCACTGATATGCTGTTTACACCAGGAGTTAAGAAGAGAGAGAAGAAACCTCAGTGTCCCCAGTCTGAACTTGAATAACAAATCTGTTGAGTGCTCATAGAAGTGCAGACTTCGTCAATGGCTGGCACTCACCAAATTCACTCATTTGCATGCTTGTTCTTCTAAAGTCACTATTTCTTATTTTTGGTTTCTAAGGGCTGAATGGGATTGAGATTGGTTGGGTGAGTTTTCTCTAATTTAAATTATAAGATTAGATTAGGTCACATTGCATAAACTTTATTACTCCTGGGGGGGAATTTAGGATTTTACTTAACAAAGTTGATGGCATTGATTTCCTTTGAGCATTCTGTACAATTCAACAACTTTGCCAAGAACCATCAGGCTTTTGTGAATTCAGAACGTGTCCAGAGACCTTCACTTTTTACACCTTTTGTTATGTTGCAGCCTTATACTAAAATCAGTTAAATTAATTTTCTCATCAGGCAATTTTAGATTTAAAAAGAAACTGAAATATGACCTTGGCACAGGAATTCAGACCCTTTACTCAGTCCTCCGCCATTACAGCCTGGAGTCTTCTTGGGTTTGACACGACAAGCTTTGCATGCTTGGATTTGGAGATTTTATGCTGTTCTTCTCTGCAGATTATCTTGTCAGGATGGATGGAGACCATCAGGGAACAGCTATTTTCAGGTCTCTCCAGGAATGTTCAATGGGTTCAGGTCTGGCCTCAGCCTGGGCATATCAAGGACATACCCAAAGTTGTCCCTAAACTGCTACTGTTTTGTCTTTGCATTGCGCTTAGGGTCATTGAACATTTGGCCCAGTCTGAGGTTCAGTTAGGCCAGCTCCAGAACAAGTTTTCATTAAGGATATCTTTGCACTTTGCTCCTTTCAGCTTTCCCTCAACCAAGTCTACTCTTCCAGCCCCTTCTACTAAAAACAAACCCAAAAAACATAATGCTTAAATCAACATCTTTCACCATTGGAATGGTATTACGCAGGTGATGAGCAGTGCTTGGTTTTCTACAAACATGAAGCTTAGAATTTGGACCAAACAGCTCAATTTTGGTTTCATCATACCAAATAATCTTCTTTCTCATAGTCTGAGGTGCCTTTTTTTTGCAAACTGCAGATGGACTTTCATGTGTTGTCTGGCCTCCCTGCCATAAAGCCCAGTTTAGTGGATTGTTGCAATGATGGTTGTCCTTTTAGAAGTTTCTCCTATCTCTCACACAGTTCTCTGGAGCTCAGCCAGAGTGACCATCATGTCACCATAGTCACTTCTCCCCTAATTGCTCTTTAGAAGGAGTCATGATTGTTCCAGACTCTTTCATTTAAGAATTATGGAGGCCACTGTGCTCTTGGGAACATTCAATGATGCAGGAATTTTTGTAGCCTTCCTCAGGTCTGTGCTTTGACACAATCCTGGCTCTGAGTGCTGTAGGCAGTCCTTTGACCTCATGGATTGGTTTTTGCTCTGAAACACATTGTCAACTGTGGGACTTTCCATTGACAGGCTTGTGCCTTTTCTAATCAATTGAATTGGTCACAGGTGGACTCCAAACATCTCAATGATGATTAATAGAAGGGGATGCACCTGAGCGGTAATTTCAAGTGTCATAGGAAAGAATGGGAATACTTACCTCAGTGTGATAATTCAGTTTTTTATTTTAAGAAATTTGCAAAAAATTCTATTCCTGTTTTCACTTTATCATCCTGGAGTATTAAGTCAGTCAGTCAGTCAGTCAGTCATTATACGTGTTGCTTTATAAAGGGAACTTTAATTTAAACTATTTTAGCATAAAGCTGTAACATAGCAAAATGTGGAAAAAGTGATGAGGTCTGAATACCTCCTGAATGTGATGTATGTATAAAACTGAGTAAGCAGAAACCCCAAAGTGAAGCAAATTGGCTTCGAACAAGTGAACAAAACACTAAAGTGGAGTATGTATACAAAAAATGATTTTATGTACTGGAAAATGGCAATTCCCTAATACGTATATACTTGTGTTTGTGTTCTCCCGCGGATAAGTCGGGGCTTGATTTTGCTGTATAATTTCCGGTATTTTATAATGTCGGTCGTATAAGTGGAACGTGGAAAACTCACGCTATTGGTCCTAGAGATTATGATATGCTATGCCTACCTGAGAGAGTAACCACGGAGCACACTGCCTTTTTTTTTTATGTATTGTGCGTACGTGACCACACGGTAATACCCAAACTATTCTGAAGCAACGTTTGCACTGTTTTGTGTTTTTTGTATCTCACACCCTCATACACCTTTATCATAAGAGCATCTACGATGGAGCGTTTGATCAGAAGAAAATATGAAGCTGGTTTTAAATTAAAAGTCGTTGAAGTGTGGAAAGAAATTGGTAACTGCGCTGCTGCAACAAACTTCGACGTGTCTGAGAAACTGATGTGAGACTGAAGGAGGCAAGAGCATGTAAAAAAAAAAAATTAAGTGTCGCATTTTTGAATGAGCATATAAGTCGTGGTTTGATTTTATGACCGATTTTTCGGGTTTCAAGACCCAACTTATACGCGAGTATATACGGTAAGTCAAAGTGGGCCTGACGTTACACTTTGAAGAAAATAAGCAAGACAAGGGGATTGAGCCCACCAGGCCTGTCCCATCTCGACCAGTTCAGTCCTGTTCTGCTAACCTTCAGCTTCATAGTCAAAAATATGTAATACAATAAATGGTTAAAACAATGATTTTTAAATAAATAAGTGAGAGTCAACTTAGCAGCCAATCTCAATTCATTGTTTCACTGTGTTTGTGAATAATTGTGCTGCTGTCACAAGTCACAATGGCAGAGAAGAGCATATTTGCATAAAGTTAGTATATTTGCATGAGGGACGCCCCTTTTACAGCATCATTCCTGATGACTTCCCACACCTTTGCACTGTGACAGGCAAAAACTTAAAGATAAACTCATTCTTCTGTGTGCTGAAGGTTATTTTGTGGTTATGGAGGCTGATTTATGGTGTTTTTTATATAATCTAGTAAGTATGGAGTATGTGTGGAGTATTGAGACCAGGTTTCCCATCCTGGGTCCTTCCAGCATGGAGTTTGCATGTTCTCCCTGTGTCTGCGTTGTTTCCTCTGGGTGCTCCAGTTCCCTCTCACAGTCCGAAGATATGCGGGTTAGGTGAACTGGCGATCCTAAATTGGCCCATGTGTGTGGTTGGAATTAATGTGTCTGTTTTCACCATGAGATGGCCTGGCACCCTGTTCGGGTTTTATTTCTGCCTGGTGCCCTATGCTAGCTGGGATGGGCTCCAGCAGACCCCCAACACCCTGTTCAGGACAAAGTGGGTTAGAGCAGGGGTGGGCAGATTCAGTCCTGGAGGGCCGCAGTGGCTGCAGGTTTTTGCTCCAACCCAATTGCTTAATAAGAAGCCCTTATTGCTCAAGTAACACTTCAGCTTCACTTTAGTTGTCTCGCTTGTTAAGATTTTGAACCCTTATTGCTTATTTTAGTCTTAAACAGCTGTATTCTTGGTTTTTAATTGCTCCTAATTAGCAATAACATGCAAATGACAAAAGAGACCAGCATTTCTCCATTTAGCTTGTTTTCATTTACACCTGTGTGCATTTATCATGCACTATTTGGTTTAATTAAATACTTGGAAGGAAAGTAAAGAGAAAAAAGTGAAGTTCTGAGAATTACTCGTCTGTTTTAGACTTCAAATCATTTGGATGATATCCTTAGAAAGGAACATAAATCTAGGATATGAGAATGACCTGACATGGCAGAGTTAAAGCACTAGCAAGCCATGCAATTAAATAATTGACAAGGATTGGTTTTTAATTAAGCAACTGGGTTGGAACAAAAACCTGCAACCACTGCGGCCCTCCAGGACTGAATCTGCCCACCCCTGGGTTAGAGCATGACTGACTGGTGAACTTCTAGCATCACAAAAGCAACTGTTCCTGTTCCAGTAGGTAACATGAAATCGTTTTACTAAACATTGATATTGTAGCAGTGGATAAAAATGAATGTCTGATGGCAACATGATTGGTAGCTCAGTTGCTAGTCATTTACCTGTTAGGTTACAGATAAATGTTGTTTTTTGTTTTTACTAAATCTTTTAACTAAAATTGTTTTGGTAAATTTACAGTAAATTACTGGCTATTAAATTACAGTATTATTAAAGTTAACATGTAAAAATTCTGGTAATACCTCAAATTCAGCAGCAGTGTGTTGCACATTAGTTGTGTGGCCCAGTTTACTGTGAAGTCACCATATAGTATTGTATTTTTGCTGTAATATACAGTAATGTGATACTATAACATACTGTGATAGTAATGTTAGTGTAATACATCACACCAGCATAATGTCAGATAATGGGTTGCTAGGGTCGTCATGAAGACTCGTTAATAAATTACAAAGCAGCACAGAAG
Source organism: Erpetoichthys calabaricus (assembly GCF_900747795.2). NCBI lineage: Eukaryota > Metazoa > Chordata > Cladistia > Polypteriformes > Polypteridae > Erpetoichthys > Erpetoichthys calabaricus. The sequence continues at coordinate 86,071,119 of NC_041401.2, forward strand.
GTGCACATTTGATCAACAAGGATGGTTCAATTCTTTTGATTTCCATACCAGAGTTTCGACTCACAGCACTATTTTCTTAAGTTAATTTTGGACTTTTGCAAATTAATAAAATTTTGGCGAATGATTCTTTGCAGTTCTTGTCCAACTATAATAATGTTAAGCCCAAGGCCATCTTAACAACATTATCAGCCCCCAGGCAAAGCAGTGCACTGGGGTCCCTACCTACACAACCATTCAGCAAGTCACAACATACATAAATTAGCATGGGGCCCCTGAGCAACTGCCCAGCGTGTCCATGCATTAAGACTTTCCTGCTTACCCCCGTCTTGAAAAACAATTTGATACTCATATGAAAGGCTTCCTTCTGTTTTCAATTTTATTTTCAGGATTTGGGAAAGACTTCCTTTACTTTTTGATTTTATTCACAAAGTTAATGCCGACCTCCTAGTTAGCTGCTTCAGCCATCATAGCTGTTGCTCTTAAACACTTGTGGCCAGCAGATTACCCACATAGGTCAGTTTAGGGTTAAAGAAAGGGCGGTGGACATCCGCCGTGTTCTTGTAACTGTCATAACACACACGAGTGTCTGCAGTCCTACTTTGATGGTTCCTTGTGTCTTCTTCAATGTGCACAGGTCATCCGCCTGAAGCTCAGAATGTTCTGGCTTGGACCATCTAGAAAAAGCTTGGGTTGCTGCTGGAAGAAGTGTTTGTGAGGTCGGTGAGGGTGCTTACTTACCCTGTGGTCTGAATGTGGATCGCAATGCCCCAGTGCAGTGATGGGGACACTGTGCTGTAAAAATGGTGCCGTCTTTCAAATGAGATGTAAAACTGAGGTTCTGATTCTCTGTGGTCATAAAGGATCCCTGGGCATCATTTGTAAAGTGTAGGTTCTAGCCTGATGTCCTGGCTAAATTGCCCATCACAGCCTAGTCATTCAGGCCCCCTAATCATCCCCTGTCTCTAACTGGCTAACCATCTCACCACCTACTAGCTAATATGTGGTGAGCGTACTGGCACAGAAATGGCTGCTGGTGGATAATAATAATAATAATAACATTTATTTGTATAGCACATTTTCATACAAAAAAGTAGCTCAAAGTGCTTTACATAATGAAGAACAGTAAAAAGAAAAAAAATATAACAACATAAGAAATTAAAATAAGACAATATTAGTTAACATAAAAAAAAGAGTAAGGTCCAATGGTCAGGGTGGACAGAAAAAAACAAAAAAAAATTCCAGACGGCTGGAGAAAAAAATTAAATCTGCAGGGGTTCCAGGCCACGAGACCACCCAGTCCCCTCTGGGCATTCTACCTAACATAAATGAAATAGTCCTCTTGTGTCTAGGGTTCTCACAGAAGGACTTGATGATGATGGTCATGCAGACTTCTGGCTTTTAATTCTTCACTGTTGGAACATCACGGTGCTTTGAGTAGATGTTTCGCCACCACCAAAAGGACACCGGAAAAAGAAACAGAAGAGAGAATAGGGGTTAATACAGAGTTTAGAGCTACCATGGATAGTTATTATAATAAATTGGATATACAGAGTATCAGGATTAAATTACAGTGAAATTATGAGAAGGCCATGTTAAAATAATGTGTTTTCAGCCGTTTTTTTAAATTGCTCCACTGTATTAGCCTGGCGAATTCCTATTGGTAGGCTATTCCAGATTTTAGGTGCTATTCTTTTAAGTTTTGCTCTCGGAATTCTGAGGAGACACTCATTTGAGGATCTGAGATTACAATTTGGAATATAAGATGTCAGACATTCCGATATAAAAGATGGGGCGAGATTATTTAAGGCTTTATAAACCATAAGTAGAATTTTAAAGTCAATCCTGAATGACACAGGTAACCAGTGTAGTGACATCAAAACTGGAGAGATGTGCTCGGATTTTCTTTTCCTTGTTAGGATTCTAGCAGCTGCATTTTGCACTAGTTGCAACCGATTTGCTACACATTAGTGGTTGAAGTGGTTCCCCACTCACTACACTGAGCTGCAAGTAGTGAGGAAAGCGCTATATAAATGTAAAGACATTATTATTATTATTATTATTATTATTATTATTATTATTATTGTGTGTCCCAACCAGGCCACCATAACTGAGAGTGCAGAGTTTCTATTTGTGATGCCATTCAGACTCGGCGTGTGGCCCCAGCTAAGTGAGCAGAATCCAAGGAGGGATCCTCTAACCTGGATCACAAGGCACACTCCATCTTGTGTGCCAGTTGTCAATGGAGGTCTGCCGCAGTGAAATCCAACCCTTGTGAGTAGTCCAACTGCAGAAAACCACCGTTGGGACTAGTTGGAAAAGCAAACTCTCCCAAACTTCTGCATTATAACAAAATACCACACAATGAAATCCATCCATCCATCCATCCATTTTCCAACCCGCTGAATCCGAACACAGGGTCACGGAGGTCTGCTGGAGCCAATCCCAGCCAACACTGGGCACAAGGCAGGAACCAATCCTGGGCAGGGTGCCAACCCACCACAGCTCAATAAAATCACAAATTAAAATAAAAGCAACAGAAGAACTGAACACAAGACAGCGTGGCTAGAATTGTCTTTAGACTTTTCCTGCTCACGTAGTTTGAATGTTTTAACATAAGAATGAAAATGAAGTACTCCAAACCTGGAATTAAAAAAACAAAACATGCAAATTGTGTTTCAGATTTAGAGCTTGTTGTCTTTTTTTGAAAGCATGTAATGGATTTTATGGTTTTAGTTGGTTTTTAGCAGGCCAGTTTACAAACCTTGCATCTTCCTAAGATAACAGTATTCTTTTATTTGTTTATTTTTTTTGTAGGGATTTCTTGAAAAATATGGGTATCTGGAACACGAGAAGACATTGAGCCATGACCCGCCTGAAATTAGAGATGCCGTTAGGTAATTGTCCTTTGGGAGCCTGGTGGGATGTGCAGGGGGCTGTTCACATACAGTGGTGGGCTATCTCTTGGATTTTCAATACATTAGTAAAGAGAAACTTTTCAATGACTCAGTGCTGTCTGGTAGAAGACTAAACATCAGTCTGAATCGAATGTTCTGAAAGTTTCAGAATTGAAAGTGTGAAAAAAGAGCAAGCTGCTGGGGAGCCAGCAAGTGCCACATCTCTACCATCATGGCCCATGTTTTGTATCCGTGTTATCATAGCAGTACTGTGGTTCAATGCAGGACCACCCAACCATCTGTCCAACAAGTGAGTCTGTGAGTAGGGGTGGAAAGCAATTATTGTAGAGAATAGAAGAACATGTACACTAACTCTACATAGATGCCAACCATTATTGTGAAGTGGAATTGGCATGCAGTGTACAATGAGGCCGTTCCATAAATGCCATCTTTTACACTGAAAAGTAAAAACAGTTACAGTATAAAAGTAACTTTATTGATTTGCCTAATTGCACCAAAACATAACCCTGATCTTCTGAGGTGAGAACCTGCAGGTTACATCTGGCTCTTCTGCATTTCTGTTATGTTTTAGACTGCATGTTGAGGTACACAAGTCTCTTAGCTTCTGACTGAATGGGACACAATGGTGACAACATCAAACAATGTGTAAAATATTTATGGAAAAAAAGAAAAATTTTCTCCTGTAGCCCGTGTTGCATATTCCACATGCCAGTCATCTATTCATATGTTCAAAATGTGCAAAATGCATACATTTGTTGCTAAAATATTATTGATGCTTACTTCTGTAAAAAAAACTGAAAAGACACTTTCCCATAATACTGTGGTTTTGAACTGAAGACCGGATTCTTCACCAATGAATGAGGGGGAGTGGCGGATCTTCATTTTTTTTTTTTTCATGGTTGTTTTTCACCTCATTTGTTGTTGTCCAGCACTTATTGCTGTTAGGTCCCGTTCAATCAGAATCTTTGTCAGGTGCTTTCTCCATGAAAACATGAGATTTATTTTTTTTTTAGCCACCACTACAACATAACATTTAAAAAATATCGGAGTATACCTTTAAAACCTTGTGTCCAATTCCTAATTTTGTCAGCATTAAAAGCAAAGAACCAAAAAAAAAAACCTATCACAATCTAAAATGTCCTTTTTTTCTGTTCTTTGGTAGGGAATTTCAGTGGCTGTCCCATTTGCCCACCACTGGCTCACTGGACATGACCACTGTACACCAAATGTCTGAGCCAAGGTGCGGAGTAACCGACAGAAAGAGCCATAAGGCCTGGCAGGACAGAATCAGGAGGCTCTTCTTGGGAGGTCAACATGGACTTCAGCGGACTAAGAGATACACCAATCAAGGTTTGTATGAAACTGCTTCAAAAATGGAACAGCAATCACACTGATAAATCATGAAAGAGAAATTTGTGTGTTTTAATTAAGTAGGATATAAGGGTCATCAACATTAATATGAAAGCAGATATAAAAAAAAACATTGAAGGCTAGAGTGATGTTCCTAAACTGTTAGGTGCACAGACTCTTTGCCCTTCTCAGTCTGTGTGGTCATACAATTGAAATGAGCTTGCAGGGGGTGACAGCTGACTCTCATAGACTGGTAAACATAAATTGCACATATGAGTGTCTGTACCCTGGTAACCTGCTGGCTATCAATTCAGAGTGGTCCTGCCTTGACGGCTATGCTCATAACATCCCTACCCATTCTGAGTTATTGTCTAGTCGTCCATTTTTAATTACGGGATATGCAGCTCATAGCCAGTTGTAGCAGCATGGTGTTGAAGGCAGGAGTTGTATTCATTCATTTCAGATTTACTCTGTTTATCTAACCTGAACATCTTTACAAAGAAGCTAGAGTAGGTGTTCAAAACCTGGGCAGGCATGGAGAGAACACACAAACGTGTGATAAATAATTGGAACTGAGGTCTTTGGAGTTGTGAGGCAGCTAGCTGTGCCTCTTCCTAAAGTGAGACTTTGCTTCGTAGTGAGGCATCCCAACACACTTCATTTTGTACTTTTATTTGTAACAAACACCAATCGAAGGTCTTTGCACTTTGTCTAAGAGTGTTTGTGTTAAGTGGGATGAGCTCCCGAGGGGGGTGATCATTATTGTTGTCCTCATGTTGTACATTTGTATCAATGTATGAGCTGCAGCCACCATTATGGCAATAAATAATTGACTTTGCTTTCCGTTACTTATTCCTATGTCGGGGAGATTGTGCAGCTGGCTCAGGACCACACGGTGAGTCACATATGGATGCCGAGTCTGCAGCCTTGTGTGGTTCAAAAGCGCAGCTGCCAGTGTGGTGGGAAGAGCAGTTGTCTGAACACAAGCTACTTTGAATTGAGCCAATCTAGGAGGCTTTTCCTTGTATTAAATGTTAGCTTTGACCTGGGTCTTTGTAGGGAGTGCACTCTTCTTAGTACACTTTGGCTGGCCACGGGTGAACATTCCTAACTGGAAACAGAAGCCATATGCAGTTTCAGGTGTTTATGTCTTCCTTGACGCACTTCTATAAAGGTATGCAGCCTGTTGAATGTCTCACTAAGACATTTATCGGTTTATTTATTATCACACCGGTTCAACATTCCTGTTTGGTTTAGTTTGAGTTGTAGGATTTTCCTTCTTTTCCTCCTTGAGTATTATTCTTTGTCCCTCTGGTGTTTCTGCACATCTTTTGTCAAGGAATGAGAGCCTTTATCTTATTAATAGCTTTAGCTTTTCTGTTAAGAATGCAGCCTGTGAGTTGTTTTTACAGGCATCACCAGTGTAATTTCCAAGGAATGTTCGCCCTCGCTCTCATGCTTCTCATCACAGTTTGACAGTTGCAACTTGTCCGTTCCACCCATTTTTAGTCAGCTTGGCTTGTTGTAGCCTGTGATGCAAGATTGATGTACTGTCATGAAAGACTGCCCTCCCAGCCTTGGAACACATCCACCTAGGATCAGTTCACACGTGCAGGAATTGGCAACAAAATACCCAGAGTTCTTCCTCAGGACATGCCATTAAGGTCTGAAGGTGGGGTATCTTCATATTTCTGTACACCTTCTGCCCCATGGATATTCCTGTAATGCATGTTAAAACATAGCACACTAGTACAGTGGCATTGACTCCTAGCCTGGTTATTGCATGTGTGGATTGATTGTCCATACCCTCAATCTTTCTCCTGGCCTGTATTTTCTTCCTGTATGGCTAATTGATGAGTCTAAATGGGTCCGATGTAAATGAGTGTGCCCTGTGATATTGCTGGGATTTGCTCCAGCACCTTAGCCCACTGTAACGGTGTTCCCTACCTGTATAATATATAATAGAACAGTATATACTGCATGTAAGACTGTGTGGTGTGGTAGGTAGGACACTGGGCTTTGAGCAGCAAAGCTGTGGGTTCAGTCATCTTCTCTAACTCACAGGAAGACCCTGCTTAAACTCCAGCTCTCAAAAATACAGGGTGAGTCAAAATTATGTTAACACCAATGGATTATTTTTATCTCAACCACACCTTTCCAGGTCGATGGATAGGTCGTGGTGGACCATTGCCATGGCCTCCACACTCCCCTGACTTGACACCCTGTGATTTCTGGTTATGGGGTATGGTGAAGGAGAGTGTGTATTGTAGGAACGTTCACGATATCAATGACTTGAAGGACAGAATACGGACTGTGGTATCATCATCTATTCCCTGCGAAATGTGTGTCCGGTACTGTTGCTCATTGTTTTTTGTTTGTTGAACATGATGGTGAAGAGGTTGAGACATTCCTGTAAATTATCTTGCACATATAAAGTATGTTTTGTGAATAAAGTGTTTCCACCATTCAAATGTTAATATAATTTGGACTTACCCTGTACATGCAAGCAGTTGTACCATGGATTTGTTCCCCTAAAGATGTTCAAATATGGTATAAAGGTACTCGTGTCATATTTGCATTTGTTCAATTTATATTGCATATAGTTATATCAAACAAGGGGTGCACAGCTGGTAAGAGGTTGCCAGGTGAAAGGAACCAACAGAGCAGAGCTTAGATTTGAATATTTAGGTGCACGGCCTGGAAGAGCAAAGGTCAGGGTCATAGAATAAGAATAAAAGACATGTGGCTGAGCATATAATGGGGTACCTGAACCTGCCTTTGGAACAAGAGACAGAGGCCAGGGAGGAAACATCAACAGCTCTTATGGTACCTTGATGTTGTTCCACCAGAGCAGACAGCTGGGAGTTTGCCTTGAACATTTAAGACCAAGTGAAGGTTCATAGGTGCTGGGGGCCACTAGAGGGATTTCTAACCTGGTGTCCTTGGAGCAGACAGATATGTGACCTAAACCCTGGAAATAGTTTAGGGGTTTGGCCAAAAACAACTCTATGATGGGGTTCAAAGCAGTCTCATAGCCGGGAGTCAGGAGGAGAACTGGGGTAATGACTGAAAGAAGAGATGCCAGGACCCAAGAGGAATGAAAGTCAAGTGGTATGTGGTGGTGCAGCGACATGGGTTCAAGACCCATGTAGTCAGGCACAGAAGGGCAGCAGAATATTGGTTAGTTTCAGTTTGTTTTTTATTTTTAAGTGCTTGGTTTTATGAATCCTTCTTTGTAGTTTATTATGTAATAAAAGTACCATTTCTAGCTCATTTGTAATGTCACACCTCCTCATATTTCTGTTAGGAATGTACTGAGACACAAGTACTGAAGTCAAGATTTAGGAATTTGGCCAAGAGCTGGAAAGCAGAGAATTCAAAACTAAGATAATTGTTTAAATCCCAAAACTAGAACACCATGCACCCTTTAACACCCTCTTAAATAGTTGTGCTGTGCAGACATCACAATGAACTACACAAATGACCAGCAACGTCTCTGTCAGCAATGAACAGGATGTCTGTGCCCAGGCTGACATGAACAAAATGGCAATGGCCACAAAAAAATAAAACAAACATAGCAATAATATAAATCATATGCAATACAGCATAAATGACAAGTGTTTAAACAGGAAAAAATAAATTCTGCTTAGCAAAAACCCCAAATTATGAAAATGATCATATATGTAGTATTTACCTTTACTCGAGATGAAGAATCAACAATATTGTATTGACATCCCACAAATAAAGGTATGTATGTGGGAACACAGCCCAATCCAAGATGGAACCATTTTACAGTATTCACTAAAACTTCAGAATATTTATCCATCCATTCAGCTTCTGAATCTGCTTAATCCAACATTTGAGCAGCTGAAGCCAATCTTGGCAGCACTGAGTGCAAAGCAGGAATCTGCTCTGGACTGGGAGTTAGCCTATCAAAAGCCATGCACATTTTGATTCACCAATCAACAGATCTACCATCAGGGCAGGACGGGGACAAACCCAGGAGCCTTTGATGGCAAGAGGGCCTTTTCACTTTGCACAATACCACTTGATGAAACTATCGAGTATCTGCATGCCAAAGTCACCAAGAGGGAACACCCCCTCCTCAAGAAAATGTCAATTGTGTCTGCATACCGAAATCTACACCCCCACCCACTTCATTAAATGATGCAGTGATCCACTGTCTGCATGTGGAGATCAACAGTGGAAACAACCGTGTTGTGTGAGACGACTGTGTGGGTGTCTGAGTGCTGACATGAATTGTTAAAGGTAAGATGAATTCTCTGTTAGGGAGTGCTATTTATTAAATCACCCAGGGGCCTGTGGGGGTCTTAATCTGGCCTTGCTGATCACCCTAACATACGTATCTTGGACATGGTAGACGCCAGAGTAGCCTATGAAACCAATAAGGATATGGGGACATTTCAAATTCCATACAGATAGAGAAGAGATGAAAGGTGAAGCCACTCTGCATTCAACATTTATTACTTTCATATAAATCTTTTCCAGCATGGCCCTGATACATTCATTCACAAGCATGTATGCCATTGTTTTTTCTTTTCGTAAAACTTATTGGTAGCAGCATATTCATCCAACCTTGTAGTTTCATATCCACTTTTTCCTGTTACCAGTTTATGCATGATATGTAACATGCTTAGGGATTCCAGGCCATTAAAACTTGGAGCTTTGCAAATGACCAGTTTGTCCATCATTTATTAAACTTATTTAATCCACTTCAGGGTCGCAGGGGGCTGGAGCCTATCCTGGTAGAGCGGGCAGAAGGCAGGAACCAAGCCTAACTGTAAGTCCATAATAAATGAAGAAGCAGCCTGCCAGCCTACTTGGGCCGGTTGAGGGTTATGTGGTCAGAAGGTGCCAAATATTGTATCTGTATGGTCACGTGCAGCTGCTTTCCAAACCATTTAGTGTGTTGATCAATACTTTTGGAAGAACTTTAAAGAGAGAATTGCAGTCTGGTAAATGAGAAAAGTCACATAACTGTCATCAAGAGCTCCAAAGTTGATCAGAGGCAGGCAGGTTCACATATTTGACAAGTGGTCGGAAAACTATAAGTAATTTGTGAATTTATATATAATGTGAATTTCCCCTTGGAATTAATAAAGTATCCTATCTATCTATCTATCTATCTATCTATCTATCTATCTATCTATCTATCTATCTATCTATCTATCTATCTATCTATCTATCTATCTATCTATCTATCTATCTATCTATCTATCTATCTATCTATCTATCTATCTATGTAATTGTATTTTCTGTTTGCAAGCATACAATGTAACCTGTCTAAAAGTAACAAACTAGCTGACGATTAATTGTATGTTTTTAGAGGTTACAACTGTTTGTCTCAAGGTTGTTTCTTTCTGTGTACGGGCCACCGACTATTGATCCAAGTACAGTCTTCACAGTGTGTGAGGTCCTTCTCCTCTACTAGGTATGACTTGCCATATCTCAAGGATTTCTGGAACGGTGATGCCTATTAATAAATCAACTTTTTAATCTATAAAAGGTAGTCGCAGATTCTCAAAATATGTCCAGTTCACCTTGTCCTCTGGCTGTGGAATATTTTCCCTGGTCACCTGAGTAGTGACCTGCATATAGATAGATAGACAGAAGTTTTTTGTCCCCAGGGGGATATTTTGCTTTTTTACAGAAACTCTTTAAATAAATAAATACATACATACATAAAAAAATAAATACATATATACTTAAATAAATAAATACATATTATGTTGTGAACATCCATCCATCCATCCATTTTCTAACCCGTTGAATCCGAACACAGGGTCACGGGGGTCTGCTGGAGCCAATCCCAGCCAACACAGGGCACAAGGCAGGAACCAATCCCGGGCAGGGTGCCAACACATACACCAGAATGACATAAAAAAAAAAAGTAAGAAAAGAAAACTTTTGTCTTGGCTGTCACAGTGAGGCATTATGCAGCCTCTGAACGTCCTCAGTGTTGGTGTGTCAGAGAGAGGATGTGCAGCATTGTTCATAATGGCACTTAGTTTTGTTTTAATTCTGTCCTTTGCTAAGACCTCCAGGGGGTCCAGAGCATGTCCTATAACTGATCTTGCCCTTTTAATTAGTTTGTTGATTTGGTGGGTCACTGTTGGAGAGATGTTACCAGCACAGCACACCACCGCTTAGAAAATCACACTGGCCATTACAGAGTTATAGAAGATGTGAAACATGTCACTTCCCACATTAAAGGAGTGCCTGCCCTCATATACTGTAGTTCCTGTGTGTCCTGAGACCAGTCCAATCTGTTGACCTCTATGTACTCATAGGAGTGCACGACCTCTCCATCCACTCCCTGAATACTGACCGGACACAGAGAATCTTTGGTGCTGTGAAAGTCAATAATCAGCTCCTTGGATTTGCTGATGTTAAGATCCAGACAATCCTCTTTGCACCAAGAAACAAACTTCTCCAACTGACTCCGGTACTCTGTCTCATCCTCCTTATCCATACACTATACAATATAGGCCTTTAGAAAATCAATGTATGTATTTTCATTGAGACTACAGAATCACAAATCTGATATAGTTAGCATTCTTGAATCAGTATTACAATTACTCATTGTTTTTAGGAGAACTTGAGCTCTTCCTCCATGAACTGTCATTGAAGATTTTCTGTACAAATTGTCACGATGTTATCAGGATCTTTAACGGCGTATGTTTCTACATACCTTTCACTCTTGTTAGATTTTATCTTAATAGGGATCACATACAATGTGTATTCTTCACCGGCCTCAGTGAATGCACAGATTACCTTCTCAGTTTCCTCTTTAGCACCATCCTCTTTGATGATATGCAGGATGTCCTGGTGCTGCAGAGAACAATCTGACACTTTACGGTTTTTACCAACATACCCCTGTCTGAGACGTTGAAAGCTGTAGTTGAGGGAGGTCTGACACGAGATCCAAAATAAATGTTGCAGTGCCAGCCAGGTCACTCCATTAAATAATGGAACAGGAAATGACAGTAATAGCGTACATTGGCACAAAAAGACAACAAAAAAACACTAGGTGGCGGTGCCTCTTTCGAGCAGTCAGGTCTGGGGTAGAGCTCCGTCATGCACTGAGTTTATAACCAAATGAGACACATTCTTCAATGAGTACCTCAAATTTATAGTCCTCCATCCAGAAGCAGTGATGTCATTTGCTTCCATTTTGGGAATAAAAAAAGACAATACCGTTAATGACAGCACCCCCTCTCATCCCGGGGTGGTATTGCTTACCTGGAGGAGCCTGGATGGTGACCCACTGACGCGCATGTGTGACAAAACATAAATCTTTAGGTTTCAAAAAGTGACTTTTGTGTTTGCGTGATAATTTTTTTATTTTACTGCATTCTGTGACAATGCGTTTGTCACTATAAAATACTCTCGTTTTTTTGGTCGTTTTGACTGGGGTGACTTGAGCCCCCCTTGCAGCAGTGTTGGTAATGCTAGTAGCTTCCTCTCTGGTCATTTTTCAGGGCAGATTTTTTCCCTTGTCAGCCTTTGTGTTTGTTCAACTTCTTGGTTAAGGATGCCCAATGATAATAACCTCTCGATTTAAAAACTCAACCAAATCAGCAAATCGCATTGATCCTCTTGAATACTGTAAGCCATATCTCTCCATTTAGTCTGCATTTGAAATGGGAGCCTTGATAAATAATAAAATAGAATGTTTGCACTGTTATCAAATTTATGTTTGTACTCTGTGTTAGCATCTAAGCAGGCACAAAAACCTACATCACCAGTGCGTCTCCACCTTCTGATTTAATTTGAGGCTGCTGCAGTGCTTTTCGAACGCTTCAAAAAAAAAACGCCAGAAAGCATTCAACTCAGTTGATCAAGCAGCTGTGTGGGACATCCTGAGGGTTTGTGGGATCCCCTCGAGGTTGCTGAATATCATGGCCGGCCTGTACACTGGTACTGTGAGTGCTGTGCAGAGTGGAGGCAGGACCTCTGCGTTTTTCCTAGTTGATTCTAGGGTTCGTCAGGGGTGTGTTCTTGCTCCTACTCTGTTCAATGTTTGTATGGACTGGGTGTTGGGCAAAGTCGTGGGGCATCTGTTGGTAAAAAAAGGTTCATGAATCTTGACTTTGCTGACGATGCTGTGATCTTCACTGAGTCAATGTAGGCTCTGATCGGGGCACCTGAGAGACTGAGCAAGGAGTCCGAGTTTCTGGGCTTGCGAGTGTCCTGGATAAAAACAAAGATCCAGGCCTTTAATGACCTCTTGGGCACAGCCATCAGCAGTGTGTCTGTCTGCGGAGAGAGTTTCAACCTTGTTAAGAGGTTTACTTACCTTGGCAGTGAAATTCATGTCTCTGGTGACTCTTCCTATGAAGTCAGTAGACGGATTGGGAGAGCATGGGGGGTCATGAGATCGCTGGAAAGGGGTGTGTGGCGCTCCCGATATCTATGGAAAAGGACGAAGGTCCAAATCTTTAGAGTCCTGTTGCTTCCTGTCTTGCTATATGGATGCTATCCTGTGACATGAGACAAAGACTGGACTCCTTCGGTACTGTGTCTCTCTGAAAAATCCTTTGGTACCGTTGGTTTGACTTTGTGACGAATGAGCAATTGCTCATGGAGTCTCGAATGAGGCACATTACCTGCATTGTGAGGGAGCATCAGTTACGGCACTACGGCCATGTGGTGAATTTCCCAGAGGGTGATCCAGCTTGTAAGATCCTCATTGTTGGGGGCCCGAGTGGCAGGACCAGGCCAAGGGGTCGCCCATGTAACACCTGGCTGTGGCAGCTAGAGGGTCATTTCTGGAGGGTGGGACTGGACCGCGTGTCTGCCTGGGGGGTTGCCAACCGGGATCCTGAGATGTGACAGAAGTGCGCTGCGCAAAATGAAGATCACAAGACACGGCAGCAGCAGCAAGCCAGCAGCTGATCGAGCAAAGAGGAGGTAAAAAAAAACTGCATGTGTTTCCCATTGTATCACCATTTAAAAGGGGGTGTCGGAGGAGTGACCGCGTCTCCTTGGGGTGCGTTCAGCCCCTCTCTTCACAACGCGAGTGGCAGAGACGCAAAGTGGTTGACGCGTAGTGCTGGCCCCCCCGATGGGCGAGCGAAGCAAGCAGGGGGCAAAGCCCCCTAATTTGTAAAATTTCAGTGAACTGTCAAAGATTTGTAACACGCAGGCTGAGAATAACAGACAGGGGTCCAAAGTGATCTTTAATGTTTGGTGTAGTGCTGGGGGACCATTTCAGTTTTTCCCTTATTAAGCTGGAGGAAGTTTTTAGCTGGAGACAATTAGAAAGAGCTCTCATAGAGGAGCGATCACCAGTTTTAATGGAAGATGGAGTTGTGTATCAAGAGCATTGCAATGGTATTGAATATCCATTGTGTTAAACTAACATTTCAGCAAAAGAGAGCTCAGCTTCTTAAGGGCTGCCATCAGTGAAGTGGTTTTATCAAAGGATGTGGAGAACCCAAAGAGTGGTTTGAGAAACATCTGCTGCTGACCCAATTGTTGACAAGTAGGGCCAACATAGAAGGGTGGGACATCACAGCAGAGAATATATATGGAACTGTTACAGTTTAATAGAGCATTAAAAGCAGTATCCACCCATCTATTGTTTCCTACCCCACATTTTTTTAGCCAGGATTATTTAACGTTGAGGTATTTTTGACATTATACAGAGAGTGGCCCTGAACAGTGCGGCACTGGGGACACTTTCACCCCTCAGCCCAGTTAAGACTCCCCAGACAACCTTACAGCCTGCTGTTAAATCATAGCAAGCACAGCACAAATCTTAGGTAAAAAAACTACACCGTATGATCCCTTCTAATGGTGGTATTGGCAATGCCCACAACAGTAACAACCTAGAACGTTTTCAAATGCATTCTGAGGAATGTCAGTTTTTGAAGTTTTTTTTCTAATACAGTAGATTACATAGCTACTTAAAATAAACCTTTAAATTTGTTTATCCAGTGCTGCATGACAGAATGCTTTTATAAGCCCCGGACAATGTTCAGGTGACTGTTTGACAAAAAAATCAATTTAACCTTCAAATTACAAGGAGGCTAATAATGGAGCTCTTTGTGTCTGTCCTGCTATGATGAATGTTCACTCCAGACCTTTACTGATCCCTGCTATCTTAAAATGTCTATTTCCTCAGAATTTGGCTCACTTAAATAACTTTGATTTGGCTGTGCCCTCTTGCTGTTTAATTACTGTAAACCTGAACCATTTTAATTACCACTTGCCCATAAAACTGCACAATTACATAAACAGCAAAGAAATGTTCAACTTCATTCACTCTCCAGTCTAATACACCACATCCCTGATTCAAGGATAAAACGTGAAAACAAATCATCAAAGGGAGTAACGCTGTCCGCGGGGTTCCCACCTGAGGCAATAGCTGACTATAATTCACCTCTCCAGTGTGACAAACGAATGGCACTCCTGCCCCGGCCTGTTATAATTGAGCTCCATTCTGTCTATGGCTTTTTAGATGTGATAGAAGTAAGCTGTACTGGTCAAGAATTACTGCAGTCCATTTCATCTCCAACCCCCCCCCAATCTTATCGACTGCAGCCACATTCCAGTTGTCAGGTTCTTTTCCCATCCAAAATAATTGCTGGAATTGCCGCACCAGCACTTAATAGAGGAGACCACTCACTTTTGGATACACCTACAGCTTGGAAAAATGTCTGGATCTTCTATTTAAAAATTCTCACTGAGCTTCTGTTTTCTTCCTACTGAAGCATTCCACATTTAGAAGACAATGATTTAAGTAATTATTCTGTTCATTTGTTATTCCCTGTTCATTTTTATTTTCTTTTTATATTTTATTACTTTTTTTTTGCTGAAGCAATACCAGAAAAAAACCAAGCTGTATACTGGAATAAATAGATCTCTCTATTATAAAAAAGAAATCTTGGAAGGCTTGGAAGAAGACGATACATGATTTTCTCGGAGACACTTTAACGTCCCATGAGACAAAGCAGTGAGACAAAAGGACAGCTGCTGTACAGGCTTTTAAATGTATGACGCGCATTGCAACAAGCAGAACATGCAGCAAGCCAGCGGCTGATCCGACTGCATCTCCTTAGTGTGCGTTCAGCCCCCCTCCTTCACAATGCGAGCAGCAGAGATGAGAAGTGGCCAGTGCATAGTGGGCCTCGGGGTTGAGTGAAGCAAGCAGGGCGTAAAGCCTTAAAAAAGATTGAATAAATGAATAGTACTGATGGTAACCATTTAATTATTTTTCTATCCGACTTATAAACTTTGAGTACTTTATGTATGTGTGTATGTATGTATGTGTGTGTGTATATACAGTAAATATATATATATATATATATATATATATATATATATATATATATATATATATCTATATCCATCCATCCATTATCCAACCCGCTATATCCTAACTACAGGGTCACAGGGGTCTGCTGGAACCAATCCCAGCCAACACAGGGCACAAGGCAGGAAACAAACCCAAGCACACACTAGGGCCAATTTAGAATCGCCAATGCACCTAACCTGCATGTCTTTGTGCTGTGGGAGGAAACCGGAGCACCCACAGGAAACCCACGCAGACACGGGGAGAACATGCAAACTCCACGCAGGGAGGACCTGGGAAGCGAACCCAGGTCTCCTAACTGCGAGGCAGCAGCGTTACCACTGTGCCACCGTGCCGCCCATATATATATATATATATATATATATATATATATATATATATATATATATATATATATATATATATATATATATATATATATATATATATATATATATATATATATATATATATATATAATAATAGAGAGAGAGAGAGATATTCTTTTTTTTAATTCTGGATCACAGTCTGATTATTAAGTGATTACCTAGCAGGTAACGCTTGTGGTTGGTCAGCCAGTCAGCAAACACCCACCATGTCCTCTCATATGCGAAAAGAATCTCATAGATATGTGATACAGTATCTGGCAAGTAATACAAAGAGTACATGACATGTGTTTCACCCTTATTGCGGCTCGTCAGGTGTATGCACTTTTGCATCCCCTTACAGGATGTGGCGTAAGGCCAGCTGTATTACAGAAGTAGACCTGACCCTAGAGAAGATAACGGCTAAAGTAGCTGACATCTTGATTAATGCTGCACATTTTCTCCATGACGTGTCACAGAAAACATCTCATCATTGTCTCATTCCTCTACGATGTGTTAGGGCACAGTGCAGATACTCTTGTCTTTGTCCAATTAACTGCTATAATGCTTTCTCCATTTATGCTCCTCTTCAAAGTTGCTATATATTGGCATCAGATCAATGTATGAGAAAACATCACCCAAACTGAAAACCGTTATCTGGTTTTATCCTGGATGACCAGTTACCCTCAAATTCCATTCCTTACCCAATGGATAAACTCATGTCATTATGGACTTTATTCATTATCATCATTTTCATTCTGCTTATCATGAAGAGAGTTGAGCTGGTATGACCAGGCCATCCTAACTGCAGTAACCTCTCTCAGCTCTACCAAGTGAGTTTCCTAAATGTTTCTGGAACATCTAGTAAACTGGAAGTTGTTGCTCAACATCTTAACTGGCACTCAACCACCACAGTCTGGTATGTTTGCAGGACTGCTCCTCCCATGATCCACTCCTCCCTCAGCCAAAACAATTGAACTGAAAATGCATATTTTATCTTTTAGTTATTCATTTTAATATATGCAGACCTAAATAGGAATACGTTTGTGTCAAAATGGATGGATGAATTTTAAAATGTCGCATATTGATTGGTAACTTGAGATTTAGCTCATTTAATAATAATTTACTAAAACTGCATAGCTAATGTATGATGAAAGCTACTGTTTGTTTTGAAACTGTAATTTAATTTTAAAAAGAAACAGTTGACAAAGAATATGGTGCAGTGCTCCTGGAATCACTGAAATTTAGAATAACGTTTAAAGATGCCCAGGGATGCAAAGAAGAGATCGGATGGCTGCTCTGTTCTAGTAGTGTGCACCTCAGGAATGTTTGTTTCTGGAAATTTCCCTTCAACTGACGTTTTTATTTGTTCTCTTCCATTGCCACCTAACTTTAAGAAAATTTAGATATTTAGTGTTGTACATCCATCCATCCATCCATTATCCAACCCGCTATATCCTAACTACAGGGTCACGGGGGTCTGGTGGAGCCAATCCCAGCCAACACAGGGCGCAAGGCAGGAAACAAACACAGGGCAGGGCGCCAGCACACCACAGTGTTGTACATGCTATACAATAAAATACATTTTTTATTTTATTATTTCAACATCGTGTAAAATCCCTATGATACTGAGAAACTATATGAGCCAATCTAATGTGAAAGGTGCAATATAAAATAATTATAATGAATGAATGAATTTAGAGGTACACATTTTGTGATCAACTTTTTATTAAGGAGATGTTAAATTAAATATTTCTGCCAAACAGCATCATATAAATAAGTATTGGTTAAGAATAAAAATGTAAAATTTAAGAAATGCTAGGCTGGGAAGAGCTATTCTTCTAAATAAAAACATTATTAGTTACAAAAACAAACCTGAAATGATCCTCAGTTGGCCAGCATGGAGTGGCAGCATGTTGTGTGGTGATTGGATGTGCAAGTGAGAGTTTCATTGTGTGTGCGGCAATACCAATACTGCTAATTCATTTGTTCACTTATAATTGATGTATTATCTGTATTATAAAAAGCTAAGAAGCTGCTTGAAAGCACAAGAGTGAAGTTATAAACGTCATATCCCACTGCCATAAGTGATGGAGCGACCAGCTATATATGAGCAGGGCTTTGATTGGCACTCGTAACACAAAGTAACATAGCAAATGATGATTGTTTACTCTGACAGACCCTTTTAATAATAAATAAAGTGTTCCAAACCATTTCACAAATTGCTCCGCACACTAACTTTCTGCCTCACTGTGGGAAGGAAGCTTCAAAGCCACATCACCTGCTTTAGCTGGCACCGCTTACAGTCAAGAAGTAAACACAATTTTGTGAGAAGGTTCTATGTTCGAAATCAAAAACACCAAACAGCTATTTGTACAATGAGCAGTATGGCTGTTATAAGGTGACCCCCCCCCCCCCCCCCCCATGACTAGCAAGGGGGCTGCAGTAATTACAGACCATTGGCGGTCTCCGTGCAGTTTCAGCATATAGCCTCATGTTACTTTATAATGAAGCCAGTGATTGCACATTTCTAATTTTAGCAATATGTAATAATTCGGGAGCAATTTGTCGTATGACTTTTAACTGCTGTGCAAATTGAATGCTGCGTATTGTTATGGCTTTTGATGTGTTTCCAGCAGCTTAAAAACAGGAAAATAAACAGTAATTTTGACTAGGTGGTAGAGATTTGGAGCTTGCCAGTATTAAGTACATGCTACAAAAGCTTAAGCAATGCTGTGTATTCAGTGGAATACGAGGATCAGAATAAACAAATGTGTGTGTGTGCTGTGCAACAGAGGAACGTCTTAAGAACAGCATGAGGCAAAAGCAGGCTAATGACGAGTGTACATAGATGTAAGAGCTGGCATTAAATATAGTATTTAACGAAATACATATAGACATGAATGATCTATTTATTTCTCCCCACCCACAACTGGACATTTCAAATATGATGCTTCTATCATCCCAAATAATAAATTACGCCATACTCGTGTAGGGCACTCCTGGTCGTGCCTTTGTTCCAACTGTTGTTTGGAATGTGGCGATTGTGCTAATTTTTGAAAAACGATTAGATCTTTGGATAGCTTGGCTATTGGTTAGCTAAACAACCCTAATTTTGTAAAATTTCTTACAGTCATACCTGAATAGTATCTGGAGTAAGGCAGGAGTCAACTTGCACAGGGCACGAGTTCGTCGTGGGAGACACTCGCTCACACACATCAGTCAACCTGTTGCGGGTAAATGATAATACCCTGACAAAATCCATGAAGATGTCACACAGACACTGGTCAGGACAGAACTTGACCCAGGAATTTGGAGCCATGAGGCAGTAACGCTTAACACTGTGTATGCAAACGTGGATTAGCTTCCATGAATATGTATGTGCTACAATGAAATTTCCTCCAAGAAGAAAGTTTTCTTGCACTGTTGGTGTATCTCCCCTACTCCATATCATATGACTTTTGAATAAGAAGTGTTGCCTAAGATCAAAAGAGTCAGGGGACATCCAGAAGGAGGGATTGGGACAGGACCCACCCTACAAATTCTTGGCTTTAAATAGAGGAAGGGCATGGAGAAGCTTCATTCATTTACACCATACTGGTAATGGTTTTTAGTAACTTTCATGGATATCTACATGGGTAACTATACAGTACAACTTCTGAGAGGTGCCAGAAATTTAACTGCCACACATGCAGACTTACATTAAAAGCACAATTTTGGAATTAAAAGACTGGCCTGGTAAATTTAAGCTTCACTTCAAAATCCGAGAACTGCACTCTCATCTTACAGAAACAGGAATTGTGACACAGGTTCCTGTGTTTTAAATGCCAGCTTGGCGTGTTCATTCACATGATTAACTCATCCCTACCTAACCACTGCGCCAGGGTTACTAGCTGGAAGTGGGTCCACAGCAACTGGAGGTGGGAACAAAACAAACGTTTAAGCGACGGTGTATCTCCTTTACTAGCCAGAGTTTACGTGAGGAGATCTTAGGTACCGGAAGACGGATTCTGCTCTCTTCTTAGCATGAAAGAAAGCAAGTGTTGTTATAGTGTGCATTTTTGCTTTTTTTTTTAAATTTCTTTGGCCTTGTGAGTGGATTTTGATATGTGGTGTTTGTTTTTTTTTAAATAAGGAATTCAATTTTGGCATTTGCTTTTGTCTATAAACAGTTCTGAGAAGTTGTCAGTTTTGTTTTGCTATCGATACTGCCATTTTGGAGTGATCATGTCGGCAATTGTGTGTTCCGTTTTGTGTGTTGGACTTACCCCATTTTTTGACACCCATTGTGTGCCCAACCTACCTAGAAGGGTCTCTGTCTCTGTCTCCCTCTCTTTCTCTGAATTCCTCTTCTCAAGATTTCTTCCATGTATTTTTTCCTGCAAGGTTTTTCTGGGAGTTTGTTCTTGTCTGGGTTGGGAGGGCTGTCAAAAAACCGGGCCTGTTAAAACCTATCGAGGCATGCCTTGTGTGATTTTTGGGCAACACAAGAAATAAATTATTGTGGTTGTTTTGTCGAGGATAAAGCAGATTAAAATAAAAGGACACATTTTAACAATAATCTTTTCCTTGATTTTGTGTTTTAACCATATGTTCTCACAAATTCTGTAATGGACACTGAGCGGTTTATAACGCCATAGCATGATTTAAAAATTTATTTTCAGGAACCCCCTAAAATGTTGATATTAAGCCTTTCAGAAGGTTCAATTAGTGAGTTTTAGAGCCTCCGCAATCCCAAACGTGTTTCACACTTTGCTCTGAACCCCAATATCTATTTAAAAGACCAGTGGGCCTTGGCATCCCTGACCTCCCCTGTTGAGTTCCTCAGAATGGAGCATAGTGCTTTACCCAAACCACATGGCAACGCTGTGCTGCCAACAGTTTGAAGAGATTCTCCCCGGCTTTTTAAACATCGGGACTTGGAGAGGCTTTACTACTGTATCTCTTGTGAGGATCCTTCTTTCCCAGGATGCATTTGGCTAGGCCTACAACTTGTCCTGTTTATTGATTAAGGTCCCATTCATTCCTGGCACCTGTTTGACACCCCTGTCACATATATATTTAACTCTCCCAACAGCTTCAAGTGAGACGTTGACATTTGAAACTGACGTGATGCTCCCTCTTGAGGCTGACCATTTTGATCTGCATCATGAGTTTTTGTGCTGCCATTAAATGACTGGTAGTGTAGTGTAAAGACACATCCAGCACAATTTACTGTTTACTTTTCTAGATTTTTTGAACTGCATTTTTGAGTTAGACTGGGAGCTTTAGGTTTATAAATTGAATGAGAATTTTTTTTTTTTAATTCTTGGAAATTAATAATCTGTTTCAGGATAACTCAAATTCCTCCTGTCTAAACCAGACAGAGCTCCGGGTGGGAGTAACGTCTGTATTTTATCATTTTGTTTATGGAGAAATCTGAAACTTTGCAAAAGTATAAATAAAACACAAAATGGCCAAGGCAGTAGGTCTGTATAAAAATGCGTTGGCATCATCCTGAGGAAAAACACAAGACTATGGTGTGCAAACATGCAAGGGCAGCACGAGTGTGAGGGGCTCAGACTTGGGGTCCGTGTCAAGTGGGCAGTACATGTGAGGACAATGAGTGAGGTTGTTTGTATATTAGTTAAGCTAGTTGAAGGAATGTTTTGCTTTTAAACAATATAAGTGTTGTGATATGATTGTGTTATGGCTTTACATTTCTTTTTTGTGCTTGTAGTAACTTTTTTCTTATCCTGGGAAGTTTTCTGTTTTTAGTTATATCATCACTTATTGCATTCATTTTGTTATTTTCTCTTAACGCATCCTTTAATTCTTTGCTTCTACTTTTCTCGAGATCCTATTTTGAAACTCTCAGCTGTTTTGAGTTCCTGTAGTTAAGATGCTGGTTCTGTCAGCTACGTTTGTACTCCCAAAAGTCACAGTGTGTGTCAGCATCAGTGAGACTCGATTAAACTAGCAGCACACTGTGAACACATCCGAGATTATGGATTATTTAACAAATCCTTTTCATATGTGCTTTGTGATTTAGTGTTCTAGTTCTCAATCTTTAGCTGCTGACTTCCAACAACAATTTAGGTTTTAGTCTTCACACACTGGCATTTCAATTTATTGCTTTCTTGGTTTTGACTCTCTGTCTATTTCACAACTATGTATCATCTCTCATTCTTGTATTCTTTAAATTTGCTATATTTTCCTTATACCACAAAACAAAAAGGATTTAGAATGTGACAAAAGGTAACTTTCAAATTCAGCAAATTCAACGATTGTGACATTATAAAGAAACTAATCATCATATTTACCATAAATACCTGTGCTTGGAAGAGTATCACAGTGTAACTCGGGACACCCATTAACTGTTTGAAAATAGAAACATTCACCCAGTGAACATGTTAGAATAGTCTGATCTGTATGCTATCCGAACATTTATGTCCTATGAAACCAAAATGCGCATTTTAAATACAGTATTCTCATGTATTGGGCCAGCAGCCATACCACATGCACTTCATGCCAAATAATGTATCTGCAGCTAAGCCTGTTCAGGCACAGCCAGTACATGGATGGCAGACCATCTAGGATAAGCTTGGTTTGCTACTGGAAGAGATGTTGGTGAGGCCAACTAGGGGCTGTCACCCTGTGGTCTGAGCGTGGGTCCCAATGCCCAGTGCGGTGATGGGGACACTGTGCTGCAAAAATGGCTCTGTCCTTCAGATGAGATGTAGAACTGAGATCCTGACTCTCTGTGGTCATAGATAATCTCCTTTATAATGAGTAGGGTGTACGCCGATGTACAGGCTAAATTGCTCATCAGGGCCTGATCATTCTGGACTCCTAATTATCCTCCATTTCTAATTGGCTAACTACTTCTCTCACCCCTGCACTACCTAATAACTAATTTGTGGTGCAAGAATGCACACTAGTGGTGGCTGAAAGGGCTCCCCCCTCTCTAAGTAAATCACTTTGAGTGTCTTGAAAAGTTCTGTATTAATGCAATGTCTTCTTCTTCTTTTTCTTCAAACCTGGTTAAGCCAAATCAGTTCTTCAGGAGGCCATAGCCTATCCTGGCAGGCTGTTAACAAATCTGGATGGTGTAGTGCAGGGTCCACTTGTCCACACAGCCACATGAGGACAAACCAGAGTTTCCAGTTCATGTAAACCACACACCTTTGGGGTTGTGGGAAGAACAAGCAGCTCAATCTACAGCGCCAGCATGTTGCACAAATATTATATTATGGACACAGAAATCAATATGAATAATAAAGTAGCACACTTTTGCACATTTTGTCAGGCATTCCTTCCATTTTTCTAACCCACCTTTTTTCCCACATATATCTTAAATGTTAACATGTTTGTTTCAGAATCTGTATTCTCTTCTATTCCTATTTTCAAATCAACTGTTTGACTACTTGAGCAGCATGATGATTAAACCTGCTGAAACACAGCTTACATCCAGATTTAAATTAAATCTATTTATAATTTTCTACTTGTTTAAAATTAAAAACTTACAGAAATACCAAAACAAAAATAATATCAAATTGAATAATTAATGAACCAATAGAATATTGTAAAGAATGAGTGCAATTTATTGAAATTCACAAATATGGATAATCATTGTATTAAATCAGTACAATGTAAAAAAAAAAAAAAAAAAAAATTTAAAGGATAAGTTTGGTATTTTTCAAGTTAAAGTTATTTCTTCACAAACGTGCTATATATTCATTGCTTTTATAATCACTTTCTACAAATTAAAAAAAATATCTTGGCTGCACTTGCACTTTACATTGTAGTTTCTGGGGCACAGAAGAGAAGCTTAAAAACTTACCAAATACGTCCATTTTTTTAGCCAAGACAGTTGTCGTGTATTGCTGTGCTTCTTGTTATTATTCACACATTGTAAAATAGTTTATACACGTTGTTTCTGAAGGTGCAGAAGTGTTCAGTGCTTTTATTAAAAAAATTCCAGATAATGTTCAAAAGGTGCAGTGCTTCAAAAAGTGTTCAATAAATAATCCCATAAAAAAATAAAATGGAGGTTAAAAACTAATGAAATAAATATTCCTTTAAAAACGAGGTTAAAAACCAGAGGGCAGGAAACTGTCCCCAGTGCAGCCCTTTAAAATCTCTTTAGCTCAGGGGTCCCAACTCCGGTCCTGGAGGGCCACAGTGGCTGCAGGTTTTCTTTCTAAACCTTTTCCTAATTAGTGACCAGTTTTTTCTTCTAATTAACTTTTTTTGAATTAATTTTAATTGATTTGTTTTTTTTAAGATTTGTTCCCCTGAATTTCTTCATCGTTCCTCTAAATTGCTTCATTTCTTTCCTTAAATGGCACCCAAACAGAAATGAACTGTGAAGTGAGTGAGCCAACAGAAAACCAACTAAGTCAGGGCCTCAAACTCCAACCAATTTCACTCCAACCAGTTGGTTAATTAGGTTCTGATTCTTGTTGTTAATTAAACCCGTTCTTTAATTCCATAGCTTGTTGCTACTCTCATTGTGCAATACCAGACATTTCTGAAATTGATGATTTTCTCTTTTCTAAGAGCACTGTTAAAATGTTTTGGGGACCTGAGTGGATCAACGTTACTGAGACTTCAGATATTTTATGATGGACACAGTTTTCTGGTCATGTTTTGGCTAATTTCGTATCTCATTATTGTTTGACTTCTAATTAAGGAAAAAAACAAAGGGTCTGGTTCTTCAAGAGGAAGTCAGTGAATTCAAAAGAAGTTAATTAACAGCAAAAACAGGTCACTAATTAAGAAAAGAGAATGAAAACCTCAGCTACTGGGGCCCACCAGGACCGGAGTGAGGGACCCCTGCCTTAGCATAACCCAATGCTGGTCCTTGCAGCCAAAGAGGCACCAATCTGGCAGTTCAGCCCACCTTCCATGTTGCTCCTCAGCTCTGGCCCTTTCTAGCCCTCTCTGGCTCCAAGCAGGGCACCTCATCGAGCCACTGACTCCCCATGGCACCACCCGCAGAATGCCCCTCCCAGCCTCTACTTCCCCTGCACCCACGCTGCCTCTCTGGAGTGAGTTGCTACAACTGAGCTGCATTGTGGCCACACCAGCTACCCAGGTCACTCAGCTGGAGTGGCCATCAAACCACAAGCGGTATTCATGTGTTCTGAGGGACTTCCTCCAGGCTGTCTGCCTTCTCCACCTTTTGATCTGCTCACTTACACTGGATCTCCACCTTCTGGCTTCTTCTCTATATCTTTTTACCTCCTTTCTTTTCTTTTCCTGTTTTTTTTTCTCTCTTGATTGGCCCTCCTTCCTTCCTTCCTCCTCCTTTTTCTTCTTCTTCTCCTCTTTTTTTTTTCTTCTCCCTTGCACTCGCACTTCCCCTTTTAAATTGGGGACGTGGCACAGCTGTGATGATTAGCAGCACCAATTAGGGTCACAGATGAACCTTCACTTGTGTACTTAGTGTAGAAATGTCTGCTCCTGCATAGCGCCTGGGAACCGCTCTCGCCATGCTACCATGCCCCCTCCTGCCAAGGTGTGAGTGTGTCGATTATTTATTTAAAATGGCAAGCGGACGCAGACCTTACTTTACCACATAATACATTTTACATTGGCTAATGATTGATCAATTATGACGAATTTACAGCAGAATCAAAGGTTCATGCCATAGTCCTCCAGTTTGTTTTTCTGTTTATATTGCCTCCTTGCTTTTTTCCACTTTTTCCTCTCTTTAATTTTCACGTACTGCTCTTTAATAGCTTTGTAAGTTGGGCCTTCTTTTGTGTTCTCATGTCCTTTACAATTAGATGGATGGAGGAAGTCCTGATTTCATTCTGGATGCAAGCACCCTCCATGTGAACGATTTGTGATGTTATGGATTTTCTACATGGCGTGCTACTTTCCTACCAAAGTCCATAGATGCAATATGTTAGATTGTCTATAAGTGCTGCCCTTACATGAAGCGTGTAAACCATGTGCTCAAGTGGTGTCACTGTTAGAATTTGTGTTCATGTTTTGTATTTTTTATTATTACATTATTAGCACTCTACAGTGCTCTCCATAATGTTTGGGACAAAGACACATTTTTCCATGACTTAGCCCTCTGCTCCATAGTTTAAAGTAGCAAATCAAACACTTCAGACATGATTTAGGTCCACATTGCACACTTTTAACTTAAGGGTTATTGCATACATTTCGGTCACACTATTTAATAATGACAACACTTTTCTACATGGTCTGCCCATTTCAGAGCACCATAACATTTGGGACAAATGATTACTGTGTTTCAGTGCTTCATTAGTGCAGACATAAGATAACTAGGCTACCCTTTGGAGTCTGTAGTTGCCATTGTTCAACATGAGGACAGGAGATGTACCAATGAAAACCAAAGAAGCCGTTATGATGCTGAAAATCAAATATAAAATCATTAGAGACATCGGTAAAACCTTAGGATTAAATTAGACCAACTGTCTGGAATATCATTAAG
This sequence comes from Erpetoichthys calabaricus, assembly GCF_900747795.2. Taxonomy (NCBI): domain Eukaryota; kingdom Metazoa; phylum Chordata; class Cladistia; order Polypteriformes; family Polypteridae; genus Erpetoichthys; species Erpetoichthys calabaricus. The sequence continues at coordinate 86,097,522 of NC_041401.2, forward strand.
AAGAAAGTATGCACTAGTGAGCTCAGTAATCGCAAAGGGAATGATGGGCCACGGAAAACCTCCACTGCTGATGACAGACAAACGACTGTCCGAGAATACAGAAACAATCTTCAGGAGGCAGATGTGGATGTGGCAGAGACAACTATCTGCAGAAGACTTCATGACCAGAAATACAGAGGCCACATTTCAAGATGCATACCACTAGTTAGCCACAAAAACAGGATTTTCAGATTACAGTTTGTGAAAACGAGACAAAGATGAACCTGTATCAGAGTGATAACAAGAGCAAAGTGTGGAGACAAAAAGAAACTGCCCGAAATCCAAAGCATATCAGCTCATCTACTAAACATGGTGGTGAGGATGTTATGGCACTTTGAAATTAATTACTTGTTTTTTATGTCCAGGATCTCCTGACTCACAAGTACAAGAAAATCCCCATATATAATATACCATTTGGCTCGTCCTGCTGTCTAGTTATGCAAGGCATTGGGTTTTTTGAGGTCCGCCCCATTTTTGACCTCTAGATCCAAAAAAATACTAATTTTAAGTCATTTCTGAATATATTTTGTACAGGAAATCACACCCTGATGATAAAACTAAACCAATAGGTGTTTCCAGCAAAAATGCGAAAGATGTGAAGTTATTCATGCCAAATCAACTGACCTCAGGAGTTCACTCCCTAACAGGATATGAGGGGTCAAACTTAGTCCATTCCACATCATTTTGAAAAACATGGGCATCAGTGAGCATGTGGAGTGTCATTTTATGTTTTTTTTAATCAGCTTGTCATAGATATGATAATATTTTTGATATTTGATTCTTTACAGGTGGTGCTAGCCCTCTAGGAGCCACTCCCAGAAGGTTAAAAATGACAAATTAAAAAAGAAAATACATATGGGATATTATTTACAATAATTTCAAGGTCATTGATTATGAATGTGATTTGAATTTTGATCCTTTACTAAGGTCTAGCCCACCATGGGTGAAAAATGACAAATTTCTATTACAATTGAAAATATTTAGACTTTAAATATTTAAATTGAAGTACACTTTATAATATTTCAAATATCTGACACAACTCTTCTTGTTTAATATGTGCTTCATTACATTATTCTTATGAACACCTCGACTTAGGGCGGCTTACGCTAATGCATATGTTTTTCTGATTCAGATTTAGCTTACACATAGTAATTCTGTTGTTTTTATATATAAATGGTCTCATGCATTTTCATCTCATGAGAGCTGATACAGTTCAAATGAAATCTGATACACAAGCAATTCTCTTGAGGCTTTTATCTGCACAAAAGGAAGTTCAAATCAATTGGGACATCTTAATGTGACAAATCCCTAAGTCCGAGTAAATGGCTGAAAAATCCAAAGAATGGCTGTCCTTACCACAGAATCATGTCAATATTTATCTTGCCAGTTTATCTTTCTGTTCTTCCTGCATTTGATGTCTTGTGAAGATATTCTGCAATACACCAATTTCAACCCCTAGTCTCCGCTAACAGTATGACGTGTTTTTGCAAATCCAAATCTATGTCTTCTTCACTTGCAACTTGGGCATTGATATGTAGCTTTGACACTAATCATTCCCAGTAGGAGATAAATATCAGTGTAACTAGTGTAAATGTGTCATTACTGACCACCACCATCATGGGGTGACCCAGACTCCAGACACAAGTGCACAAACACGGGTTCAAATAAAAACTCATTTACTGTACAAAGGTACCTTTTACAGGTTCTTCTTCCAAAAGCACAACCACAGATCCAGTCACACTCCAATATCTTCTTTCACTCTCCCCCAGGCAAGCCTTGTCCTCCACCTCCCAAGTCCAACTAGCCTGTGTGAGGTAGATGAGCTCTGTTTATGATAGACCCTCAAGTACTTCCGGTGCCACGGCACTGCGTGGCATATTGGCAGATGATCCACAAAACAGGACGGCCTTTTCCCGGCAGACCCACTTGGTGGCACTCAAGGGTCCCAGAAGAACTGCTTTTTTGAGCTACAAGTCCCATGCAACCATGAAGGCGTCCAAACTGGGACTGTGCCAGAGAAGCACTCCTATCTATCATGCTGGGGAAACAATCCATCTCTGATACACACCCTCCCCAAGACCACCCATTATTCTGTCTTTCAGACTGGGATGAGAACTGGGAATCATCCCAGCTGGGCTGCTCCTCCATCCCTGCAGTCGGTCTCTGATGGCCTCCCAGTTGCGTAACGTATTACGCTCCATCCGTCCCAGTGGGGATGCCATTCCATCCGTTACGGCATTCACATGAGATATAGAATCCCTCATTCTTTTTTTTGATTCTGTTTAATCACCTTGTGATCCCAAAGAGGCAACTCACCTTCAGTGTGCTGCTATGAGCAAAACAACATTTTTACTACAAGTTTACCCAACTCGCCTTTACTGTCATTCCGCTGCTCATTTCCTTTTGTAACCTAACCTGCTAAAAAAATCCACATGTGGACTCAATATTGTATTTTGAATATATTTTCCTTTGATCTTATAGTGCACAGTATTCCCAATATAACCTTACTTTTTATTTGCCTCCATCTTTGTTTGTTGCATTGAGAATTAAAATGTTAAATCAACACACATCCCTAAATTCTTTTTGGACTCTCTGCTATGTGTCAGGGTCATCCTTCTTTTCTTTATAATTAATTTTACTTTTACCGTCATTTAGCACCTTGCATTTCCCTGCATTAAATTGTGCTGTGTGTGCAGTTTGTCAGATTATGTGACCTTTTGAATGATTTATTGCTTCTTCCTTCTCATTGACAATCCCTCCAGTTTTAATGTCATCTGCATATTTTACTTACTCCAGCTAAATCAATGTCATTAACCTGAATAACACAGACCCCACTGGAGAACCCCAGCAATGGTTTCACTCAGGGCTGTTGCCTTTTGGAACCCTGAGCTGTTTACCTATTTTATCAAAGGGGTGCAAAATCACCATCTCCTCTGTGTGGCCCCCACCAATCACAGGGTCCTAAGAATTTGCTTAACCTGCCAGGAAAAGAACCCTGGCCTCACTCCATGAGCAGTAATCTCCTCTTATCTGTGCCCTTTCTCTCCTGATTATTACACCACTGTCCATCTCATTAAGGAAACAACAACAATTACCCAGAACAGCAGAGTATATTTAAAATAAGTATCATTCATTCATTCATTTTCCACTGCTTATCCAAAACTGGGTCACGGAGGCAATAGTCTTAGCAGTGAGGCCCAAACATCCTTTTCCCCAGCCACACTTGCCAGCTTTTATGCTGGGATCTCCTCCCAGCTGGTCGCACCGATAAAACCTCTACAGGGAGTCATCCATATCAGATGCTTGAACCACCTCAGTTGGCTCCTCTTGATTTGGAGGGTCAGCTGCTCAACTCCAAGCCTCTCCCAGATGTTTGCGCTTCTCACCCATCTCTAAGGGAGAGCCCGTCCACCCTGTGGAGAAAGCTCATTTCGGCCGCTTGTACCCACAATCTCATTTTTCAGTCATTATCCAAAGCTCATGACCATAGGTGAGGCAGAGACGTACATCGACTAGTAAATTGAGAGCTTCGCCTTCTGGCTTGGCTCAGCTCCTTCTTCACCACTACAGATCAGTACAGCAACCAGAATATACTTTTAAAATAAGTCATTGAAACAAACGTGTCACAAAAGAAACAATACATTTGAGCTGTACAACTTCCTATATTGAGCCCTCAGTCTTCTCATTGTGTTTGCAGTCATAACAATGCAAGGTATTATTTCAAATATACTAATTAAAACTTCCGAAGCTCGATATTTACAGGAAACTGAATCTTAAAAAGTATCCAATCAAACATCCAATCAAATCTTCTCTAGTCAATATGTTTTGCAATTTGTTTTCCTTCTTCAGGGCCAGGTAGACAAACGTCATTTGAAGACAATAAATCATGTAACAACCTTGTTGACACTATTATAGAACGATGTACAGGGCTACAGGGGTTGAATTATGAGGAAAGATTAAAAGAGCTGAGCCTATACAGTTTAAGCAAAAGAAGATTAAGAGGTGACATGATTGAAATGTTTAAAATTATAAAGGGAATTAGTATAGTGGATCGAGACTGCTATTTTAAAAAGAACACAGGGACACATTTGGAAACTTGTTAAGGGTAAATTTCACACAAACATTGGGATGTTTTTCTTTACACAAAGAACCATAGACTCTTGGAATAAGCTACCAAGTAGTGTGGTAGACAGTAAGACTCAACTTGATGTTTTTTGGAAGAAATAAGTGGATAGTACTGGCAAGCTTTGTTGGGTTGAATGGCCTGTTCTTGTCTAGATTGTTCTAATGTTCTGTAAATTACAGTCAATACTCATCTGCGGTAATCTCAGTATCAAGACAAGAATACAACACGAACATCCTCCATGCATCTCCAGTCCTACACTGCCTATATGAGTTGTGGCTTGTGTGCCGTTTATTCCCTGCTACTTTAATCTCTCCTGCTTACATTACCCAATTTACATCAATTGAATATCTTAATGGCATTTGAAGCTCTTAAAACCAATTCATGTCATAATGTCACAATTTTAACCATGACAAATATGTTTTTCAGTTACCTGTTTTACATTATTATTATTATTATTATCCATCCATCCATCCATTTTCCAACCCGCTGAATCCGAACACAGGGTCACGGGGGTCTGCTGGAGCCAATCCCAGCCAACACAGGGCACAAGGCAGGGAACCAATCCCGGGCAGGGTGCCAACCCACCGCAGGACACACACAAACACACCCACACACCAAGCACACACTAGGGCCAATTTAGAATCACCAATCCACCTAACCTGCATGTCTTTGGACCGTGGGAGGAAACCGGAGCGCCTGGAGGAAACCCACGCAGACACGGGGAGAACATGCAAACTCCACGCAGGGAGGACCCGGGAAGCGAACCCGGGTCCCCAGGTCTCCCAACTGCAAGGCAGCAGCGCTACCCACTGCGCCACCGTGCCGCCATTATTATTATTATTATTATTATTATATACTCTCCTGATTATTGGCCAAACTGCAGTCCAGCTTCATAAATTGGTGCTGATAGCAACGACTTCAAGCTTTGGAATTAGTTGATAATATGGGGATATAACAAAGGATTCTGGAAAGTCCAACTAAAATCCTGATTGCCTTTTTAAACATTCTCCTCTTAGAAACTCATGTTTGCTTTCATTTACAATATTGTTTTATTCAAGTGGTTTTCTAGATCATGTCCAACTTATAATTTCCTTATATTATACAAGGCAGAGGTAAAGCTTATTGACTGGAAGTGGTGGTGGTTCTGTGGCTAAAGGAGTTGGGCTGGTAACTTGAAGGTTCCCGGCTCAAATCCTGGCAGTGACAGAAGGAATTCTACTCCGTTGGGCCCTTTAGCAAGGCCCTTAACCTGCAATTGCTCCAGGGGCACTGTACAAATAGCTGACCCTACGCTCTGACCCCAAAACTCTCTGGAGAGTAAGTTGGAGTATGCGAAAAATGACAAACTCCTAATACAAGAAATTGTGTATGGAGATAAAAAAAATCAGTAAGTACTCCATTGTAGTATGTTGAAGTTGTCTTGGTGCTGTTAGTTTTCAGCACACGTAAACTAAGTGAAGCACGTCTGTTTCTTCAGTTTATACTGATGGAGATGCATTTGTCCAGAATTTCAAAAATTTTGCTGTTTCAGCTTGCTTCATAGAAAGATTCAAGCAATGAGTATGGCACATATGCAAATAATTCTACAGTCCAAGTATCTTTGTTGTAAAAGTTTTAGTAAAATTCAAAGCAAAACAGTTCACGCAAAAATAGAGAAAAATGGATAATACACAAAAAAGAAATAAATCCTCTATAAGATATTTCTGTTTAAAGCTTACCTATCTTGTTACATTTCTCTGTACGCTCTCTTGTATGCTCTCTACATGTACATATACTACTTGTGCTCATAGGCCAGAGAACTGTATGCCATTGTATCCTTCTGTTTGCAAGCAAATCTAACAGTTCATGTTTCTGCTTAACTAACAGAATGACTGAAATTCTATTATTACACTAATTGAACATGCGGACCTACAGTCCTGAAATAAAAGAGAACGGAAAGGGATGAAATTCACCAACATAATGATCAAGTGGCTTATCAATTCTGAACATGTACTGCCATGTACTGGGGGATTATGAACATCATGGCAAAGACAAGGAGAGTTTGACATGGCATATGTGTTCCTCCGGTCCTCAAATAAAGGGGAGTGGAAAATGTAGGCAGAGCTGAAGCATAGAAAGTGTTAGCATTAGTGAAATCATGAAGTGTTCAAAAGAAATGAGGAGATATGTCAGTATTTTCTGGTCTGGAAAGTGTCTAAGCTCTTTGTCAGGGTGTGCAATGTAAAGACTCGTGTAGGCAGGAATTTAGCTTTATGTCCTGGGAGACAACTGAGTGTGTTTGGCGGAGTCTTCGTCTGTATTGGTTGGAGATCCTGGCATGTCAGTGGGCCAGAGTGTTCGCCTGGTGTTCACTTGGCCTATTGATTTAGGCATAATGGTCTGTCTTTGCTGGTTTTTAGTGAATAAAAGGTGGCCAGGACATCGTCAGGGTTTTGGAGTGTCAGACTCATGTGAGTATGGACCACGGAAAGCATCTATAGTGGGGGCCTGAAGGTGGGGGTAATAATAGTGAAAGAAATTGCAGCATACTCCATATTAAAGGACATTATCGATAGCATATTTGATAATGTTATTTCAATGATGATGCTGTTTAAACTTTGTGGGTGCTTGTCAAATCGTCTGACGCAGTGCCTGATGAGAATTGCTTTGCTACAAGTTTGCTGATAAGATGAATATATTGGGAGTGAGGAGAGGGGTTTATGTACATTAAACTGTTACCTTCCTAGATCAGTGGTACACATTTGATTGATTGAGAAACAGTATAGTTTGGAGATTCTTTTTGCAAGGTGAAATGTCAAGCTTTTTTATTGAGTTAATTTCGCTGTAATTATTGGCACATCACTATAGGCTAAAAATAACCTCAACCTGAGCCCAGGTGGTCCCCCCCTTCCAAGGTCTGTGTATGTGAATGATGAAGAGAATCATCAGGCCTGTGTTACCAAGGTCCCCATCAGCACATCTCAGCACATTACTTTTCCTGTCAGATATGTGGAGTGAACACATATCAGAGCAGGTGGTTCATGCACCTTTCATGAAAGACAGAACTCCCAGTCACTCCACTGAGATGACTGCAATGGTGTTCTGTTGCTGAGGTTGATTTCATGTCAGACCTGTTATGTGATTGCCCAGCCATAGTATATGTGTCATTGATGTCACATGTTGTGCACTGCTGGCCTATCCTTTTAGTGCTGCACTAAGACGTGCATCTCGTTTCAAACCCTTAAGTTGCGGTGACTGTGGGCCACATCTTTAATTTATGAGTCACATTCATTTTAGAATAGGGGTGTGATAAGCAATGTGGCATTCCCTGTCAGTGGAATACTCGGCTGTGTTATCAGGTATGTTGTAAATCAGTAGGGCGCTTGGAGGAAGCAAAGGTCTTAACGCCATGAAATGGAAACAAATGTGATAACCGACAACACCTTCAAACTTTTAAACACCATGACAAAGAAGACATTTTTTAACAGTGCAGATTAAAGGAATACTCTACTCAGAAATTATGTTTTATGTGTTATTTACCTCATGTAGTTAGTAGTGATGGCGGAGAAAAACTGTTAATCTAATGTTTTCGTGGTGAAAGGACATAACAAACTTTCTCATATGATGGGACCCAATGATAGCCAACGCTGGACAATAGAAAAAAAATTTCACGTTACTCGTGTTGCATAATCCACACATCAAGTCATCCAGTCGTATGCTCACAATGGGAAAAAACGCATGCATTTTTTGTTAAAATATCTCTCTTTTATAATAAAAAAATCCTTGGGACGAGATAAAACTTTTTAGCCTGGGACAATACATGACTTTTTCAGAGAGATACATTCATGTCCCGCAAGACGAGACTTTGTGCCAAGATATTTTACCACGCCCAGGGCCGAAAATAAAAGACAAAGAGTAGAACGTCATAAAGAATTCAAAAACCTTGGCATGATACACATACAGAGCAGGTTAGAGATAATGAAAGTACTACAATTCGAAAGTCTCAAATAAATGATAGTAACGATCGCAAACAAACGGAAATTATTACTCAGTGAAATAGCGGGACAGCAAAAAGAGATCGAATATATTGTTTGGATTTAAACTTTAAGTTACAGACTTGTAGATCATCTAATTCGTGTTGGCATCAGGGAAAAGTAATGTTTCTTCCCAATGAAGAGGCCTATCTTCGAGAATTAAAAGATTTGTTGTTTGGTGAAAGTGAAATCCGCGTACAGTACGTGAGCGGCAGAGATGTGAAGTGGATGGAACATAGCGCAGGCCGGGGGTGGGGGGTTGGCGAGCAAAGCAAGTTGCTAAATAAATAACTCTGGAAAATGAAAGTAGTCCACAAACAGGATGCCCCTTCACATGGGATCAAGCTATCGAATTGAAGACAGGAATGTTAACCAATGAATGAGGAGGAGAGGTGTTTCTCCGAAAAGTCTGACCGGAAACCCACCCATATTTCTTGCACAGTTTTGAGTACCAGATTGCTATTTTCTTCTTCCAAAGAAAATCTGAGAATTTTCGACACAGTTCCAGAGAGGAGCCTTCCTCATTTATCTTCCATCTAACATTTATAGACTACTGGAGTGAGACATGTGAATGGTATACGCATCAGGTCAGTGTTTATTTTCATATGGCCAAACCCAATATAATGAACCTGTTGGACTCAGCCTTCACTGGACCTTTGGTTCTCTTGGATATTTAGGTCATTAAATTCCCAGTTAGATCTTTCCATTGGCTAGTGGGTTAGGTTGACTGTGACTGTCTCAGACTGTCAAGCTACCACCCTCCTGTTTTTAGTTTGCTCTCTTTATTTATGGGGCTTCTTATGCAACCTCACTCTTTTGTGCCTGGAGTGGTGCTATCAGACCATAAATGAAATAGTCGGCATCAATGCTCATGGTGACCCAGTAACTAGTAACTTGCAGGAATAAGTTTCCTTCTGTTTGTCTATCCATTGTCTGGACCCAAACAGTCAACATGTAGGGTGCAGCAGTTGTATACCAGTCCATTAATTTGGATACACAAATGTATCAGATTCATTCTCAATTAGTTTTCAGTTAAAATGTTTGCCTTTGGAAACTGGGAGGAAACCCCTCACAGATAATGTGAAAAGTCTGCATTGTGAGTGATCTGGCACCGAACTAAACCTGCATCTCCGCAGCCATAAAATATCAGATTTGACCATCACATCACCCTGATTAAATACAGTTACCTCTTTTAGTTTATACTTATACTTTAAAAATCCACGCCCTCCCAGCCACTTGACTTTGAATTAAATGTGACCCTCTTTCTTCATACTTTTCCACTATTCTACAAGTCTTCATAAACATCTGCCAATGCATTTTCAAACCGTTTTTGTTGGGGCAGGACCTGTGTTCAGTCACAACAAGGCTGAAGCCAACCTGGATGGTACACCAAGCCATCACTGGGCACACGCACACACATGCACAACCAATTTGAAATGTCCAATCAGTATAACAACAACTTTGGAAGGAAAACCTACAGAGACACAGAGACAAAACCAAACTCTACAAAGAGATTTGAAATGAGGAGCCTTGCAACAGCAATACCAACCACTGTGCCACCTTGCCATCCATTTTTAACTGTATTTGTGTAAAATATGTGCAATAAGCCAAGTGGTATTGATATGATAGGATTTCATAGTTTGAAGAAACTCTAGTAATAAAATGTTGTGTACACAGGGAAATTACATTCATAAGTCAAAAGTCAGAGCAAGCGTAGCTGTGTGATGTCACAGTGCCCAAGGCTATGAAGCTGCAGACAGTGGCTGTGACCCTAGATATAGATGACTGCTTTGGCTCACCATCATTCAGACGTACTTCTTACCGTATATGGCGCTCTAGGTTCTCGTCAAAGACCAGCCTAGTTGCGCCGTGCTGATGATGGACAGGGAGCTCTCCTAATTAAAGGGGGTTTGCACTTTTGTTTCCTCCCACATTTCAAAGATGTGCAGGTCGGTTTGGCTGGTGACTCTAAATTGACTCTCAGCGTCTAGGTGTGTGCGTGAGTGTGTCCTGGACCGCCGTCCCCCCAGGGTTTATTTCACCTTTGTGCTCAGGTCTCTATGACCACTTAGTAGACCGTGAAGGTTCATAAAATGGGTTGATGGATTGAAAAGTGTTTAGGTGCTCAGTTGAGAATGAGAACTGATAAGAAACTGGACTGAGGCCAGAAATATTTTGAAAAATAGCTCTTTGATTTTTTTTTTTTCCATTTTCCATAATTTAACACAAAATGAATCCACTGCAGAAAGGCACAGTGGTTAGCGTTCCCAGGCTCCACCATTTAATGTTTCTTGGCCTGGCTCAGATTGCTCGCTCTGTCTTCTCTAAACATCTTGCTTAGAAACACGAACCGATTGAAGATGTAGATTAAGCCACCTCATGGGAAAATAATTGCAGTGCAATTGTTGCCGGGACTGTGGAGACTTGCTTATGGAAACAATTAGAAGAGAACGTCATTTATGAGGCACAGCTGGAGCAAAGTTTTAAAAAAGGCAGCAACAGTTTCGTGTTCCCTTGTCCCTGTTCTTATTTTAGCTGAGCCGAAGTGTAAATTTGAAACAACGACAGAGAACTCCAACTTGCCACAATACTTGTGGTCTGCTTTTTGTCCCCACATGAAGAGCAAGACACTGTTTTATGACCATTAAAGGCTTTTCTTTCATTTGTCAGGGCTGTGTTTCTCACTCGATTTATTATTTTCACTTGGAATGCAGCAACATGTACTGGCATCCCATCCACATTTGGTTCCTGCTGTGTTCCTTGTGCTGCTGAGGGAGGCTGAGGCTCCTTGTGAGGCTGAAATGCAAAATATGGGATCAGAAAAATGAAGCCTGGATATTGTATACTGGTATGTGACGTATGTCCCTTAATCCACAATGAAAGGCGCTGTATAAAATAAAGAGTAATTTTGTGCACAGTCTGATGTTTTTAAATGTTTAATGAATTTCCCCAAGCAATATAGCGGAACGCATGGATGTTGAGTTAATTAAACACTACTTTTTAGAGAATATTCAGTAAATGTCAAACAAAAAATAAACAAACATAAAACGAAAGGGACTGGCACAATGTATGGTGTTGATTTTTTATGGATCCTGCATCCAGGGTTTGTTTTAAACAAAAGAAGATAAAGAGGAGACATGATTGAAGAGTTTAAAATTATGAAGTGAATTAGTACAGTGGATCGAGACTGCTATTTTCAAATGAGTTCATCAAGAACACAGGGACACATTTGGAAACTTGTTAAGGGTAAATTTCACACAAACATTAGGAAGTTTTTCTTCACAAAGAGAACAACAGACACTTGGAATAAGTTACCAAGTAGTGTGGCAGACAGTAAGACTTTAGGGACCTCTAAAACTCAACTTGCTGTTATTTTTTAAGAATTAAGTGGATAGAACTGGCGAGCTTTGTTGGGCTGAATGGTCCGTTCTCGTCTAGATTGTTCTAATGTTCTAATTTGTTGCCTCTAGGGCAAGGGTTCCCAACCAATGGTAAATTTCGACTACTCAAGGGGTAAATCTGCTTAAAAAAGATAAAGTTGCAAAGAAAACGCCTAGTACTACAAAATCATAGGTGAAAAACAAGACAAGTTATTTTACTGATGTCTTCTCAGTGTGTTTCGTTGTGCTATATTGGTATCTATTCATCATTAGTTGTTTTTAAATAAGTGAAATAGCATTATTATATGAGATTATTACTGTTATCCATCCATCCATTTTCCAACCCACTGAATCCGAACACAGGGTCACGGGGGTCTGCTGGAGCCAATCCCAGCCAACACAGGGCACAAGGCAGGAACCAATCCTGGGCAGGGTGCCAACCCACCGCAGGACACACACAAACACACCCACACACACTAGGGCCAATTTAGAATCTCCAATCCACCTAACCTGCATGTCTTTGGACTGTGGGAGGAAGCCGGAGCGCCCGGAGGAAACCCACGCAGACACGGGGAGAACATGCAAACTCCACGCAGGGAGGACCTGGGAAGCGAACCCAGGTCTCCTAACTGCGAGGCAGCAGCGCTACCACTGCGCCACCGTGCCGCCCTATTACTGTTATTTGAAGTTAAAATAAAAATGTTAAAAACAGTGTCTTAAAATTCCCCTTCTGTTGACCGCTTTATTATGGTAGACGTATAAACTCAAATTACTGAACAAAACAGGGTGGCGATAAATTTACTTTGGAAAAGTTGCCATGAGGTAAATGGGCTGAAAAAGGTTGGGAGCCCCTGCTCTAGGGAGTCTACATAGGTTTTCCCCTATTATTCTGGTTTTTCCTCTGCCCTCCAAATTTGTGAATTTCAATTAATTAGAACATCGAAATGAACTGTATGTGAGTGTGGAGGTGGATGATTTTAAAATGATTAGTATGGACGTGAATGAGTGAGTGACTGGACCTTGTCATTGACTGCAACCACATCCATGGTAAGCTCCTGCTTTGAGCCAAATGATGTTAGGTTAGGCTCCGCACCCCTATGGCCTTTAAAAAGATAAAATGGAAGGTAGCCAAAAACAGAAAGGGTACTGTGATGGACTGGTACCTCACCTTATTTAAAATACTACTAGGACTGAATGATTTTGAAACTGATTGATGGTGAAAAACAAAACATAAAAATATACAGAATTCACCCTGCAAAAAAAAAAAAAAATTAAAATTAAGTTGCTTATTTTTGTCTGATTTAAGTCAAACAATTTTTGTAGTGTGGTGGAAAAGAGAATTTCTTTGCAGATCCACGGACCCAGTTCACCCAGCTCTCACCCTGTTTATTTCCAGTTTCCATGTTCTATTGGCTGCGTCTCAACAATTTATGTTTTACGGGTGCTTGGCTCCCACAGATTGTCCTGAAGTGAAGGTGTTTCCCCTACAATAGACTGGCATTCTCTTGAGGTTTAATCCCTGCTGTGTACCCAATGTTGTCGAAATAGGTATGGGCTTCCTGGGATGGTGTAATGGGAAAAAGTGGCCCTTGAAAGGATGGAATTCATCCATCCATCCATCCATTTTCCAACCCGCTAAATTTGAAAACAGGGTCACGGGGGTCTGCTGGAGCCAATCCCAGCCAACACAGGGCACAAGGCAGGAACCAATCCCAGGCAGGGTGCCAACCCACCGCAGGACACACACAAACACACCCACACACCAAGCACACACTAGGGCCAATTTAGAATCGCAGATCCACTTAACCTACATGTCTTTGGACTGTGGAGGAAACCGGATCGCCTGGAGGAAACCCACGCAGACACGGGGAGAACATGCAAACTCCACGCAGGGAGGACCCGGGAAGTGAACCCAGGTCTCCTAACTGCGAGGCAGCAGTGCTACCACTGCACCACCATGCCGATGGAATTCATGAATATGAATATATCATATCAAGTCATTTTGTGACCTGCTTAATCCAGACCAGCCTTTTGAGGGACGGGGTATGGTGGTGGCCAGAGCCCATCCTAGCTAACACAGGGTGCAAGGCAGAAACCAACCCTGAACAGTGTGACAGTCCATCTCAGGGAGAACACACACACACACACACGCGCACACACACACTAGGGCTGATTTAGCATCACAGATTCTCCTATACTGCATGGCTTTGCACAATGGAGATAAACCAGAGCACCTGAAGGAAACCCACGAACACAGCCACAGCGAGAACATGCACCCTCCACACCTGAAAGACCCAGGATGTGAACCCTGGTCACCTTACCAGTGCTACCCCTTGTAATAAATATTAGATTAGAAACACCAAGGCTGTACATCACTCAAACCTAAGGATGGTGGCTCTGATGTTGGAAGGGCAGTGCCTTCCACCTTCCTTCTGGGTCCCCTGTGCCTTCTAGAGAACCATTGGGAACGGGTCATTTTCCAAAAAAATGTAACCGGTCAGAAGTGGTTTTAGGAAATGAAGGGGTTGAGGTTCAATGATGTTCTTCCTTCAATAAACTCCTACTTTATATAGCAGCTTAAATAATGCAAACTAATAAGAACTCCACCTGGTTGTTGTTAATATGATGCTAAGATCACAGCCTGCTCTCCATCCTGCTGGTACATAATGGGTATTAATTTCATGGACGCCTTTTAAACATTTAAACTTTTAGTGGTGTGGAACACAATGTCTGATTGTCTGACAGCATGACCCTCAGCAAGTTTCTTGAGTACCAAAATACACAAAAACAATTGAAATGCATCTTGGAAGTCACCTTAGGGCTACAATAATAATAATAACTTGCACGTGTTTTGAAGGAAGCTTTACTGAAACTTTGGTGGTAGGAAAGCCCCTGGCTTCCACATGACAAACGCATTAAAGAGATCCACCAAGGATATCAAGTGACAGTTTCTTTCATTTTATGTGGGGATGTTAGGTTATTTTCACATGAAAACTCCACAGAGTCAGTTTCCAGGCAGAGATTTGAATTTAGCCGACCAGAGCTGTCAGGCAGTAGCACAATCCAATGCACTGCCATGCCACGTGCACCACACACACACCACAACCTGGGCTTACAGTTGCTTTCAGGACCCTCCGATGGTGTCATGTTTTGTGACACACTGCATTATCTATCTATCTATCTATCTATCTATCTATCTATCTATCTATCTATCTATCTATCTATCTATCTATCTATCTATCTATCTATCTATCTATCTATCTATCTATCTATCTATCTATCTATCTATCTATCTATCTATCTATCTATCTATCTATCTATCTATCTATCTCTGTTTCTGTAGCCTTTAAACCAAGACATGTTTCCTTTTTTGAAGTCATTCATTGAGAGTGCTCACACCAATGTCACCCTCTCCATATGTTACTGAGGACACTCACTCCATCTAGACAGACAGTCTCCAACTTTTTAACAATGAAGCATTTAGGTATTTGTAGCTTTCAGCTTGCTGTAGTTGTGCTGCCTGACATGGTCACGAGTGAATCAGGGAGCTCTCAGGTTCTTGTAACTGGACATGGGCTCTCCTCCTTCCTCAAGCACCATTTCTTGTCAGTCAGGAAAAAGCAGATCCAGGTGGATCCCCTCAGGCAGTGAACACATCCCATGAGGCCTCTCTTTCCACTTATCCTTCCTCAAACACTTTCTTTTGAACTTTGTCGTGCTCCACGTTCTGCTAATGGCTAACTGCTTACAGGCGGGGGCACAAGCTGATTATCATAAGCATACTTGATAAGATGCAGCTGTTGGGTTTTCATCTGCAGTAAATATCTTCAGTGAGTGTGAGAGTGGATGAATGAGGGAGACTGGGGTGCGATAGAATGGCACCCTCTCCAGGGGTTGGCTCCAGCATTCCAGCCAGTGCTGCTAGGATATGCTCCAGCACAAACTTGAAATGGATTCATTAGCATTGACAAGTCTAGCAAAGACAACGTTTTGACTTTGTGTGGTATTTCTTACCTCATATGGGTATGTGAGCGAGTGCGGCTAGTGATAAACTGGCAATCAAATCAAATCAAACTGTATTTCTCACATACAATTATACACAAATTGTAGTGCAATGATTAGTCACAGAAGCTCGAGAAAATGTAACGATTATTAAAAAGAGAAAAAGAAAACCAAAAACACATGAAATCATAATATAAATTGTTGCTTGGATAATAAGAGGGCTGCTGCTGTCAACGATTGGCCTGTAGGTAGCAGTAAGATGGTGAGACCTGCTCAGTTGTGCCACAAATTGAGGACATTGACACTCGGACAGAGCAGAACCAGCTTATTGTGACCAAAAATGGAACATTGCTAGTAGAAGGTTTGTTCATTCTGATGTTCCCCTGGTTGAAGTCACCAGCATTCAAGGGTCAGAATGAATCCTTCGTTAACAGAATGAATCATTTCTGTTTTTGTGTTCATAACATTTATCAGGATAATGTAACTTATCTCCATAGCCAGGAACATGAATAAATTCAGTCATTATGTCAATGACCGCATAACACATTTTAGTTTTAATTATAATGTGCTCACTTTTTCACCATTGCTCATTCACTCATTTCCAGTCCCTCTCTTGTCCTTTCCACTGTATCTGACAGTTTCTAATGAAAAACCGTCCAACATTAAAATAGCATCTGAAACAAGAAGTTTAAGCTGTTTCTCTGCAATAAACAAATGTCACAGCTCGATGTGACTCACAATGACATGTACAAATTCATCCAACTTATTTAAAAGATATGGAGACAGGCTAGTTCTCAATACTTTCCTCCTTACCTTTATCTTTCATCCTTATTCTTTCTATTTTTGGATGAGCCGCTCTTGTGGTAAGGTGCAATGGGCAATGGTGACCACAGGGCTGCCATCTGAGTACATAAACATTTAATATATCTCACAATACATTCTTAGTGCCTCTTACATTTTCAGATGTCATCAGAGTCGTCTCACCCTGTAATGACTTTCAAATTCCCAGGTCGTCCAAAACACAGTTAATTTACTATTAATAGTAATATGTTTCTGCCTTATGCCCATGTAACTTTGAAGTAGATTAAGTGAAGCTGACAATGGATGGAGGACATTAGTGCTAAATATACAGTTGTAATAATACTGATAATAAAATTATATAAATAACTCATACATAATTTATAAAAAATGTGAAAGGAGTGTTTATTTACTGCAGCTCTCTGAGAGCTTTATCATTGTAAGGACATTTCCTAGTTCTGTCTTATAACTCACTATATGCTCCACATTGTGCTTAAATGAGAGGTGTTGTGAGATCATCTGTATGTGTGGGTTTTTGTCATTAGTCCAGTGGTTTGAATATCATTGCATCTATTATTGTGGTTGTTCACCTACAGGGTGTTGACAATGGGATCCCACATGTCTGTACTGTAAGGAAAAGAGCATACACAAAAATTCTGAAGAGGCATTCCGCAGAGTGTCTGGTTCATGCACCTTTCCCAGGACACTGTTGCCATTTTCCACCCACAGGACGCCTTCACTGGCACACTTACAAGCACAATGCTGATGAAATTGCTGCTCAAGTTCTAGGCCTGGGAGTCTGGCCCTCCCTTTGTGTAACATGCTCAAGAATTAGCAAGTGGTGCTGTTTCCAACAGTGTCGGCTTCAAAGGGTTCCAAGTGTTTCAAAATAATCACCCTTTGACAAAGGTGTGGAAGCCTGAAGTTGGGAGGTGGGAGAGCCAATCCTTGTTGTTATGGCTAAGCTAAATAGGGATCTGCCATTTATTTAAAGCATATCTGCAACAACAGACAGCTGATGTGCTTGTCCCTGCCTTTGGAAAATCTAATAATAGAAAACATGATAAAAGTGTTATAACATGCCATGGAAACTGCCCTGTTTAGGCTTTTCCTCTACTTGCTTTGTATTTGTTAAATTGGTAATTCTTAATTGTCTTTATTCAGTTCAGTAGCCTAGTTGAGCAATTTATAAAACTAAAAACAACGTGTAAAGAGTTCATTAAACTGAGGACGGTTTTTTGGAATATATGTTTATTATCGGAACTGAAGTACATTAGAACCTTAGACAAGTTATGATGAGGAGAGGCCATTCAGCCTAACCAGCTCATCCATTCTAACCACCTCAATTATCCAGAATCACATCAAGTCGAGATTGAAAGGTCCTACTGTCCACCACATTACTTGCTAGTTTATTCCATGTGTCTAGGGTTTTTTGCTCCAAGAAAAACTTTGTAACATGTGTGCAAAATCTGCCCTTTACATGTTTCTAAACGTGCCCCTCTGTTCTTGTTGAAGAATTTATTTTAAAATACCGGCTAGGATCCACTGTACTAATTCTCTTCTTAATTTCAAACACTTCGATCATGTCACCTCCTAATTGTCATTTGATTAATCTGAAAAGGCTCAACTCCTTCAGTTGCTCCTCATAGCTCAAACCTGTCAGTGCTGGAATCAGCCTAGTTCCTCTCCTCTGGACTTTCTCCAGAGCTGCTATGTCTTTCTTGTAATTTGGGGACCAAAACTGTACACAGCACTCCGAGTGAGGTCTGACTAGTGTGTTAGATCACTTAAGCATAACCTCCTGGATTTGTATTCCACATATCATGAAAAATAACCTGACATACTGTTACCTTTCTTGATCACTTGTGTACACTGTCTGGATGCAGATGGTGATGAGTGTGCTATAACTGCTAATTTCCTTCTCATATGGGGTACTTTCAAGTTTCATACCTTCCACTGTGTATTCAAACCTAAACTCTTTTTATTTTTTATGTGTAATACTTCACATTTACTTACACTAAATTTAATCTGACACAAATCTGCCCAAGCCTGTATGCTGTCCAAATCCCTCTGTAATGATTTAGCTACATAATCTGCCCTACCACCAAGTGCAAACCTAGCCACCATATTGATGATACTGTTGTTCTGATTGTTTCTGAACATTAAAAAGAGCAGCAGCCTCAGCACTGATCCCTGAAGGACACCACCTTTAACATCACGTAATTTTGAAATAGTTCCCCTTACCTATTGCTTCTTGTGTTGGAGCCAATTTTGTACCCACCTACCAACCACACCAGATAAATACCAAAAAATCCAGATAAATAATATCATATGTGCCTCTCTGGTTGTATTATTTTGTTGCATCCTCCTACAATTCCAGAATATTAGTGAAATACAACCTTCCTTTCCAGAAGCCATGTTGAGCATTTGCTAATACTCCTGTTTGAGACATGTGCTCCTCGATGTTTTACTTAGTAATTCCTTCCATTCATTTACCTGTGATGCATGTTAAGCTAACTGGCCTACAGTTACTTGGATCAGCCCGATCACCCATTTTGTACAGTGGGATAATATTGCCCCCAGTCTTTATGAATTTCTCCATTATTTAGAAATTTTCAGAAAATATGTGCTAAGGGTTTATATATGTACAGTACTCTCTAACTTTCTTAATCACTTGAGGATAAATGTTACCTGTTCTTGGTGATCTTTTAGACATCAGCCTATTTAATCCAAGCAGTACTTCTATCTCTGCAATATCTAAGTCTCTCAGTACCCCCTTAGTAGTTCCTGTGACTTTTGGGAGGTGATTGACTTCATATCAACTACATATTATATATGGTTGGAGTGGCTCAGTGGTGCCATGGCTAATGCTAGTACATCAATCCTGGCCTGGTCACAGTTAGTGTGGACTCCTAACGTTTTTCCATAGGTACTATATTGTTTTGGTTTTTTTTTTTTTCTTAAGAAGGTTGTGTGTGCAATTTTAATTGGTAAATCTAATTTGGCCCAGTTTGTGTGTGGGTGTGCATAGTGATTGCCTGGAAGCCCACCCAGGGTTGGTTCCTGCCATGTGCTCAATGCCACAGGTAAAGGCTCTTACTTGGAAATTTCAAATTAAGTGGCTAATGGACACAGTGAATTTCAACAGGTGTTACTCCCTCTGCCCAAAGAAATCTTTCTACGGTGTTTTGTTCAACAATACTGCAATCCTGCAGCAAACCCTCCATGTTGATTTGACTTTGGTTTCAACTTGACAACTGGCAGACAGTTGATCTAAGTGTGGTTGAACCACCTACAGTGTACGCCATCATGAACATGTTGTATTGTGTCAGCTTGTACCCGTTGAGGTTACCGCATAATTTTCAGGTTACCTTTGCATTTGTAAGTATTGTACACTCTGTCCTCTTCTGTTGCTATCTTTTATTTGTAAATCTGTGTAAGTGCTCTTAGCTTGTGCTGAATTTTCATCCGACTACCCTTTTCTATTGTCTGATCTTTCGTGTTCCCTTTAACTTAACAGCACCCCACTCAGACTTATTTAGAGTTTCTAGGTCTGCTCAGTGGTACTCAGATCACAGATGTGCTGAAAGGCAGTTCATTTCTAATGCGCTGGCATTACTCATATTCACACCAACTGTTTTAGAAGGGCCTCTTAGAAAAGGCAGTGACTGAAGACAGGCCAATAATCTCTACAACTTTTGGAATTCTGTTTGTGAAGACAAAAGCAAAAATCACCCTAAACATAAGGCTTGCCTTTACCAGTTTCATTCTTGTGTGTAAATCGGCTCATCTTCATCTTCATCATGTTCATGTTCAGGGATTCTTGCACCTTGTGCAGATTAGACCCTCTGGGATTGAGTTTGGCCATTTTGTGTTACACAGTTGATCTCACAAAGGCTGAAGTACTCCTTGTGCGTTCACTTCGTCTTCCTCACACCCTGCCTCTGGGAACCCCCGGCCAGCAAATTCAGCATTTCCTTTCTCCCATCCCTGGCTAATTGTAGGATACATTATCTTGTGCACATCACTGCAAATATTTCCGATTTTACATCAGCATAGCTTGCATGAAGTCACTTCTATGGCAGTAAGGGTGCTCGGGTCACAATGAGAGACCTTGAAGTGAGCACTTGGTGTGGGCGTTCATCTCAAAGATGATCTGGGACCCCTTGCATTAAATTCAACATTGCCTAGCTGGAGAAAAGTTTGAAGGTGGGCAACCTTGTTTTTTGAATTATCTTAAATCAACACTGATCAAATTACACCATGGAAAGGCTATGTGATTTTCATGTGCTGGAAATGTCCTTATGCTCTGCAACACTCTCAGTGCTGTAATGTTTTTTCTTGTTATCACTACTGTTAATGTGGCTGTGTTCCCATGTGCAAGCATTCTTCCTTTCCTCCTCTTGCTGTCACTGTGGGACAGATCTGCTGCAGTTTGATGAATTGCTTTTGTCTTTGTTCCCAGGATGCCCAAGGGCCAGAGGTGAACCCTAAGGGAGTTAGTGGGGGCCTTGGACCATAAAGGCCAAGTTTAGATTACTTTGTGCTGGCAGAAAGAGGCCTGATGGAAGTGTCAGTTAAATAATTCAGTTTTGTTTATTTTTGCTATGGGGGCACCGTGGATAGTGCTGCTGCCTCACAGTCTAGACTCCTGGGTTCAAACCCTAACATGGTCACAGTCTGTGTGGATATTACATTTTCTTCTTGTGTCTGTATGGATTTTTCTCTGACACCCCAAAGATTGGCTTGTTGGACTAATTGGAAGGGTAGGTGTGAATTTCCATGGGTGGATCCTGGTAGAGGTCTGTGTCCTCATGAAAATCTTGTGGTGCCTGACTTAGGGATTATCTGCACAGGACTAAGTTAAGAATTGTGAGGGACGTGGTGGTATATTGTATTCATATGGTCGTTCAGAATGTAAATTTACCTCAGAGAAAATTACTTCTTGAAAAATAAGTCTCTCTATTATAAAAGTAAATCTTGAGACGAGACAAGAAAATTGCCAAGAGATTTTTTCAAATCACACACTCCTCTCAACCATTTACGGTTAACAGCCCACACCTTGGTGTGAATGCTTTTGTCAGACACAGTTGTTGCACTCTCAAATTTTTACGTTTTCCTCACTTTAAGTTCCCAATAAAAGAAGACTTATTATGTCCAAATCTTATTGAAGAATGTAATCCCGAAGGGTTATCAACAGAAGAAATGAGTATATGGGTCCTAGAACCGAGAAACGATGAAGTCAAACGAATTAACGTGAAAATTGTCGATCAGTTACACGGCAAATTGGTTAAATGTGTCTCAGTAGACTATGCTGAAACAGTTGCGGAAAATGAAAACAACAACTTAAAATATTCCGTAGAATATCTACAACTGTTAACACCGTCCGGCCTTCCACTGACTGAATTACTGTTAAAAGAAGGATGTATTGTAATGTTATTGCGTAATTTATGTATAAGTGATGGGCTATGCAATAGGACAAGATCAGTTGTATTCAAAATTGGTCAAACAATTCTGACATGTAAAATTTTAACAGGCGACAAGAAAGGTAATGTAGTACAACATTAGACACCAAAGGAGATCTTGATATGCCATTCGTATTAAAACGTTTACAGTGTCCCGTTAGAATAGCTTTTGCTATGGCAATTAACAAATCACAGGGACAAACATTCGAAAAAGTCGGTTTATTTATTAGAGAGAAAGAAACTATATTCACTCCCGAGCAGTTATACGTTGTGTTGTCACAATGCAACTCCAAACACAGAATCAAAATTCAATGCAATATTGACAAAAAGTTAATTCCAAATATTGTTTTAACTGAAGTCTTACAGTAAAAGTGTAAGTTTAAAAAATATTTGCTTGTTAATTTGAAAGCCAAGCAGAACAAAAACATATAACGCAATGAATATCTCTAATGCAACATGAAACATAATTTTCTTTCAATTTATTACATTTTACTATTTTTTACTATGGTTAATTACTCACAGTAATGTAAAATTGTTAGGTCTATTATGCATATGTAACAATTCCCATGAAAAAATAAATCTATTTAAATTGTACATCCGCTTCCCCATATGCGAGCGGCAGAGCTGTGCTAGTGCGTAGCACCCGTCCGGGGGCTGGCGAGGGAAGTGAGCAGGGGGCAGAGCCCCCTAGTAAATTATATAATTAATGGTTTAACTAATAAAACATAACATCAATACTATTTCACTGTAAAAGTCTATGCAAAATGATAAAGAAGATAAAGATGGCTTGCACAAGTCTGCGATGCAGCGACGTCTTGTTTTTTCTGTTTTTAATGGTGTTTTCAAATGAATTATTACCGGCAGTGTGAAGCATATGCTTGACAATTTGTAAGAGCAGATGCATGATAGCGATTCTGCTTCTGGTATGTATTGACTTGCCTTCGTGTGGATGAGTTTGACGCTGTGTCCCAATGGCACATTCACATCTTGTGCCTTGTGCTTGTGTTAGCTTTTACTCACTCATCTTGTAGATTCTTTTGTCAATCCACTTAGAATATGTGCCCCACTCGTGTACCTTTTAGTGGGAAAGATGGGAATATAGTTGGGATGGAACGTTTTTGTGAGTTGGCAGGGATGTAAGTCAATTTTTTTTAGGAATGAGTAGGAGCAATATGGAAAACTTAGTACTGCACAGACCTCCAGTTTTCCCTGATTGTGACCCTGGACTTAAATAACAAGGTTTGAACACATACTCTGTTTTGTTATTTTTGGGAACTGTGTGAACTACTGTACTTGAATGTAAACAGCATGTAGTTTCAGAATAAAATCTGTAAAGTCTAACTCCATACTTAGGTATAATTGGTTTGTCTTTTTTGGTAACAACCTCTGCTTGTACTGTATTTTTGACTACATTTCATCTCTCAATCCTCTAATTAAAATCTGTTTCATTCTTTCTTGTTGAGATGGTACAGCTGCACTAGGTACAAAAAAATTACATAGATTTCTGGATAAGAAATTGCACTGAACAAACATTTGAAAAATCTATGACAACTAAGTTGATTTTCTCTTAAACATTGTAACAATGTGTTAAATTATTGAGGCACCCTTATGCTTACCCTAATATTCACACTTACACCAGCCCTAACCCTAATTTTTGCAGGACACCGCTATCTGCTAGGACATAGGCGGCAGTGCTCCACATGCCCTCAATGTGGGGACACATGTGCAATAAACTAAGTGTGAGCTGTGCTGGTCTGCTAACATTTAAACTTATATAATAAATAATGTAACATGAGTGGATTAATCGATGGGAGAACATAAAGTATCAAATAAAAAGCAAAGCTCTAGCTGCCATAACTCTACAGGGCCTAATTCATAGCTAGCAGGTAAAGCAATCCAACTTTCAAAACTGCTGTCTTTAGCACTGAAATGTTGTGCTTCTCTCCCCCCAAATTTTGGCTGACTACTCCCTTGTCAACTGAAACTTTGTCCCTGCTTAACCCACCCCAAACCCCAAAAACTCCACCTGGATCAATCCTTGGAATCACTTGTGGAGGTCAGTATCATGCCTAGCAGACAACACACCTCAGAGGGTGACTGGAAAACCATCTGTTAGTAGCTGAAGTCAAAATCATGAGACAAAATCAAAGTCAGAAGGAATGCAGACAGTTCAAAAATCAGTGAAATCAAAGTAAAGATCAGGGTGCCTCAAAAATGTTCAAAGGATTTTGGAATCGGTGAAGAAGAATACCCCATATTCCATTGAGCTGTGATTGATAGGCCATGGCCTCAGAGGACATGCCCACCCCAAACAGTCCTATCAGCAATACTGTGGCTTTATAATACACAAATCAAAACTATAAACTATAACTACATCTCACAAATAATGAACCCAAAGGATAACTGAGTATAAAAATCTCCAAAAGAAGTAAACAATATTCAAAATAGGAGTTTCTGTCTGTCTGCCCATATTCTGCATGCTGTACCCACATTTGCATTATGTGCCATTAACTGGTGACACCCAACTACCAGCCCCATCCCCTATTGTATGCTAATACTTTGTCCCTTTTGTATGTCGAAAACTTTGTCAGCCAGGCAACCTATTACACCTGACACACGTTATGGTCTATGAAAGACATTCCTTCTTTGCCACTTTTCATGCAAATTAATAACAATAATATTACTATTAGTGAGGCGTCTGAGTGTCTGGGCTTGTGAGTGTCCTGGATAAAAACCAAGATCCAGGCCCTTAATGACCTTTTGGGCGCAGCCATCAGCAGTGTGTCTGCAAAGAGAGTGTCAGCCTTGTCGAGAGGTTTACTTACCTCGGCAGCAACATTCATGTCTCTGGTGACTCTTCCTATGAAGTCAGTAGATGGATTAGGGGGTCATGAGGTCGCTGGAAAGGGGTGTGTGGCGCTCCCGATATCTGTGCAAAAGGACGGAGGTCCAAGTCTTTAGAGTCCTGGTGCTTATATGGTTGCAATGACCTGAGACAAAGACTGGACTCCTTTGGTACTGTGTCTCTTTGGAAAATCCTTGGGTACTGCTGGTTTGACTTTGTGTTGAATGACTGGTTCCTCACGAGGCACATTACCTGCATTGTGAGGGAACGTCAGTTACGGCACTACGGTCATGTGGCGTGATTCCCAGAGGGTGATCTAACCCCCCGGATCCTCATTGTTGAGGACCTGAGTGGCTGGACCAGGCCAAGAGGATGCCCACATAATACCTGCTTGCGGCATATAGATGGTCATTTCCGGAGAGTGCGACTGGACCATGTGTCTGCCTGGGGGGTTGCCAACCAGGATCTCGAGCTGTTTCATTGTGTGGTGGGCACAACAACGTGCTGTACCAGTGCATGCTGCCCAACCTGACCTGATATTAGTATTAAATTTAATGGTGAAACAGATGAAATTAGAAGTTTTAACATAACTTTTACGATAAAAGGAAACTCTGCCACTTTAACTCTGGTTTGGAGTGGCTTAAAATGTCATGTTCTTGATAGTTTGAAATCACTACAGTATTCTACTTCTTCACAGCTTTATTATTGTTTATGCCTTTATTTGGTTGCATACATTGATTACATTCTTTATTTTTATTTTTTTTCTGTAGGAGAGAAGTGGTATAAGCGCCATCTAACCTACAAAATTGTGAACTGGCCCAAATCACTGTCCGAGGCGCAGGTGAAACTGGCTGTAAAGGTTGCCTTTGAACTGTGGAGCAATGTGTCAGCTCTTGCCTTCTGGGAAGTGGATGAAGGCCCTGCAGACATCCGATTGGCTTTCTACGATGGCGAACACAATGATGGAAGCTCCAATGCCTTCGACGGGCCAGGTGCTGAGACCTGTGTCATTGTAAGCTTCTCCCTTCAAATGGCTTTCAGCTGTCTGGCTAGTTTCTCTGTTGCATGCAGGAGCCAAAGAAGCAGATTTTGTTGGCTACCAAATGTATTTATAGTGCATGTTGCAACCTAATTAAGAACTCTGTCTTGTCCTCCATTATACTCTCTGGTCCTCTTCTGTATAGTGGACTCTTACTCGATGCTTTTTATTCTTTATTACAGCAGTATTAGCAGCTTATTTGCCAACAGCTTGCTCATCTTCTTCTGTCTGTCACTGCTGTACAGATGTTGGCCTTCTTCTAGCCACATCCTATTTATGCTGCGTTAACGTGCTATGGAAGTTTTTGGAGTTCCCTCTTATGATGTTTCATCTTCCCCCTTAACTGCAATCATATCAATTTCTAGCCATATTTTTGGGGAAAAATGCAAGGTCTTTGTTGATTTGCTACTTGGTCCAAACAAAAAGCAATAAAGATAAGCTCTAATTTTTTCACAAAATTATGGGCAAGCTAGAATGTGTTACATTTCTTCAGATAAAATGTGACCAAAACATTGTATTTATTTTTTAATTTTTATTGTTGACAAAGCTAAAGGGTCAATGCTACATCACAACTCAGAAAATTCTAGTACCTTGTTTTTGAGTTTTCCAACTGGGAGCTCCTACTTCAATGGACGTTCATACGAGGTTTCTGCTGTCAGTCTAATAGCACATGAATGCAGCAGTAGCTCAGGTGACTCTTATAAAAGTAATGTTCAGGGTTCCGGCTTCTTGATTTATTAAATTTACATGGCCAACTCAAGAACTACAGCAGAGCTCAGGGTCAAGTACAGCACTTCGCTCTTGTTGAGGTCATAATTATTCAGAATATGATATAATTAATTCCTTTAAAGATATATTTAAAGCTAATACATTGGCACTGGCAATGAAACACCACTGTCTCTTTCATTTTGTATTGTGCTTTTCAAGGATATAGTGCTGAACTCATTAGTGTGAGAACGCAGGCCGAGTTGAACTTGCATCTTTGTGATCTTCCTCCACTCTCTTACTCAGCAGGCTTTCCTTTTTGTTGGTACTTCTCCATCTTCATGCACTCAATTAGAAAAAAAAAAGGTTTCTACAGGTATTGTGTTTTATTCTATGAATTAGCCATCATTTTTGAAAGCAGCTTAACCAAGTCAAGATCACTGGCAGATGGTGGGAAACCAGCCGTGGATGCAGTGCCCACTCGTCACACCCAGTGGACCAGTTTAACTTCACCAGTTCTCCTAACATGTACATCATTGTGAGAACCTGGCAAAGAACCTACAGAGATGAAGATCTGAACCCAGGACTGTGGGGCAGCAGCACTGCCCATATTCACTATGCTGCCCATACTCATAAATGTAATACTTTTAAAGGATGTTAAAGGAGATGTTGCTTGGCTGAATCCTCACCTCAGCAACACTTTTTCTTTCTTTTACCTTTGGTATCCATTGCAAAATGGCTAAATGCTATGAGCAGGTTAAGAAAATGGATGGATGGTTGTATAGTTCCAATTTCATGCATGCAGAGTTGTATCGTTTGCGGACGAGTCGCCTCATTTTCCCCTTGAATCAACAACTGCATGCAAAGAAGGGTTATACCACCTGAGAAGGGGCTGTTTTTTTTTACAGATTTACTAATTGTGTGTACATTTATTAATGTGAATTTGAGAAGATGTGCATGGCGGCCAGAAATGTCACTGATCCACTGGGAAATCTTCCAGTGTTCCAGATGGCCACTCCACCCCTATACTTGAGAGATTTTAAGTTCAGCCATGGCTTCAGTCGCCAATGTTGTCATCAGCCATAGATGAAAAATTAAATGAATGGTAGACTGGTGCAGTTTTGTGAACAAGTACCTTGCAGCTGGAGGGACCTAGATTCAATTCCTGTCCTGGTGGTCTCTGCCTTTTTGGGTTTCCTCTGGCTTCTTTCCTTATCTCCGAGATGTGCATATTAAGTCAGTGTCACATTACATAACTTTTAGTCATGAGGTGTGTTGGACTTGCAGACTACAGTAGTTGATCTCCATGTCAATTTACAGTAGATGACTGAAAGCTGCTAGTCATGTCTAATTTATCGACTGTGTATGTGGAATAAGAAGCCAGATAAAAAGATAAAGGAGTGTAAACCTATCATTCCTGTATGTGTCAAATCTGTCCACTTTATTTTATTTTCGTTGAAGGTACTGGGCCGGGGTGTTATGGAGGAGCAGTTCTAAGTGCTGCTGCCTCACAGCTTTGGAGACCTGGATTGGGCTTCCAGCCAATGTAGAATTTGTATGTTTTCACTTGTCTTAATGGCTGGAGTGGAGTCACTTTCTTTCTTTTATGTCTGACCAACATGCAACACATGGCCACTCTCCCGTGCCATAGTTAGCGCTTTAGTGATCCTTGCATGTGCCAAAGACATGACTAATGACCCAGCATTGGTCTCTTGTGACCAAGGGTGGTTGTGTGCCCTGTGATTGAATGTCGTTCCTCCCAGGATTAGTGCCCTTCTTCCACCTAATACGGTACTCCCAAGATGCCTGTGAACTGAAATAAAAGTGATTGGACGAAATTATTCAGAACACGTGACAGGCAAGAGCAAGAGACTGCAATTTCTTTTTGTTATTATTGTTATATTTGCATTTTTGAACAGTTCGTCTTCCTCGATGTGTACAGTATATGTTGATGTATTTGTTCTTGTATTTCAAGGCTGCCTCTGAGTATTTCTTTTGTATTTAGTTCTTTGCACAGTTTGTTTTATGCTGGTCTTAGCTCAGTGACCTAATAGCAATGGAATTTTTCAAATTAATTTACTTTTATTATGAATTTGTTGCATTCTATTATTCAATTTTTTCCACACAGCACTGACCATAAAGACATGTTCTGAACTGACCTATCAAACAGTCACTTCAGTTCTTTTCTTTGCTGTATGTCGTAGGCACAGCGGAGTACTACAGTTCAGTTCCGGACCCTCAAGCTCATGTGGTTAGCTAATAGACACATTGACCCGGCGTGTCGTCCATTCGTTTCTTGGAAGGCGGCAGGGTGTCTGCCTTAGCCGCTGCTCCCTTCAAATTCTCCTTACAGTCTGAATCAGCTGTGGATTTCCCTGCAGTCCGAGTTGAATGCACTTTCCTTCAGTGACCTCTAGTGTCCTTTAATGTGTGGTTCTTTATTTATCTAAAAGGCATCTGTTGACTTTTTAAATTGGCAAAGTCAATTGTTGCTCAACATGCAGGATTCCAGGGTCTCTTTAACTGGATGATTTAAAAATAGGATGCTGGCTTCAGTGTAGGGCGCTTGACCACTTTTTTTCACTTCTTCATGGCAAGAAATGTGCATAAACCCATATATGTGGCCTTACCTCTGCACTGATTTTATGAGATCTCTTCTCAATTGTCTTTTACAAATGTTAAACAGCACAGCATTACATCTTCAGTACTCCTCTGTGGGAGACTAGCTACCCTGTGCCGCTTTTTAATTTGCCCTACCTGTATTTGTAACAAAAAAAAAGTCACACTGGGTGCAACATACATGCAGTTTTCATTCATCCATTTTTGACCTCACTTAATCTATTAAAGGAATGGTGAGCCAGAGCTTACCCAGGCAGCAGTTGGCACTAGGCAAGAGCCAAAACTGGGGAAGGGTACTAGTTGATTGCAGGGAAGTCTTCTTCAGTCAGGGTCTACATGTCTTTGGATGATGGAAGAAAACCTGTAGGAGAAAAAAAAACATGAGGACAATGTGCAAAGGCCACACAAAATGGGATCTGAACAAGCACTGTGCCATCCGGGTGTCTGCTAGCTTTAAGGCTTATTAGGGGCATAGCACCCCTCTATTATAAAGCTCTTGGTCCTACATACAGTATATTTCTTATGGAATAGCACCTGGAGAGGGTCACCCTTTGAGTTTTCACATTGTGTAAAAGTCGTGAGGGTGGCATCCATGTAGTTTTTGCACTGTGGAACAGTGAATGTTTTGGTGCAGTCGTCCATGCCTAGCAGAACATGGCATCGGATGAAGGGGGGCTGTTCTCTCAAAGATCAGAGAATGGAAGCATAAGTCAATGGGATGGGGTAGTAGGGGGCTCATGGAGTTCAGGGGTGCCTGAGAACAGGGGCTAAAGACCCAGAAGCCCCCCACTAATGATGCCACTGGTGCCATTCCACACGTGTTATTGAAAGTTGCTGTTTGACTTAGTCTGTTCAGATTGGTGCTGTTAGATGAAGCTGCAGAATCTGAAGAAAATGACATGGACACTGAGTGTGGGGTTTGTACAGAGGATTCAGAAAGTATTCGGACCCCTTCACTTTATTGTGTTGTAGATTTAATTTTAAATAGATAGAATTGCCATTTTTGTCCATCAATCTCACTAACCCATAATAATGTTTTCAGAAAGGTTTGCAAATTTTTAAAAAATCAGAAACTGAAATACCTCGTTTATTTAAAAATTCAGAGTCTTTGCTGTGGCACTCCAAAGTGAGGTGAGGTTCATCCCGTTTGTTTTGATTATCCCTGATGTGTCTAAAATTTGAACTGTGTTCACTTGATTGGACATTGCTTAGAAAGGCACACAGCTGTGTATAAGAGGTCCCACAATTCACACTGCATGCCAGGACAAAAACCAAACATGCAGCCAAGAAACTCTCTGCAGACCGCCATGATCAAATCATGGTGAAGTATACTTCTGGCCAAGGGTATGTGAGTGTTCTCAGGAGCACAGTGGTCTCAATAAATGTGAAATGGAAGACATAGAACCATCAGGACTCTCCCTAGATTTGGTTGTCCATCCAAACTGAGTAACCAGGAATAAAGGGCCCTGGTTAAGAAGGTGAACAAGAACCCAATGGTCACTCTAACCGAACATTCACTGCCAAGATGAGAGAACCTGTTTTGTAGGACAACCATCTCTGCAGCAATCCTGCCTAGACGGAAGCCACTCCTAAATAAAAATTTGCCAAATGGCATCTAAAAGACTCTGACAACATGAGGAAGAAGATTCTCTGGTCTGATGAGACAAATATTGAACTCTTTAGGCAGAACTCCAAAGACTGGCGAAGACCAGGCACTGCTCATCACCTGCCCATGGTGAAAAGGGGATGCTTCTTAGCAGCAGAAACAGGGAGA
Source organism: Erpetoichthys calabaricus (assembly GCF_900747795.2). Lineage (NCBI taxonomy): Eukaryota > Metazoa > Chordata > Cladistia > Polypteriformes > Polypteridae > Erpetoichthys > Erpetoichthys calabaricus. The sequence goes on from NC_041401.2 coordinate 86,128,327, forward strand.
CTGGTCAGTACTGAGGGAAGGATGAATGCAAATCAAACACAGAGAGACCCTTGAAGAAAACCTGCCTCAGCTTTCATTTGACAGTTCACCTTTCAGGATGACAATGAACCAGAAGCATAAAGCCCAGACAACACTGGAGTGGCTTAGGGACAAGTCTCAGACTGCTCTTTAGTGGCCCATCGGAAGCCCAGACTTAAACCTCAGAGACCGTCTGTGGAGAGACCTGAAGATGGCAGTTTACTGAGCTTGAGGAGATTTGCCAGGAAAAATGGGATAAACTGCCCAAACTCAGGTGTGTAAATTCAGCCTTGTAGAGACTTTCTGTAATTTCTGCCAATGGGGCATCTAGAAAGTGCTGAGTTAAGGGTCTGAATACTTATATGAATGAGAAATTTAAGTTTTTGATTTTGATTAAATTTGCAAATCTTTCTGAAAATATGTTTTCACTTTGTCATTATGTGCTTTTGAGTGTAGATTGATTGGCAAATTATCAATTTAAAATTAAATCTAAAACACAATAAAGTGCACAAAGTGAAAGGGTCTGAATACTTTCTGAATCCTTTGTGAGTTCTCCTCATGTCTTCATTGTTTTTTTCTCTCTTGATACTCCCAAGTTTCTTACCAGCTTCAATTGACTGACCACTTTAAAATGGCAGCACGTGCATGAATAGATAGATAGATAGACAGATAGATAGATACTTTATTAATCCCAATGGGAAATTCACATTAGGCCTTGAGTTGGACTTAGTGATGTCTGGATAAGTCTTGGTTCCCAAAACAGTCCATAAATGCCCTGTTATATCCAGCATCAGCAAGAGAAACTTACATGCAATGGTTAAACAAGCAGCATGACAGAAAATAAAAAGTGTGCTCTAAAAATGGTCAAGGAACCTTTGAAGGCTGCAGTTTCACAAGTGTCACTCCTTCAGGTGCTTAGTGTTGCTGCTTTTCACCCACATTGACATATATGGCTAGACCGCATCTCATTCACGAACTGAAGTACTTTGATATTGTTTGTGCCTTTTCTCTTTTCATGTGACAATAAGATTTAGAGAGTAGCGACAGACCTGCTCGTGTCAGACGCCATTTACCCCCTTGACTCCTACTGGCTCCTGTGATTGTTAAGATATTAACGCTCACGAAAGTCATCTTATGTCAAAAAGATGGCTGGTGTTCATTAGCAATGCCTCTTCCTTCAGCCTTCAGATATTATACTTGGTGTATCAGTCAGCTAGTGTTCAAAAAGCAAGCGAAGGCCAAGCATTCCATACACATCTACAACGGGTATCTTAATGGGCTTACATTGCCCTCTGGTGTTGAAACACATACACTGCATCCCATGTCAGTTAACCTTTTATGAAGTCTTCATTGATGATTCTCTGACATGATTCTATTGCAGGGTTCAATTACTCACTCCATCTTCAACCTAATCTGTGCATCTTGGCCATGTAGCAGGAAACCCAGAGTACACAGTGAAGATATAAATTTAAAAAACAAGCAGACAATGGGTGAGCATTATGTTTGCACAGAAAAGATAAAGTATGAAAGTACAGTAGAGCCCAATTAGCATCTTAATGAAGAGGAAAGCTAGAGTACAAAACCACAAAAAAGCTAAGGAAGCTATCAAAAGTGTTCATTAAACCTTTTACTGAATCATTTGAAAAACTACAGAGCAATAATAATAAATGATGACACATTTTATTTGCTATGTATATAGCACAGTTTCCATTCTAAAAGTGCTTCACAAATAGTGTAAGTAGGTATAACAGGAATTAAAGCACAGGAAAAGATAAAATCAATAACACAAGAAACACTAAATATCAAGCATTAAACAATAAATAACAGATGAATATATGAAAAACAAAGTACATGAGATGTAATAAACAAGAATAACAATGCAAAATGCTAGACAACCATGAACAATAACATCATTTGTGATAGCAGGCATCGTTATGACACAAATATCATTTCTTGTTTAGGGCGCAAATAGTAACCAGTTGGTATCATGTGGTACTGTAGAATTATTTGCAATACTGAGAGAGTATTCACTGTGAAAGGCACTCTATAAAGTGAAGACTGCCAGTGACAATGTATTCAATGGTCGCAGGATTCCAGGTTTTCTGGTTTGCCTTTGGCTGAAAAATGACTCTAGCATCCATTTTCCTCTATGTACTTATAGGTGGTGCTTTGGCTCATGCTTTCTTTCCCCGAAGAGGAGAAGCCCACTTTGATATTACAGAGCGTTGGACCCTCAACAGTCTCAAAGGACGGAACCTCTTCATTGTTACAGCTCATGAGATCGGACACACACTGGGACTTGAGCATTCTCCGGTAAAAAATGCTCTTATGTCGCCCTACTACAAAAAGCTGGGCAAGGATTTTGTCCTGAGCTGGGATGACATTATGGCTGTGCAACAGATGTATGGTAAGTGGGCCACTTATACTTTTACAGGTCAATGTGGACGGCAGTGATGTGTCTTGTGAGTCGCTGAAAGACAATATTTTTCTGCCTGTTTATGAAAGAACAATGGGTAGCTGTGCTTGCCTAACACAAGCAAGTGTGTGTGGGTGTATACTGTATAAAGTACAGTTTATATACTTTATATACAGTCATTTTCAAAACTAAGTACACCGCATGCCACATTTACATTTTGCAGTCCATTGCATGTGTAAAAAGTAAGTCCACCCCTATATTTATCATTACCTCAAATACCTAAAATTAGAACCAGGTATGCCAGACCAGGTACAAATGATTAGAACATCATTAGAGAGGATTTTGGAGTAGACTGTATTATTTGAACCTCAGATATTTTTGTTTTGTTTTGTTGAAGTGTGTATTGTCACAATACCTAGAATGAAAGAGCTTTCTGAGACCTTCATAAAGAAGGTTATAGATGCCTATTAGTCTGAGAAGGGGTTTAAAAAGATCTCCAAACAATTGAAAATCAACCATTTCACTGTTCAGAAGGTCATCTACAAGTGGAGAACATTTCAAACAACTGCTTAGGCTAGATTAACTTTTTTATTTTCTACCAGTGAGATAATCAGATGCAAAAATACTCAGTAACATCTATTGTGAACATTGTGATGGACAGTCGGGGGCCCTTACCTGGCCAGGACAACCTGATTTTGTAAGGAGCAGGGAAACAGTACTTCCAGGAAAGTTTCTCCCCCTGACCGACAGAGGGCAGTCCCATTGGTTTCCTCTGCCAGGGGGCACATGGACATTTGCTGGGCCCGATTTGGCAGCACTTTCACCACAATCGGAAGTGCTGCCGGAAGAAGCTCGTTGGGTACCTGGAGTCCTTCCGTGTGCCCTATAAAAAAGGGGCCAGTCGCCAGGCATCATCCCAACAAGTTCAGTCTAAGAGCAGAACGCAATATGCTAAAAGAAGTCTCTAAGAACCCCAGTAGTTCATCACGGGACAGACCTACATGTAGCTTTTGCCACTGTGGATGTCAGGGTGCATGAGTCTCCTATTAGAAAAATGCTACACAAATTAGATCTCCATTGGAATTTTCCCAGGAGGAAACAGAACAGGGTAAAACTGAGGTTTCGGCAAAGACCAGGAGCCTCATGTATAAACGGTGCATACGTACAAAAATGTTGCGTAAGAACATTTCCACACTCAAATCGTGATGTATAAAACCTAAACTTGGCGTAAAGCCACGCACATTTCCACGGTAGCTCATACCCTGTCGTACAGTTTTGCAGACTGGTGACACCCAGCGTCAAAGCAGTGCTACTGTTCCTGTGTGGTTACCCTTTCTTTTTTAAATCCACATCCCTGATGCGGCTTTATAAAAACAATGAAATTAACCGCATATTGTTTATTAGTTTAATGCATGTGATTGTAATTAACCTGTAACAATATAATAGTCCACAGAATGGTCAAACTATTCTAAATACAATAGCTGCTTTAGTGTTGTTACTCTCACTGCACCTTCTTCTTCTTCTTTCAGTTAGGGGTTGCCACAGCAGGTCATCTTTTTCCATATTACTCTCACTTTACCACTCGGAGTATTTATATCACTGTATCTGAGTGGGGAATCACAGCTCTACAGCAGATGATCGGAAAGAGAATTATCAGTATACAGCATCAAGCACACGCTGCCTCAGCCATGCTGTCTATTGAACTGCTCTCACACGGCAAACACTTCAGAACCTTTCCTGTACAGACCTCGTGGTTCAGAAACAGTTTTATCCCAAGAACTCTACACACACTCAATCAGCCCATCAAGTGCTCCTTGTAGAACTGTTTGTACTTATAAGTACAATTACCTCACTGTAAACATGCGATACAGTTATAATATTGCACAACCTGAGCCACTTTATAAAGGGCGTATTTACATATGATGACAATATCATTTTTAAGATGAAATGAAGCATGCTTGAAGATGATGTGAGTCCATCTATCAGAAGATTGAAGCTCTACTGAAAGTGCATCTTGCAACATGACAATAACCCTAAACGTACAGGCAAATAAGCCAAGGCATAGCAGAAAAGAAAGCCTAGATCTTAATTCCATTGAGATGCTGTTGGGAAGATTTGATTTGGTCAAATTTTATTGAAACCCAGACCTGTGAGATCCACCCAATACGTGCATACATGTGTGAGAAAATATACCTGTGCCGTGATCCATTTCTTTTAATAACACAGATTTGCATTTTATTTAAATTCAGTCAGAATTTGATTATTGTATGTTGCTGTGTTTAATGGTTTGCTTGGACTAGATTCTTGATGCTTTCTTGCTTGTCTCGTAACTGACATAAAAATTGATTGTATTAGTTACTGTATAGAAAAATGTAGCATATCATTTTAAAGAAAAAAGAGAGGACTACACCAGTTTGAAAACTTTCCATGTTTGTTTACTTATCCGTTTCCTAACCCACTTATCCAGTTCAGGGTCACAGGAAACCATTGCCTATCCTGGCAGCACTGGATGCAAATCTGGAATCAGCCCTGAATGAAACCTCAGCGATTAGAGGGCCACCTTACACACTCCAGGCAGTCAGCCTAATCTGCACATCTTGGGAACGTGGGTGGAAATCTGGAGTACTCTGAGAAAAATCCATGCAGAAAAAAGAGAACACAAAAACCCACCACAGACCAGATTCAGACCAAGGACTGATGAGACACAGTGGTAGCGGTGTCAGAACATACGTATCACCTTTCTGGGCCAAGTTAAAATCATCTCCGCATTTACACAGTCTGACTATTGATTCATCAGTTCGTCTGCTTTCTATATCAGCTTTTATCAGCTGTACTGAGGTGCAGGGTCCTATCCCAGCACCATCATGCTCAAAGGAGGAAACCACACTGGCCTGGATGTCACATCTGTCACAGAGCGGTCATGCACACCTGTCTTTGGATTGTTGAAGATTTCTCTTACTCTGCAATTCTTTTATACCGTTACCAGTGTATGTGCTTTCAGAATCTTTTTAGGCAGCTGTACTCCAGCCATTCATTTTCTGAACCTGACAGCAGGTGCAAGGACACCCTATTGATCAACAGACAGATTTAATTAATTTTTCCAAGGGCACGTTGGAAGGATTACATTTTCTTGTTGGCTTGGGAGTGCCTGGAAATTCTCCAGAGAAGCATGGAGACTGCTGCAGTGGATAAAATAGCCTTGTCTGTTCGTCTTGAACACTGCAGCTCTCACCACAATAAGCAGAAGGTGTGCACGCTGTCCATTTTAGAGTCATACAGAGCTGAAGCCCATCCTGACCACTTTGGGCTTAAGGCCCTCGCCCACACCTAAACTTTGATTTGATTTCAGTTAGAAACACAAAAGCAATTCAATGTTAAGAATGGAGTACCAAACACTTAATGCTGATTTAGTGAAGCATATTTCACTGTAAGCAAAAACCCACGCACAAAATCATTAGAATGAGACTAATAAATAACTCTTTATTATAAAACAAAATCTTGGAAGGAGACAAGACGTGATTTTCTCGGAGAGACACTTATACATCCCATAAGATGAGTTTGTGCCAAGAGAATGAACCACACCTGGGGCCAAAGATAAAAGACAAGGAGTAGATGACAAAGTAGAATGTCGTAAAGAATTTAAAAATTTTGGTGCGGTACACATGCAGAGCAGGTTAGAGATAATGGTAGTACGAAAATTCCAAAGTCTCAAATAAATGATAGTAAAGATCGCATTAGCACAAACAAATGGAAATTATTACCCGGTAAAATAATGGAACAGTGAAAAGAGATTGAATATATTGTTCAGATTTAAGCTTTAAGTCGGAGACTTGTAGATCATCTAATTCGTGTTGCCAACGAGTATTAAAAGATTCCACAAACGTTGCCGCGGTATGAAGTCCCATGAGACGGTGACTTTAAACATGAGATTCTTTCGATTCACACCCTACTTAAAACTATTTTCAAACAAGACCACGGTCATCTAACCTCAGTTGTGTGAATGCTTTTGTCAGACATACTTCCTGTGCTGTCAGCTCTTATAAATTTTATCAGGACAATAATTTTATACGTTCTAGATGACACATCAATGACTAAGTGAAGAAGAAAGAGCATGGTCAAACAATCGAAAAAGTCATTTTATTTATCAGAGAGAAAGAAACGATATTCACTCACAGACAGTTATACGTTGCGTTGACACGACATAAGTCCAAACACAGAATCAAAATTCAATGCGATCTTGAAGAAAAGTTAATTCCAAATGTTGTTTTTACTAAAGTTTTAAAATAAAAGTGAATACAATGCATATGTAACAATTCCCAGGAAAATAACAATCTATTTAAATTGTATATCTGGTAAACCAATCCAGGAGTGTACGAGCGAAGCGAGCAAGGGGCAGAGCTCCCTAGTCTATAAAACAATAAAGCAAATAAGTGTAGATCATGAAATAGCATGTGTAAAGTTTGGTGGACATTACGCAGAATACAAAAAGGGGATTTCCACTTGAGGGTGAATGAAAATAAAACAACTGCAAGCCTGCCTGAGAGTTCTAATAGAAGAGAATGGCCGTGGGATGTCCACACTTTGACATTCACACCAGTTTGCCTGACCTGCATGCTATATTTACATCCACATATGTCAAATCTGATTTATAAAGTCTGTGTAAATAGCAAAATCATCTTAGTGTAAAACGTATTCAGAGGGGCACATCAAATAAGCATAGGGCTAAGTAGGTGATAATTACAAGACAAATCAATAGTAGGAATACTTAGAAGAAAATAACCAAGAACCTTGATATCAGTATCTATATATGTAAATTTTATATGTTTATGTCGAAAATATAAATAATAAGAATACTGTAAAGTAAACATTTCAAACACCAATTTCAATTATTTAACAAAGTGAAATATATGCCAAACCCCTTGAAAGTATTGGTAAACAGAAAGCCTGCAAGCAAACAATCCATTGAATAAAGTCACAAGACGGCAAAAAATTTCTGTAATATACTGAAAAGTTAGAGATAGTGTGGTCAAATAAACCGTCTTCAAGTTTTTAACAGAAGTGATAACACTGGTGGTATACTTCCTAGTTAAAAAATTCAGTAATGATATTTAACAAAATTCTCATATATCCAGTCTAAAAGGGAACAAAATCCAAGGATAAAATAACATGACTTTGGGAGTATAATATAAATGAAAAAAGGAATGTAATACAGTGCCCTCCATAATGTTTAAGACAAAGACACATTTTATAGTCACACACACACACACTCACAATCAAGCATACAGGGCCCAATTCAGAAGTGCCAGTGTCCTTATATGTATTTGTTTTAGATTTTGGAGAATAAAGCAAGGCTCCAGGGGAAAGCCCATGAAGACATGAGGTGAAGGTACACACTCCACATGTGCTGGTTCTCTGTACAGGGATAACTTCTGCCTGGTCCACAGTGCTTATGGGACAGGCAGTGGCTACCATGACCTTAAATTTAATTGAATTAATTTAAAAATGGATGGAGGTAGGTTCTTTATAGGGAATTTCATTATAGCTTGTATCAATGAATTCACTGAAGCCAGATGCTTCCTCCACATTTTATAATAAGCCATCATTTTCGGACCTTCATCCTAAAATTTACCTCCATGTAAAAGCTGAAAGTAACAATATGTTGTGATGCCCAGGTACGTACAGACGCCCTAACTCTGACACAGACGGGCAGGACTCAGGTTCAGCACACAACACTCACCTTTATTTACAGCTGGGGAGCACTTTTCTCTGCTCCCTACAGCAAAGCACTAACAGAGTCCCTTTGCCGTCTCTTCAGTCCTCCACACAGGCTTTGTTCTCTTCCTCCCGGCTCTGGACGGTGACTTCTGGCGACTGGCCCCTTTTTATAGAGCACTCGGAAGGACTCCAGGTACCCAACGAGCTTCTTCCAGCGGCACTTCTGAGTATGGCAGAAGTGGTGCCAAATAGGGCCCCACAAATGTCCATGTGCCCCCTGGCAGTGACCACAGGTCCCAACAGGATTGAGGTTCTATGCTCATGACCCATGGCCTGGCAGGAGAACAAGGGGGCTGCCCTCTGTTGGTCCGGGGGAAAAAACTGTCCTGGAAGTACTCTCTTCCCAGTACTTCCAAAATCAGGGTTCTGGCCGCGTCCACCACAATGTTCATAACAGATTATTTTTGCACCTGATTATCTCATTGGCAGAAAGTAAAAAAGTTAATCTAACCTAAGAGTCCAAAATGTTTTTTTATCTACTCACTAAATCCAAAACCTCTTTTTGACCGGACTGAAAGTGGAAAATCCCTCTCAGTGAATCCCTTTCAGAGCCTTTGCACCAGTTTTGGACTGATACTTTTTTGAACCCAAAGAGAAATTGAATGGACATCATCATGCATATAAAAACCTCTGTAAGGAAAACAGGTTTTGGTGTCATCTTTGCAAATGCTTGTAGCGGGGCTACATAATAATAAGTATTTGTTTCTTTTGTCTGTGCTGAGTGCGTTTTGTTTTCATCGTCCCATTTACTGTCCATTATATGTGTGTCAGTAAATTTTGTCCCCATAAGTGAAGAGGGGAAGGATGATGAAGGGAGACTGCAACCCAAGATGGAAATCACCTGTTGGATCCACCAGTTACATCCGAGACATTTTGCATTTAAAAAAGAGGAGCGAAGGCGAGAGAGGAGAAGGAGAAAGAGAGACAATTTACCCGATCATTTACAAACTCATCACTGCCATTTATTGCATCATCCACTGCTTGCTTTTTCAACATCCGATTCAACATCACGACAGCCAGAGCTAAGAAACCCTGGGGTTCGGATTCATACCAGCCATTGCCAGGACTTTTCACAGTGAGGTTGTTTTGTTTTGTGGAAGGAGCACAATAACACTACAGCCAGTATCAATACCACCGGACTTTATTTTGGACTCATTTCTCACCACATTTCAATTGCTGTGTTTAACTAATCTGTGTTTGTATTTGTGTTACATGTTTCTATTAATTGTTTATGGGCAAGGGAGGGTTCTTTATAAATATTTGTATAATTGTGTCTTATATAATAATTAGTCACTGGTGTCATTTGGGATAGTGGTATTTTGTACAAACATATATATATATTATTGAATATTTGTTTGTCTTTTCCATTTACAATATATCCGTGTTTGATTTTACATATCTGTTACTGTTTTCTGGTTATTTTGTCGTGTCAGGAAAAGTAAGAATATGGCTTGTCATTAGAGCAAGAAGCCTCAGGTGATCCAAGGAATAGTCTTGGTAGTGTAGTGGCCGGTCTGGGTAAGGGGTCGGCCGTTACATGCTTTTACAATGTATATAGTGCCTTGGGTGTTTACTAATAATGTTGTTTACATTCGGAGCTCAGACTTGTGACTTGATAAGAATAGCATAAGAAGTCCTAGGCTTTACGGTCCAGGGCCTAATCCACCAGGTCATACTAGCTGTCCCTTTAGGAGTAGTCTAATATGTATGAGAGAATTTGTATAACTTAAGCCAGTATGGTTATTTTGTCCAGTTGACTGCATTCATCTATGGGTGGCAGTGAACCACCTTTGGTTTTCTAATGGTATTTCTTCATCACCATTAAACTGGGACATGAAAATTAAAATATAGCTATTTCATCATTCATCACAATTTCTACTGTTGGTTTTTTTTTTTTTTTTTTAGGGAAGCCTTCTAACGGGTCACCTGTACAGCTCTCTGGACGAATGTTTGCTTCCTTTCTGGACTCTGTGTACAATAATGACTTACAGTCTTCTGAAATTGAGCAGTCTGCTGAAGATCTTGCCCCTTACTGCCAAACATTCTTTGATGCCATCACCATGGGTAATAAGAAATAGAAATAATTTGGTATAAAATGTTTCATGGCTAAATCTGTAAACCTGAAAATTTTGGTGTGTAACAGCCAATCAATGTGCATATCTAGAAGCAGTTTTGTCAGATTTTGACTTCATATTCTTTCCTTTTCCATTCAGATTCCATCTACATTGATGGAGAACTGCTCCTCACCCCTTGCTCATTCAAGATTAAAACCTGCAATGGTCTATTTTACAAATGTCACTTGTGATTTCACATGCTAGCTCTTAAAGGATATTATACTTGGTTTCAGTCCAATCCTTTGAGCAGCATGCACCCGTGTGGCACACATGTAATTTACATGCTCGTAATGAATTTCACTGTATATTCCTGTGTATGTATGAGTGACTCTATTTTCCCTTTTTCACACTTTATTATGAAGACCATAACAGAATGCTATAAATCCGATACTTGTACCACACTGTCAAATTTGACTATTGTAGTTAAATACATCCCACTTTTTTTTTACATCTGTAATGCCAGGCAATTAGATAGAGTACCAGAATAGGCAGGAGAGAATGTTACATATTTTATTCATGTATTATAAATATTATGTCCAAAATAGCAGAGTACAGTGAGCGTTGGTATAATAATACAAACTGATAATAGGCTACCAGGTGACTCTCTGTCTTATGTTTATTAGTCTCTGGTCTGGCTGGTCCGGCATGACCCTTCATCTAGCATGCCATCTGCATGGATGAAACAGAGAGTCCAGAAAAGAGACCTTTTTTCATGTTGCAATGGCAAAGAGGAGGCCTGCAGCCTCCACTAACTCCTGACACACAAACGGAACAGCTTAAGGACAACCTAACATCCAGTTCAGTTTTGTCAACATTTTATCCAGTTTCAAAGGATTTACAAATTTATAGAAGTCTGCCCCTCAACCGGGCTGACTGGCTACACTTTACCATGTAAATCGGGCAGGATGATCATTCAGAAGGTAGGCCAACACCAATCACTGTATTTTCTTTCTGGACATAAACACCAATTGGTTCTTCCTTTGAAACTGGTCACAATTTAAACATTGACAGTAAAGTGCACCATATAATACCCTATGCAAATCCAAACACCCATACAAATGCACTGTCTTAATATTCTTACCCGCTATAAAACAACATATTCCCTATTGTCTACATTTCTTGACCTGATCGTACATTTAACACTTGGCCTTATCCAACACCCTACTGAAGAAAAAGTCTTGTAATAAAAGTTTGTTTCAATGGACACAAGGTACGTTTTTGTCCAGTTGTTGAAACTGCAGACAAAGTTAATGTATAAGGCAGTCACTCAGCACATCTCTGGAATAATGAAAACTGGAAAATCACACCCATGTTCCAACAAAATCCAAGTTATTGCCTCTGGCTGCTAACTGGTAAAGAAAAATGACCAATTTCCTTGAAAAACTATTATCAAATTGATCTGGGTCACTTTCTACCCTGGCAATACCTTTCGTGCTGTAATCGTCTAGTTTTTTCATTGGCCAGGAAACATTGATGATCCTCATTTCTCCATCCTTCCTAGCCTTCTCCTTCTGTTGTTTTTTTTGAATGTTCCTTGATCTTTGCCATGTGACACCTCAATCCTTTCCGCTTTACTTTGGGAACTCTAGGCTCTAAATCATCTGAGTTGTGAACGTGTTTCATCACTCTTTACTGACACTCTCCCACCAACCTTAGATAAGACAGGCATTATTTCACAGAGATGGTAAATGTCACATGACAACCCACAGAGCAAAATAACAGCTATGTAACAGCGTTACAAATATAGTTTCAAACAAACAAACAAGAAAGAAAGGATATACAGGAAATTAAGCTGTAAACTGGCCCACTCTATTCAATTCCACCTGTACCTGGTGCCAGAGCAAGAAATTCTTATCACTAATCACATTCCTAAAGCTCTTGGGGCAGGAATTTACCATAGATTATCTTCAGAAAGCATTTCTTTCTTTCTTTCTTTCTTTCTTTCTTTCTTTCTTTCTTTCTTTCTTTCTTTCTTTCTTTCTTTCTTTCTTTCAAGGGCTAAAAAATTACAAAAGGCTGAAAGTCTGTTGATATCCAGTGTAACACTGCCAGACCACGTCTGGTTAGCCACTTTCAGACAGCAAAGACATATGGGGGGAAAAATCAGGTTTGGAAAGGCCTAAAAACAGTCACAGGACTGGGTTCTAAAAAGAGTCCGAATTTTCCAGTAGATAAAGACCAGAAGCCTTTAGCAGATGAACTTAATAACTTTTTTTACCACATTTGAAACAAGTGATTTCAGCACCCAAAATGCAGAAGTAAAGGAAATGCTTTATAAAAACACCAAGAATTCTGCCGTAATGGGGTTCAGTTTACCTGAAGTGGAGAATGGCTTGTGGAAGGTTAAAACAAACAGGGCTCTGGGGCCTGAAAGCATATCAGGTCAGCTCTTAAAGTCCTGCTTTAAGCAGCTCTCTCCTGTTTTTCATTTGCTTTTTAATGGGTCTCTGACCTGTGGTATTGTACCTAAGCTGTGGAAACAATCAATCATAATCCCAGTTTCTAAGGTTTCCAGGTCAAGCTGTCTGAATGAATGCAGCCATGTGGCACTCACCTCTATTCCAACAAAATGCTTTGAACATTTGGTGAAAAATATTTTAATGACAGAGACGAAGTCTATTCAAGATAACAGCCAATTTGCTTACTGTGCAAACAGAAGTGTTGAAGATGCTCTGCTTGTTATCATACATCAAATCTACACTTTTCTTGATCAGGTTCATATGTCAGAGCACTATTTTTGCATTTTTCTTCAGCGTTCAATACCATACAGCCTCACATACTGATTAGGAAACTGAACAGTATGAATGTAAACCCATTTATCACATTATGGATTCAGGACTTTCTTTTAAATCATTCACAGACACTCAAAGTACAGGACACTTTTTTACAAAATCATTCATTAAAATACAGTAAAATACAGTATCGCCATTACTATTTACTCTATACGCAAGTGACCTGAGACAGAACAATGACCACTGCTCCATTATCAAGTATGCTGATGACACCATGCTCATATCTGGGAAGGATGAAAGCTACTACCTAAATCAAGTGGACTGTATGGTAAACTGGGGCAATAAAAACTATTTCACTCTGAATATAAATAAGACCATAGAAATGATATTTGATTTTAAGAGACAGTAATCTCTATGTTCACCCATTGTTGTTCAGGGGTAGGAGGTAGAAAAAGCGACTGAATATAAATACTTAGGAACTAACCTAGATAACAATTTTAACTGGAATTCAAATACAAAAAAAATTCTCTAAATGTAATCAACGCATATTTCTCTTCCATAAACTCAGATTATTTAAAGTAGACAAGGACCTCATGTTGTCCTTTTATCGCCATATGATCCAGTCTGTCATCACTTTCAGTTTCATTGCCTGGTTTAGTAGTCTGATAAACCAAAATTAAAAAATGCTCCAGCAGATTACTAAGCATGCAGCTAAACTTATTGGGACTGATGTAGATGATCTGACAAGTGTGTGTGAGGACAACGCTAAAGAAACTGGAAATCATTTCAACTGATGATAGACATCCATTACATTTAGAACTTAACTTCAGTAAATCAGGAAGGATAGTGACTTTGAAAACCCACACAAATCACTCCAGAAATTTCTTTCTTCCTTGTGCCATATGACTTTTTAATACGGAATATTGGAGAAAATTATTATGGTTTGATATGTATCCTGTAACCATTTTTGTGTAAATCTGCAGTATCATACTGCCTTACCTTAACCTGTCTTGTCTCTATTTGTTTTGTTTTAGTTCTTTCTGTCTGTTATTAGATGCAACTGAGAAAGCAAATTTCATGTTTTCTTGTGTAAACATGACTAAATAAAGAAACCTTGAAACATTTAGCTGCTGTGTGAGTTGAGCTCTGTCACATTGGCCTTTCTGTGCAGTATGTGGCTGATGATAAAATCAAATCACTTCCACTGTAATAAAAGTGAATACTTAATGATCACAGCTCTGCAAGCTGAAGTCAGCAGTATGTATACATTTAACAAAATGCTGATTACAGTTCCCATAGTCCCTGAAGACAGATGAACAATCTGTAAATGCTAGTCAGTGTAATATAAAAAATAAACTGTATTTTATAGCCTTTCTTCGCAATTTTCCTTATGTTTCATTTTTATCCTTCAGTACATCTCTCTATTATTAAAAAAATCTTGAGACAAGATGAGACTATTTCCAAGAGATTTTTTCAAGTCCCGCAAGATGAGACTATTGCCCTTCTCTCAACCATTTACGGTTAACGGCCCACCTCCCATTCGTGTGAATTCTTTTGTCAGACACAGTTCCTGCTCTCTCAGCTCTTATAATTTTTTTAAGTTCCCAATAAACGAAGACTTATTATGTCCAACTCTTATTGAATGATTGCATCCCAAAGGGTTATCAACAGAAGAAATGAGTACAAGGGCATTCCTAGCACCGAGAAACGATGAAGTCAAATGAATTTACGAGAAAACTGTCAATCGGTTACACGGCAAATTGGTTAAATGCATATCAATTGACTCTGCTGAAACAGTTGGTGGTGATGGTGTGGAAGATGAAAGCATCAGCTTACAATATCCCGTAGAATATCTATAACTGTTAACATTATCCGGTCCTCCACCGGCCGAATTACTATTGAAAGAAGGATGTATCGTAATGTTATTGCATAATTTATGTTTGAGTGAAGGGCTATGCAATAGGACAAGATTAGTTGTATTCAAAATTCTGACATATAAAATTTTAACAGACAACAAGAAAGGTAATCTAGTACATCTTCTGTGGAAAACATTAGACACTAAAGGAGATCTGCCATTCGTGTTAAAATGTTTACAATTTCCTGTTAGAATAGCTTTTGCTATGTCAATCGACAAATACAGGGACAAACCTTCAAAGTCGGCTTATTTATTAGAGAGAAATAACGATATTATACGTTGCATTGTCTAATTACTTGCTGTAATGTAAAATAGTTAGGTCTATTATGCATATGTAAAAATTCCCATGAAAAGAACAATCTACTGTATTTATTTATTGTACACCCACTTCCTCATGCGCAAGTGGCAGAGCCGTGAACTGATTCACCCGCGTGGGTGTTGGCAAGCGAAGCGAGCAGGGGCCCGAGCCCCCTAGTATAGAATAAACATAAAAAGGCATTAGGAAGTGAATTATCCAGGGCGGCTGAAGTCACGGCACAAGTTAACAGAAAAATGCCTTTTGCTGCATCAGTCATTAACAGCATAGCCAATGGCTCTGCCCAATTGTATAAATGTTTTTCTGGTGATTATTATCATATACATTTCTTTACAAAGAAAACACAGATTGTGTGTTTATTTTTTAAATAGAATCTTTCCTTCTAATATTAGTATGTTTGCATCTAACAAAGTTAAACACAAAATAAATATGGAAAAGGCCCATAATTTCAAACCCAAAAAAAAGTTTACTTTTGTTCAGTGCTGGGGGAGTGCAGCATTGAATCTTAAATCTGAATTTTACACCTACATTTTCTTATTATTCTTATCACTTGTAGATATGAATCACACAGTTTACATCTTCAAGGACGGCCTTTATTGGACAGTGTCCCCAGAAGGAGAAGTGAGCAGCCCGCAATACCTCCAAAAGAGGTGGCCTGGACTTCCTCCTGCTATCGAGGCTGTCTCTGTGTCGAAGGCTGATGGAAAGATCTACTTTTTTAAAGGTAAACTGACTAATTTTGTTTAGAGATTTCTCCAGAAAGTGCAAGTCTCTATGGTTGCATTGGGTTTTCCTTTCGCATTTAAAATATGTTCATGTTATGTAAATTTGTGGCTCTAAATTGACCTTGGTCAAGTGTGTGTGTGTTTTTGTGTGAAGGAGAGTGTAAACCTTGTTCAGATCTGATTTTCACTCTCCATGACCCTAGAGTGAATCATTGTGCTAGGAAGTTATTAGTTAGATGTGAGGAAAGTGACATTAGAGATGGTGGGCACCCTGTCTAGAAAGAGTGAAATCTTTGATTCTTAAATTAATATGCTTTGAAAGCAAAACTTTTAAAACACTATACACACACACACACACACAAGGCCTTGTCTATTGTATCCACAAATGATATTCCATATTTCAACTGAGTAGTTTCAGTGCTTTTTTTCATAGTTCCACTACCTTGCTTGTTTCAACCTTCATATGTGGAAAAGATGTTAGTGTAAAATCCTGGTGATATTGTTGTCACTTTGTAAACGTCAAATTTCTTTCCGAAACCTTAAAAATATCTGTCCCTCTGTTCTTGCTGGATCATTTTCTGATCTTTTAGTGTCTTCACCTATTCCATCAACACTAGATAGTCTTGTTGACCACTATAACTCAGCCCTTCATTCAGCATTAGATAAAACAGCTCCTTTAAAACATAAGGAGGTTTCCTTTAAGCGTTCAGCTCCTTGGTATAACTCAGAATTGCGATCTATGAAAGCAGCTGGCCGACGCCTTGAGAGAATGTCACGTAAGACTGGTCTCACCATATACATCCAGGCTTTCTCTGACCATCAAAGGGCTTACAGGGCTGCATTAACTGCCGCGAAGAACACACATTATGGCAGAATAATAGAAAGTGGCCATGACACTGTAGTTAATAAATTACTTCAACCTTCATCTGGCCCAATTACCTCCTCTACTGAAGTCCGTGAAAAATTCCTCCACTTTTTCCGCAATAAAATTAAAGATCTAAATAATTCAACTAACATAAATCCATCATCCATTTATATCCTTCCCTGTCTTCCCACTCCAACCAGCTCCTTCTCTAAATTTTCTCCAGTCACATCGGCATTTGTTAATGACCTGCTTTGTAAGATGAGGCCGACTACTTGTGTACTGGACCCCATCCCCACCACACTTCTTAACTCTTTGAGGGCTGAATATTTTTTCCAAAAAACTTTTCTGGAAAGCACATAAAGCAATGGTGCACACATAAATCAACATAAAATGTCTGTTGATAAGTGCTGTGGATGCTGTTGGCGCATGTTTGGCGTTTCTGGCGGCAGTCGCTGTGCAGGGGCACCTCGATGGGCAGTAGGAATGCACGGTGGGCCAGCTGCCTGGCTGTCTTCGCACAGCAGGTGGGTGGTGGTCGCAGTGTGATGCAATCTGGTTTGTACCTCTTGTCGTCATATGTGGTGGTCCTCCCAGGTGAACGCTACATGAAAATGTTCAGCCCCACGATCAGCTGGGGATCGATCAGATGATGCTGGTACCTCACTGTCGTTTTTGATATCCATCTCCAGGTTGGAGTCCAACAAGTCAGAGTCCTATTCAATGAAATTACGTGAAATGTCCATGGAGTATTTAGCTTTGCACATTTGCTTTGGTCTCTCGCCAGATGGCAATGCCATTTTAGAGGTTGTTTGCTCTTCACTACTCACACACGCATAGGTATTCGAAGTTAAATTGACAAAGCTATGTAACTGTCCTTCTACCAAAGAGAGTCGAACTAAAATGTAAGGGCGAGTTTTGTTGCAGTTTACAGCTGATTACCGTCCCCTACCCCTGAATTTTGACAAAAGTCGACATCAGCCCTGAAAGAGTTAAATCCTGCCTTCATGCCATAATCCCGACTGTTACGACTATAAACAATACATCCCTCGACACTGGGTTTGTGCCAGTCACTTTTAAAATTGCTTCTGTAACCCCCATGTTAAAAAAGTCTGGTCTTGAAGGTGACAATCTTAACAATTTTCGGCCTATTTCACAATTACCTTTTCTGTCAAAAGTTCTTGAGCGTGTTGCAGCCTCCCAGCTCACCAATTACTAAACCTCTAATAATTTGATGGAACCCTTTCAGTCTGGTTTCAGGGCACAGCACAGCACAGCACATTGATTTGCTTATGACAGCAGACTCTGGACAAACCAGCATATTAATTCTCACTGCAGCATTTGACACTGTCAGACATGACATTCTACTGTCCAGAATGGAGAACATGCTGGGTATCTCTGATACTGCCCTCCAGTCGTTCAAGTCCTATCTGACTGATAGGCAAGAGTTTGTTAGTCTTGGCAACAGCAGATCCAGCTCAGCGCCAGTCAGGGCTCTGTCCTCGGCCCTCTGCTCTTCTGTATTTATATGCTTCTCCTTGGCTAAATTATTCGTAGCTATGGACTGGGTTATCATCTTTATGCGGATGACACTCAACTCTATTTCATTGTCAAAAGTGCAACTTCATCGAGTTTTCTCAGCTCACAACTTGCCTCAGTGAAATTAAAACCTGGATGGAGCAGAACTCTTTAAAATTAAATTGCAACAAAACTGACCTCCTGCAAATTGGGACTAAAGTGCAACTTAATAAAATGAGCTCCTTTCCAGTCACTCTTGATGGTGATCTTATCAGACCTTCTTCTGATGCAAGGAATCTTGTTGTCATTTTTGATTCCTCCCTTTCTTATTCCGCCCACATAAACCACATTAAGAAACGTTCTTACTTTCACCTCCGTAACATATCCCATGTTCACTCCTTCCTCTCCTTTTCTAATGCTGAGAAACTTGTCCATACTTTTATCACATCCCGCATCGATTATTGTAACTCACTGCTGGCAGGTGCCCCTTCTAATCTTATATCAGAGCTCCAGTTGATTCAAAACTCTGCTGCAAGAGTCCTTACACGAACCAGCAGCAGCGAGCACATCACACCCATCCTGCTTCACGTTCACTGGCTCCCTGTGTCTTACAGGATTGAATATAAAATTCTATTAATAACCTACAAAGCTTTAAATGGCCTTGCCTTTCATCAGTGACCTTCTCCATCGCTATGCTCCTGTCCGCCTACTAAGGTCCTCTGATTCTGGTAATCTTGTTGTGCCTCACACTATCCTGCACTCTATGGGTGACAGGGCCTTCAGCTCCATAGCACCCAGACTTTGGAATGACATCCAAAAATTAATTAGATCAGCTGACTCCATGAATTCTTTTAAAAAACAACTTCAAACTCATCTGTTCAGGAAGGCTTTTAACTTAACATTCTGCCCTTTCTTTCAGTTTACCTCTGTGTCCAGGTGCTCAGGATAATTTGTGTGTCTGTTATATCACAAATTAGGTTATTTGTTAAGTTTTTCTTTTAGTATTGAATTTAGTATTTTACTCTGGTTTATTGTCCTTTATTATATTTAATGCTTTGTTATCTGTTTCATTGTTCTATTCAGGAAAACATTTGTATCCAATGTTATATATACCCTGCTGTTTTTTTTCTAAGACTATGTGAAGCGCCTTGAGCATGGGAAAGGCGCTATATAAATAAAATGTATTATTATTATTATTATTACTTGGTTTGAATCTGTCTCAACATGAAAAGGTGAGAATTCTGCAGCAAAGCATTATTGCTATGGCTGCCATTTTTAAACACAGGATTCCCAATGCTGGCATGATGGGCTCCAGCTTTCTTCCCTGCAGTTTAGACTTAGAAATCACACCTACAGTTTAATTCAGTGCTAATCTGTTTTATTAGGTAAAGTTTATAAGATGGAAAGTAAAATGTAAAATTACATGGTACGATGTGTCTAGTGCAAAAGATTGACAAAAAAGCAACTAGACTGATTCCAGGAATATACATTGGAGTCTAGCTGAGATTTCAAAATGAGTTCTTCAACAAGAACACAGGACACAAATGGAAGCTGGTTAAGGGTAAACCTCACAAAATATTAGAATGTTGGTCATTTATTTAAGAAATCTACAGGTTCCTGACTGAAGACAAAGTAGGGTGGGCATGCTGTAGTACTTTTGGTACCTTCAATGCAGAACTGGGTGATATTTTACAAGAGCTAAGTGAATAGGGTTTGACAGACTATGTTGTTTTCAATGACCTCACCTTGTCAAAATGGTTCTGATTTTTTATTTTTTTCTCCTTTTTCACTTTCACTGCTCTCCAGGTGGACGGTGTTGGCGTTTTGATGGTGAAAATTTAGATGAACAGTTCCCCCAAAAAAATGGTATTATCGGCCTTCCCCGACACCCCGACTCTGCCTTTCATTTTCAACCTCTTGGACATATGGTGGTTCTAAAAGGCCCTCGCTATTTTGTATTTAATGAAGAAGCTCTTAGGGTTGAGCCCTACTACCCTAGGGGGCTATCTGACTGGAAGGGTGTCCCTATAAACACAAATGGAGTCCTCACCAGGCCAGACGGTCTGCTTTATTTTTTTAAAGATGATCGATTTTGGAAGTTTGACCCTGTCAAGCTGAAGGTGATCAGTAGTGGCCAGTGGGCCCAGGAACTAGGGTGGACTGGCTGTAAAATGAGAAGAGAAGAAGTGTCCAGTAATGCAATCAACTGAACTAAAGGGAATGAATCTGATACTGTAACCAAAGAAATTTGCAATCACACTTACAGTTTATTGTGCTTTTTTACTCAATAATTGTGTGTGTGTGTATATATGTATATAATTTCATAAAGTGCTTTTTTGTCAGCACCTTTCTTAAAAGAATTCAAAATGATACCCCTTTGGCCATTGAAAATGTGAGGGACACCAAGGTGACTGAGTTACAGCACTGTTTGGTCAATTTGATACAAACAGAGAATTACGCCTGCAGCAAAGTAGCAGCAGTTCTTTTTCAATGAAAAAAGCTATGCACTGTGTCTTTTTAAATACATACATACACATTGTTTTCTGAATATATTTAGCCTCTTGAAAAATTGAAATATTTTTATGTTACCACTTAAATTTTTATCCATCCACTCATTTTGTGCCCAGTCAGAGTTAGCAGGACCTTGATCCTGAAAGTGACATATGCAAGGCGGTGGATGGGACGCCCCTTAGTTGTAAGGCACATATACCCACACCTACAATGCATGCTCCCTCACACAATAACAGTTCACATTTGCCAAGCAGTTTTAAACCCCTAGGTAGTAACTGAAGTACCCCAATCAAAACTTCAGAAACATGCAGTCTCCACACCTAAGGCAGCGAAGACAAGAACTGAACTGGGATCCATGCATTGTAAGACAGACTTATTACATATGGCACCCTTTAACTCCCCAGACCATTACTTAGAGAAAGTGCCTTTAGAAGCGATTACTGTTTTGAGTGTCTGTCGGGATGAAGTTAGCACATCAAATTTGGGGATTTTTTTTTTTAGCTTTTGTTTCTTGCAAATGTCTTTAGGCAATGTCAGCTTTGAGGGAAGGTAGTCTTCAAGTCTTTCTACACATGTTGAGATGGATTTGAATCAGACATTCAGATCATTCACACAAGGACCTTTGCCTTTGTGTCCTGCATTACATTATCTCTTTGAAAATATTCTGAAGGTCATTAGCTCAGCACTTCACCACATGAACCCTTTAGAATCATCTGTAATGCTGTTGGAATTTGATCTAAAACATGATGTGATCTTCATTTACGTCTTAATAATGGATAAAGAGTATTGGATACACCAAATATCCCACACAAAAGCTTTTTCAATATCCATTTAATATATTGATCCAACATTTACTGTCTGCTGGAAAATACTCAGTCTGATGGTTTATGCCCAGGAGAAACTGACACCTCTATAACTGGTTTCAGATTAACGTTTCCTGTGCTGGATACAGAAGCTTGCCTTGGCGGTCATTTGGACTGTTACTGTTTACAGAGTCATATTTTTGGATTGTTTTATATAAGGAATTGCACACTTCTGGATGTTCAATAACCCCTCATTTGGTTTAAAGCTCAGCATTTTTTATTTGCATATTGGTTTTATAAATTATATTAAAAGAAGTGAGTTAAACGTCAGTCAGCCATATAATGCGCTACGATAACAGAATCAAACCCAGCATTCCCTGCTCTGTCTGTCTACAAGGCAAGAAATCAGAATGTTATTACTTGTAGATGTTGATGCACCCTAAAGGTCATCAGAGGTTCAGCATCACTTATTAGCTAAGAACAACATTAATTAATATCTCCTATATTCTGAAGATGTTTTCAGTAGTTCCTCTATTTGACTTTTCTCATTTTAAGTAAAATGGGATATTCTTTTCCCACTGTGTGGTAGTAGGTGGGTAAGAATCTTCCTGGTGAATAAGAAATAGTGATGTGCGAGCAGTGTACTGTAAGACTTCACGGTATATTTCTCATTGGGCCTATAGTGTCTCATTGGGGTTGCTCCAAAAACAACTGTTAAAAAGTTAGGGATTAATATGAATCTGAAACTGTCTCAGAAATGAAACAAATTAGAAAAAGACCTAAGGATGCAACACAATTTGTGACATGGGGTGGCAGGTGCCTGATGACAGCTTTTACAACTTGTATATTTTGGATAATTTGAGAGAAATGTGTGTGATGTGTAATTTTAAGTTGACATTAGACCATATTTCATGCAAAATGATGGGGATAATATTTTATTGGTACCTGACGTCCATGTATTTTCTGACATTCTGATTGAACAGTTCAGTTCCAAGCCCTGCTTCAGGGGTGCGCTCTTCTGAAAAAATGGCAAAGTCTGGAGATGCTACTTAGGTCTTCATTGCTGCTAATAGTTTAATTTCTACAGTAGATATTAAGGAAAGAACAGGAAAGTCAACTGGGTTTCTTTTACCAAAATCTCTAACTTGTAGCATCAAATGTGTTGGTGAAAAGATGTTTTTGAGACGGAGCTGAAGGTTGTAACAACATTATTAATATATAAATCTATAAAGCATTTTTGGTGTGTTAAAAATGATGTTGTTTAAGGTTTGCTAGATTAGGCAATTGTCTTTTAAAGGTACAACAGATAGTAACATCTTAGTCTTAAAACTTTTCCTGGGTTGACTCCATATTCTGAGCAAATGTTGAACCAATGGATTTCTGCTTAGTTGGTGGTAATTAGTAGGGTTGGTACATGGAGTAAAGTATATAGAGAAGAGTTAAAGGAATAATCAATTCACAAATTACATTTTTTACATGTTACTTACCCCATGTTTTATGTAACGATGGCCAAGAAAAACATTTGATCTTATGTTTTTGTGGAGAACAGAATGGAACCTAATGTTGATCAATGCTGGACAAAAACAAAAAATATAAAAACATCTATGAAAATATCTCACATTACATTGTCGCATAATCAACACGTCAAGTCATCCAGTTGTATGCTCAGAATGTACAAAATGCATGTATTTTTTGCTAAAATATAATTAAATGAATGCCTCTGGAAAAGTAGTCTACAAAACAGAAATCCTTTCACATAGTGACATGCTTTTGAATAGATGACAAGACTCTTGACCAATAAATGAGGAGGAGAAGTGGGTCTTCAATTTAAAAGTGTGACACCATGTGAAGGGGCTTCCTGTTGTGGACTACTGTCATTTTCTGGTAAGTAGTAAGTAACATCATTTTTGAGTGAAGTATTCCATTAAGGTAGAATTTCCTGTCCTTGGCTAACTAATCCTTTTTTTAAAGGACTGTAATATACAAAAAATCTATATATATAAAAATGGAATGGGTGGGTCGTCGGGTGGGCCTTTTTTTCATTCCGTTGAAAGACACGCCCTACTCACTGGACAGTTAAAAACACCAATCAAACTAATGATGACATCAAGTATTACCCAATCAAAAGTAGGAAAGGAGGCATCTTCATAAAATGCGTGTGGGATGATTTGCATGAGACGCTGCTTTAAAAAAAAAATGATAAAAAAAATACGGGATAAATCCCGTCCAGTATTGATTCAAAACGGGACGCGCAATTTCATTCTCAAACGCGGCACGATTCCGTATTTTAAAGGACGGGTGGCAACCCTACAGTGCCAGGTAACCACCCATACAATCACATTGTGATTCAGACTAGGAATGCAATGAATGTAATTACCCCGATCTACATACAAGGCGAAAGTGTTGCAACATTCAAAGATGATGGTTTGGGATAAGTACACCATACAACATAAAAGAGCTTATGAAGCCTTGAACCGAAAAAAGCAACATCTCAGAGATCGTAAAAAAAAAAATAGGAGCTAATGTCGTTTTACTCGCTGTAGATTTTAGTCAAACATTACCAGTTATTTCACGAGGGAGACCAGCACATCAACTCAACGCGTGTTTAAAATCCATGCTTCTCCCACGCTCGGTTATATGTCGCGTGTTCTCGGGTAGGTGCACCAAAAAATGTATACATTTAAGTATGTAATGGGCAAACAAAAAATGAGGTATACCCGAAGGCACAGCAGTAGTACTTAATGTAACTTTACTTCTTAAATGTTAATGTTTTACTGTTTAATAATTTATACGCTTCTTATATGTTGTTCAAATTCTTTTATCAAAATACCACTGACAGCGCAATGCACGATAACATCGAGTGAATACACCATACGCATCCGCCCACGGCTGCCCTGCTGTGCGCAGATAGGAGTTGATTGTACAATAAAATAAAATAAAGATAAAAAGACTAAAACAATCATCACCCATAAAGCGGATAGTAGACGTGACGTACTATATGTGTACCACATTTCAAGTGTATAGGTGCAACGGTTTGCGAGCTACAGGTCATTTAAAATCCTGGACAGACACACAAATTGCCACGGTAGCAAATTACAGAAGAAGATTTTACTGTTTAATAATTTATATTTATATGAAATGTGCTTCTTATATATTACTTCATATTCTCATATGATAATGATGTTAATGTTTATATTGATTTCTGTGTTATTAAAACTGCATGTATGTGTGTATATGTATATATATATATATACGAGCTGTATATACCCGGCGTTGCCCGGGGCAGAAGTAACCTAATCGGTCAAACACTTACATATATACCAAAGTAAACCTAATTGGTCAAACAGTTACATAAATACAAAAGCAAACCTAATCGATCAAACAGCTTCATATATACAGAAGCGAACCTAATTGGTCAAACAGTTATGCATGTGCAGAATGATTTTACAAACATTATGCATGTTAACAATCATTAAAAAGAAAAGATTGAGGAACTGTTCTTCTATATGTGATGAAGCCACTAATAAGACAGATTTTTTTCAGGACCCAGCTGTTTCATAACTAAACTACTGCCACCCCAAAGTAATGCCTAATAGTGGTTTTTGGGGTAGCTGTGGAATAAAAAGGGTGTTTTTTAGTCAGTAAGAATCTGACACTACCCTTCAGTACGGGCTGAAGGGTGCTTATGTAAGGTTTTACATCGTTCCCGTATGGAAAAAAAAACATACTAAACTTTTTTTTCATCATTACAGATAATCTCAGTCAAATGGAAGTACGCATTCTCAATTTATTTTTATCTAATTTTTACTTTTTCACAAAGCCATCCCATGCCAATTTGTATGAATAAACTTTTGCTAGAGAGTTAGCAAAAGTTTATTCATGCACATATTTTAATACGGATAATCTATCTCTAATCAAGGTTCTCATTTTCATTCTAATTTAAAATAATAATAGATACTCATTTTTTTCTTCTGTTTTAGAAAAACCAATCTATGCCACCTACGTCTTCGTCAAGTCAGCTTCATCCAGCTTCATCACATATAGAAGAAGAGTTCCTCAATCTTTTCTTTTTAATGATTGTTAACACGCATAATCTTTGTAAAATTATTCTGCACATGCATAACTGTTTGACCAATTAGGTTCGCTTCTGTATATATGAAGCTGTTTCATCGATTAGGTTTGCTTTTGTATTTATGTAACTGTTTGACCAATTAGGTTTGCTTATGTATATAGATTAGCTGTTTGTCCGATTAGGTTCGGTTTTTTTATATATGTAACTGTTTGACCGATTAGGTTTACTTTGGTATATATGTAAGTGTTTGACCGATTAGGTTACTTCTGCCCCGGGCAACGCCGGGTATATACAGCTCGTCCTATATAAATATGGTAAAACTTGAAACGTAATAAAATGTGAGAAAGTTCAAGGGGGGGATCATTTATAGATATTATTGAGCACTTTACAATTTTAATAAGTTCACATCTAAAATGTGAATCTGGAAGAAACTACCTTGTTTGTCTATGTATAGCATTGATTGCTGAAATTGGTTAATTTGACAGCATCATGTTGTCATGTTATTGTGTTTCCTGCTTTTAATTTAACAAACATTATCAAAGGAGGGAATGTCAGGTTATTCCATATTTTGTAGCTTTCTACTTCGGATACAGTCTGTCTATTACACTTTCATTAGGATGATTGTTATTATGTAATAAACACGACTTTGTTCTGAAAGTGTTATGTCTGAATAAAACACAAGAACAATGAGTTTTTTATGTTTAAAATTTGGAATCACATAGAACTCAACTATCCATCCATCCATCCATTTTCCAACCCGCTGAATCCGAACACAGGGTCACGGGGGTCTGCCGGAGCCAATCCCAGCCAACACAGGGCACAAGGCAGGAACCAATCCTGGGCAGGGTGCCAACCCACCGCAGAGAACTCAACTAGTATATTTAATATAGTAATCATTAATATATTTTGCAATAAAGTTTCAAATCATGCAATATTTATGTCTCTAGTTGGTCCCACTTTCTTGACTTTCACTGTTCTGGATGAACTGAATGGGCTGTTTATGTCGCCTTAAGTACAGTACAATTGAAACAGACCAACAGAAATAACTGAACAACAAAACAAAGAGACAAAATGTTTTTGAACAAGTGGGGTTGTCTGTAGTTACTGTGGTTGCCTTCACATGGCCTTGTTTGTACTAAATACTGTAAATAAATCACATGCCTAGACCATCCACACTTCTCTTCTGTCTTAACTCCTGGTTTTGTGTTCTCATAAAATATTTTCTGAAAGAAACTCACATGGCATTACCAAAATAAAGTTGCTAGAGTATAGTAAACAGTGAGTGTTTTGTTGTCCATTGGTGCTTAACAGTAACCAACTACATACACTCCTTGGGACATTTCTGTACAGTAAATGTAACCATCCACCCATATGTCCATTACTTGGTCAGGGAAGGCTGGCATCTACAGGCAAAGCAGTTAAACCTGGAAAGTGTGACAGCTTACAGCAGAGCACAATTATTTACACACCCACCTACCCTTAAATAAAACAAGGCCACTTTAGAGTCTCCAGTTTGCACATCTTTTGGCTGTAAGAGGAGGACAGAGTCCCAGAAAAAAATCCCACATAAACATGAAAAGAACATGGATAAGGCACCTGAAATAGTATCAATAATGATACTGCCACCATAGTGTCCTCAAAACTAATATATATATATTATAAAAAAATCTTGTAAGGATGGAAGGAGATGAGATGTGATTTTCACTTAGTATATGTACAGTAATCCCTCGCTACTTCGCGGTTCACATTTTGCGGATTCACGACTTCGCGGGTTTTTAAATACAAGTGATTGCCCGCCTATCGCGGAAGTTATGTTCCAGACCCATCAGCAACAGGAGAAAATCCGCGATATAGAAAGACCATATAAATAAACATTTTTTTAGTTTAAGCCTTAAAATACCCATCCCACATGCTTTAAACACATGTAAACTTATAAAACACACTTTGTTAACACATATGATATGTGGATGTCGGGCTAAGGATATGAGTAACATCTCACTATTATAAAACATTTTAACTTCACGCAAGACAAGACAGTGAGACAGGAAAATTGGTGATGTACAGGCTTTTAAATTATTGACATGCAGAGCGACAAGCAGCACAAACCCAGCACAAAGTCCACTTCTCCTTAGCGTTCATTCAGCTCCCCACCCCCTTGACAATGCGAATTGGCAGGAGCGTACTGCGCTTCAGGGGAGGGGGGGTTTGAGCGAAGGTGCGTTCAGCCCTCACACACCCCCACTCCTCCTCCTCCTTCCGATCGCGCAGAGCGACAAGCAGGCATTTTGGCAGAAGCAGCACAAAGTCCATTTCTGCTCTGCTCAGAGTTCAGCTGCCCCCCTTCACAAAGCGAGTGCAGACACATTGACGTCTGATCGCTGCGTGTAGTGTGCAGTGTTGGTCTGCGGTGTTTAAGAATGTAGAAAGTGTTTAAGAGCATAGGAAGTGTTTATAAGAGTGTGGGAAAGGTTAACAAGAGAGTGAGAAAGGTTTATAAGAGTGTGGGAAGGGTTTATAAAGCCTTAAAATATGTATAAATAATAAAATAAATATAGGTCGCTACTTCGCGGATTTTCACCTATCGCGGGGGGCTCTGGAACGTAACCCCCGCGATAGGTGAGGGATTACTGTAATGCAAAACTGACTGACTCATTCACTCACTCACTTGTTCACTCGTTAACAAAAACACTGCTTCCTGTTTAGTTAAAAAGCTGAAATTTGGCAGGATGGTACATCTAGGGCAGTAGGTATCTACTAAGAAAGAGTATTTCAGTATATCAATATTCACACAAAAACTAAATACTCAAATTTCAAAAATGCTTTGACTGATTAGACTGAAATTTAGTGACACTAAAAAAAAAGAAAACTAGCCAACATGTTTTTTTATTTGTCAATAAATTTTTATTGATATTTATTAATATGATGCTAACATACATGCTCTGCACTGCACTGACAGGGGACTTTATGCAAATAAATCAAGAAGCAGATGTGATTGATGGAACACGTGACTCACACTACTAACCAATTGGGTGGAAGAATGACTGAAGACACGGTGGTGTCCTGGACAGGAGAAAAAGAGACATGATCATGTTGTGAATGGAAAGAGAAAGTTTGGCAAGGCACAAGGAAGATGCAAAACTCAACGGTTAAGAATTTACATTTTTTGCTGTTGATTATCGGCCCTCTGACAGGCACACTGGTTCCCTAGTCACAGTGCTGACACACCCACTGCTCTTTGATTGCAGCACTTAATTTCCACAAAAATGATTACAGTGCCTATAGAAAGTCATCATACCCTTTTGAAATGGTTAATTTACTAGCCATACAGCTTGAAATCAAAAACCATGCTCAAAAAAACTTTTACCAGCTTTTTTTAACAAATGTTGCCTTCCAACATCTGACACACTATTGAAAAGAAATTGACCAGCTCAGAAAATGAATTGAAAAATGAAAAACAAGAATGGCAGGATTGGAAAAGTCATCACTCCCCTGATTAAATATTTAGTAGAGCCACCATTTGTTTTATTTACAGCCAGCAATCTTTTTAGTTATCTTTACTAGCTCTGTACACCGAGATTAGGGAATGTTTGCCCATTCTTCCTTGCAGAATTGTTCGAGTTCAGTCAAATTCCGTGGTGAGTGGCAATGGACTGCTCTGTTCAAGTCCATCCACAGACTTTCTATTTGATTTAAGTCAGGACCTGAAATGACCACTCACATACATTCACCTTCTTGTCCTTAAACCACCATGTTGTTCTTTTTGTGGTATATTTAGGATTGTGGTCATGTTGGAAGGTAAATGTCTAGCAGAGGGATGCAGGTTTTCCTCAAGAATTTGGGTGTACTTGGCAGCATCCATTTTCCCTTCAATCCTGACCAATGACCCAGTCCCTGTTGAAGAGAAACAGCCTCACAACATAATACTGCAACCAGCATGCTTCACAGTGGGTATGTGTTTTGGATGGTGTGCTGTGTTTGCTTTTGCCCAATGTCAATTTTTGTCTCGTCTGACCATTGCACCTTTTTCCACATGACAACAGAATCTCCCAGGTGTGTTTTTGCATTGCGCAAAGGATACTGAATGCGGCACTTTTTCAGAAAAGGCTTCTTTATTGCCACGCTGTCATACAGACCAGCTTTGTGTAAAGTTTGAGAGATTGATGTCAAATGCACAGATCAACAAGGTCCAGCCACGAAGCCTTGTACGTCGTTCAAAGTTACCTTTGGCTTCTTGGTAGCCTCTCTGATCAATGCCCTTCTATCTTGGTCATCCAGTATAGATGGATGGCCTGATCCAGGCAACATTTTGGTGGTGCCATACACCTTCCACTTCTTAATGATGCTCTGACCTGTACTCAAAAGGATAGCTAAAGCCTTTGAAATCTTTCTGTAGCATTCTCCTAATGTGTGCCTTTCTACAACTTTATCCCAGAGTTCTTTTGACAGCACATTCCCAACCATGTTGGTTTCTTTTTAAGAATCTTGCACTACTAGTAGTGAAATCTTCAACTGGTTTTATTCTGAGGTGATCAACACCACTACAATGGATGTCAGATGGGGCAATTAGCCTAGTGTTTGACCTGGCTGCTGATTGGTTGTATCTGATTAAGGTTAGAATGGTACGTCCTAAGGGTATGATCATTTTACCAAACCAGGTATTTCACTAATTGATTTTTAATAATTATTCAAATTGTTTTAGAATCTTATTTTCACATTGACAAAGAGGGTTATTAATGTGTACATACAGCTAAAAAATTACTGAATTTATTTTATATTCTAAGGTGTAATGTGACAAAAGGTATAGATTTTCACAAGGTATGATGATATTCTATGGGCACGATATCGCTCTATTATAATAACAAAATCCTAAGACGAGACGTGACTTTTTCAGAGAGATACTTTTACGTCCTGCGAGACTTTGTGCCAAGGGATTTAACCGTGTCTGGAGCTGGAAATAAAAGACAAAGAGTAGATGACAAAGTAGAACATCGTAAAGAATTCAAAAACGTTGGCGCAATACACATGCAGAGCAGGTTAGAGATAATGAAAGTACTAAAATTCGAAAGTCTCAAAAAAATGATAGTAAAGATCACATTAGTGGAAACAAATGGAAATTATTACTCTGTGAAATAACAGAACAGCAAAGAATATATTATTCATATTTAAACTTTAAGTTGGATACTTGTAGATCATCTAATTCGTGTTGCCATCAGGGAAAAAAAAAGTAGTGTTTCTTCCCAATGAAGAGGCGTATCTGCGAGAATTAAAAGATTTGTTGTTTGGTGAAAGTGAAATCCACATACGCCAGCAGCAGAGACGTGTAGTGGCTGGCGTGTATCGCAGGCCCCTTGGTGAGCGAAGCAAGCAGGCGGAAAAGCCCCCTAGTAACTTAAGCAATAAAAACACAATATCTGCCTTACCACACCAGTCCATTACCTGTACAAGTTCCTCCTTTAGGCCTGGTGCTGCTGAGATAGGCTGAGGCCTCCACGACCTTGAACTTGATGATCTGATGTTATGTTAATAGTTCAAACTTTTTGTGCTTTTCATAAGCCAGTAAAGAAAGGATTTTTTGTTTAACAATGGTACAAAAAAGTAATGGCAGAATGTATACAGTAGAAGGAGAAACAAGAACCATAATGCTTGAGCAATAATGAATAATGAAATCATCTTACCAGCTGAATGAAAAATTTTGAAGTACAGCATGTTGGAATATGAGTTTTGTAAAACAAAGAGTATCACTGAATAACCCAAGATTAGAGTTGGGTAGAGGGAAAGTATAAGACATTTTAGTAATATAATGAAAAATCTAATTGGAATAGCGCCATTCATAATTTTAATATCACATTAATTGAGCTGTAGCAGCAATGATGTAACAACCAACTAAATTAGTAGCTGTGAATAAGTAACTCTCTATAACCTAGTGCATTTTCTGTCTATGAATGCAGTGACCATCAGGTGCCAACAAGTATTGTTAAAGTATTTCCTAAGACCCATGGTTATAACAAGTTTAGAAAAATAGATAGGTACATAGATAGATACTTTATTTGTCCCAAAGGCTCAAAAAAAAGATATATAAATCTTATTCTTCTTTTTTTAGCTGCTCCCGTTAGGGGTTGCCACAGCGGATCATCTTCTTCCATATCTTTCTGTCTTCTGCATCTTGCTCTGTTACACCCATCACCTGCATGTTCTCTCTCACCACATCCATAAATATTCTCTTAGGCCTTCCTGTTTTCCTCTTGCCTGGCAGCTCTATCTTTAGCATCCTTCTCCCAATATACCCAGCATCTCTCCTCTGCACATGTCCAAACCAACGTAATCTCGCCTCTCTGATTTTCTCTCCCAATCATCTAACTTGAGCTGACTCTCTAATGTCCTCCTTTCTAATTCTATCCATCCTCGTCACACCCAGTGCAAATCTTAGCATCTTTAACTCTGTCACCTCCAGATCTGTCTCCTGTTTTTTGGTCAGTGCCAACGTCTCTAACTCATATAATGTAGCTGGTCTCACTACCGTCCTGTAGACCTTCCCTTTCACTCTTGCTGATATCTGTCTGTCACAAATCACTCCTGACACTCTTCTCCACCCATCCCACCCTGCCTGCATTCTCTTTTTCACGTCTCTTCCACAATCCCCGTTACTCTGTACTGTTGAGCCCAAGTATTTAAACTCATCCACCTTCACCAACTCTACTCCCTGCATCCTCACCATTCCACTGACCTCCCTCTCATTTACACAGATATATAAATAATTATAGAAAAAAAATGTAATAAATACAAACCACAACCCCCCACCCCAACATACATAACAACTCCTGGCTTGGATAATTAAGGGTCACCTCCATACATAACAGGGTTGCAGATGGCATTAAGCTGAGGTCAGACCTGATCAGATTGACCACAGGTTTACATTTAAAGTCATTAACATTTGAATAGAACAAGTCCAGCTTGTGGTATCAATGAATGGAACACTATTTGAGGTAATAAAGTTGGATAAACTAACAAACCATAGTGGTGGAAAGTATCATCTTTATGCATTTTGAAAAGAAAATGTGCTACAAACAGTCTTAATTATCTACCGCTCTTGTTCAAATTGCATGCAGTCAAGTTCTCGAGAGACTGCGAGAGATTTTCAGATCAGCGTGACTGCAGCTTAGCGCTTCTGTACATTGAAAGACAGAACATGATGGTGTCCAGGTACTGATAAATATGAAAAGCATCTGCCTGCCATTTGACAGAAACCAAAGCAAAACAACTGATAAGTTATGTAACTATTTTCTCCTGAGTGCATTTGACAAGGCTGCATCAGCATGCTTACAGGATGAATTAAGTGAGACCAATTTTTGAGAGATTTATTTCTGGACAGTTTTATTAGCTTTGTACATTAAGAGTCCTCTCTTTGGAAGAGTGAGAATGTGGTCATCATTTTTATTTTTGGTTCTGTTTTCTTTATGTTCACCCATTTCTTCCAGTTCAAGTTGGCAAGAGCCAAAACTACAGTAATGATTTTTGCTTGAAACCCCAAAAACTGAAAAAACCTAGAATGCATAATAGTATTATTTTGCTTTTGTTATAAGAGATCTTAAAAATACTGTATAGCACATGCAAAATAATTTAGAATTTACTTCAATATTCTAGAGTAAAATAATTTTGCTTTTTATTGTGTAAAGTCTAATATACAAAAAATAAATATGATATATGGTACGAGGTGATCATCTGTAGTGGCTTACTGAATATTTGACCCACAATAGGCCCTTTATGAAGGCAACAAATCTGTGATGTGACGTACTATGATGTGAACACTTACAGATAAGGTCTATGAGGTATTTTATATATCTAGAATGGAATTCATCTATATGCTCTTTGGTCTTATTAACAGATGATATATTAAGAAGCAGTGAGATATAGTGTTGTTTTTGACAATCTGACATAATCAGCAATCATTGACAAACATTTTTTGCCAAGTTTGTGTATATTTCAGTGCCACGGAAGCTATACCTAAATTTCCTGTTAAATTAAAAACACAGTAATGAAAGTGAGCGCCATGGATGAATATGTCAGACAAACAAAATAAATATGCAAAGAAAAGATGCATTGTGAGATAGTGACAATACATTCTAAAATAAATGGTATGTGAGCAGAAAAAAGTGTCATGAAATTATTTATATTCTGTTTATATTTCAGTTCACTACACACACAACGTGAAATGAAAACTGACATTTTAAACCGTCAAAGTTGACAGGGTGGACTCTAGCGAGTAAGTAGTGTGTTTTAATTAATAAAATGTTGGGAGTGTGACAGTGTCCACCAAAGGACACATTTATCGCAGATACTTCAGATGAAGACTTCTGATGATAAATCCAGAACTCTTTGAATTAGTTACTTTTCACAATAAGTCTGGGTAAGCACTTATATCCGCCACAGTCACAACTTTGAAGACAAATTCAACAATCAAAAACACAGCACTCGCAGGGCCCACCCTCTCAAATATACGACGATTGAAAGTGACAGTTTTCATTTCAAGGCCCCTAAAGTGAATACAGTACTCCCCTTTTGGCCCACTGTCCACCAAAAGATCTGAGCATGTCACCGTTTAACAGTAAAATTTCATTTTTACGATTCTTCTGTTGGTGTTCTTGAAGCAACGTCACACCCCTTTAACATGTTTTAATGGTCAGGACCAACGTAGTTGTGGACCTCTGGTCTGTGCAGAGAATAGGGGTGGCGGGGAAGAACAACGGCAAGGCGTATCCGCCTGCATGGAGGAGTTCTACCTGGAGTTCATTTCCTCCTAAATATTGACTTTACAAATCCTTACAGCGCCTGGAAAATACGATCCTTTTTTCCTATAATCGTTATCCTTGTCAAAAATACTCACGTAGGCACCCCTACCGTCAGTAGTGTTAAGGAGTCTCCTAAATAAATGGGTGCGGCTGTGAAACACCGCCAGTCAACAATTATGTGCTACTTGTGGTGGGACGTTGTTTGAAATCTGTTTAAATTACTTTGAGCGCAGCGCAAGTTTTGACCTCCTAGATTATCAAACCGACTTTATACCAATGATCAAATGAACAGTAACAAGCACGCACGCACGCCATAATAATCAAATAAGAAAGAACCCCTGTCTAGACTAAGTAACGGTTTAGGGTCCTTCGCCTAAGCTGACGATAGAGATTTTTTTCAATAACATTTCAGCTTCTTTTCCAAATAAAACAACAAAGGCTGTGTTCTGATGTGACTAATTCAGATAACATCGGCTGTAGCGGACGCGCCCACGGGGGCTATGGAAGGCGATGCGCCTCTTGGCATCTCGTTAGACGGAGGCGCCGCCAGCTTTACGATGACACCTGGATTAAGTGCCAGGAGAGTCGAAGCCGCACCCCCCTGTCATCTGTCGCCTTTTCCACTGCCCGATCGGTCCTCTCACGGGACGCTGTTGTCCTTCAATGCTCGTGCCAAATTGTGCGTTTAAAAGTTATTATTCACGTATCCTTAACTGAAAATCGAATTCCTCGCAATAGTCCACACGCTGTTGTTAGTGAAATTCCTTTGTCACATTGCGGAACCTGTTGTGATAACACGCAGTAGTAAAGTGCAGACGTCAACAGCGACTTGTTTTTTAGCGGGCGTTTAGTCGTCAGACTGCGCGGGTAGCTGCGCAGCGCGTTTTTGAAGAGCTGTGACCACGCCCACTCGCGCGCCTTACAGTTGTTTAGTCTGAGCTGTTGCACAGAGACGCGCAGCTCAAAAATAGTTAAGGCAAGTGTTTGCCGCGAGCGCTCCGTCGCCTAGGAGAACGCCGCTCTTCTACAGGGTGAAACAAACACT
This sequence comes from Erpetoichthys calabaricus, assembly GCF_900747795.2. Taxonomy (NCBI): domain Eukaryota; kingdom Metazoa; phylum Chordata; class Cladistia; order Polypteriformes; family Polypteridae; genus Erpetoichthys; species Erpetoichthys calabaricus. The sequence continues at coordinate 86,163,935 of NC_041401.2, forward strand.
CCGGGGCTCCTCGGGGCTTTTCTAACAGTCTCATCAGACGAGTAGCATTAAAAGTGTAATCTGTGCTTTGCAAAGACAGGAGGACGCCGAGCAGAGACTTCAGAGAAGGAGCTGTGAACCCCACTCACTCCCCATGAAAAGAAGGGTATCCAGAGCCACTTCTGCGATATGATTTTATAAAAAAGTGTAATTAAAAAAGCTATGCAGCACAATTGAAAGACTGGACACGTTCCTCATTCTGCAAACTCTACGCTTGACTTTGGATCTGTTTGCTCATCTCCGATCCCCAGACGGGAAAGTAGGGGAGTCCAGGCTTCATGGATATCTACTAAGAGCAGAGTACCCTCCTTGCACCTTCCATGGCAGGCATCCACAGCGCCACGACCAAGAGCATCAAGCCCTTCAGGTCCAGTGAAGAGTATCTCTATGCCATGAAGGAAGACCTGGCCGAATGGCTCTCGGAACTTTACGAAATCCACCTCTGTGTGGACAGCTTCTTGGAGGTCCTGGAGACCGGCTCGTTACTGTGTCATCATGCCAACAACGTGACGCAGGTTGCGGCGGAGTTCGTGGAGGAGAACCCTGCTGTGGCAGAAAAGCTGAAGCTGCCCAAGTCGGGGGTGACCTTTGTCAAGTCGGCCCAACCCGCAACTTTCTTAGCACGAGATAACGTGTCCAATTTTATCAACTGGTGTCGAAAGGAAATGGATATTAAAGGTACGTTATGAAGAAAGGTCTTGTAATGTGTGGGGGCATATGGGGATAATCCATATGGATGACAGCACAGGAATTTTAATATAAGGATGTCTTAAAAATGGGATAGGGCTTGGGTGCCTGCACCCTCACTCTGGATGCATACCAGGCAGGGATCTGTAACAGTCGTACAAACTAAGCCGTGAAGGTGAAGACCTAATTTCTCAAGAGTAAACAGTACATGTAATGTATAGAAGGAATACAGAAAAAAACAAACAAAATCTTAATTCACAAAACTGCTCATTCTGAGCTGGGTAGTGGGGAAGTTGGAGCCTTTTCCTGCTGACTTTTCCAGTTTTAAGTAAGCAATATGGAGACTGCAGTAGAGTCGGTATGTTTTAGCTGACGAAAGGCAGTTAAGAGTCTTTGAGATTCAGCTCACTGCTGCAGCAATATTCGTGTTGTGGCCAGTTTAGATTTACTTGTGCAAGAGTGATTGAATGTTTGTGTACACACACTTTGTGAAGTGCTGCCTTCTCCTTTCCAGTACTTTAGCTAACAGGGCATCGGCAGGAAAAAAAGAAAAATGTAAATGTGGCTATATTTTTAAGTTGATCAGCTTTGCTGGTTGTTTTATATCTATAGTATATACTGTGTATGTTTATATTTGTAAGCAGCAGTATATAATAATATTTTAAAATTTTTAAAATTTTCCCATTGGGATTAATAAAGTATCTATCTATCTATCTATCTATCTATCTATCTATCTATCTATCTATCTATCTATCTATCTATCTATCTATCTAATATATACTATACTGCATGCACAGTTGATTCAGAAAATATTCAAATTGCTTTTTCTCCACACTTTATTTTGCCATTTTTGCTCAACATTCTACCCTTAAGAACCCTTTATGACAACATGAAAATGTTTTCAGAAAGGTTTTCAAATTTCTTAAAAATCAAAAACTGAAATCTCTCATTCATTCAAGTATTCAAGTATTCTCTCACTCATACAAGAAAGTCTTCAGACCCTTAATTCAGTACTTTGTAGAAGCCTCTTTGGCAGCGATACCAGCCTTGGGTTTTCTTGGGTAAGTCTCTACAAGCTTTGCAGACCTGGATTTGTGCAGTTTATCACATACTTCCTGGCAGGTCCTTTCAAGCTCTGTTAGACTGAATGAGATGCATTTATAAACTGCTATCTTCAGGTCTATCCACAGATGTTCTATGAGGTTTAAATCTGAGCTTTGGCTGGGCCATTCAAGGACAGTTAGAGACTTGTCCCGAAGGTACTTGAGCATTACTTGGCTGTATGCTTTGGGTCATTGTCATGTGGAATGGTTAACTGTTGCCTTAGTCTGACTCTGTGTACACTCTGGAGCACATTCTCTGTAGAGTTGGTTTTAGGCAGGTGATGAGCAGTGCCTGGTATTTGCCAGGCATAGTGCTTGGACTTAAGCCTAAAGAGTTAAATTTTTGTCTCATCAGAGCAGAAAATTTATTTCCTCATGCTCTCAGAGGTCTTTAAATGCCACATGGCCAAACTTCAAGCAGAAGTGCCTTATTGCCTGATTGATGGAATTCTGCTGAGATGGTCCTCCTTCCAACAGGTTCTTCCATCTCAGGAGGGGACTTCTGAAGCTGTGTTAGAGTGACAGTTGTGTTCTTGATCACCTCCTAAAGTCATTCTTGTTTGGTTACACAGTTTGGCCAGATGGCCAACTCTAGAAAGAGTTCTGGCGGGTCCAAACTTCTTCCATTTTCACAATTACTGAAGCCACTATGTCACTGGAAACAATCAAAGCTTTAGGTTTCATTCCCTTGCCCCGATCTGAGCCTTCACAGAGAGGTCTACAGATAATTCCTTGGATTTCCTGGCTTGGATTTTGTTCTGACATGCAGTGTGAATTGTGGGTCTTTACTGTGTTGGCTGGGATTGGCTCCAGCAGACCCCCGTGACCCTGTGTTCGGATTCAGCGGGTTGGAAAATGGATGGATGGATGGATATACAGTACACAGGAGTGTGCCTTTGTTCTAGACACATTTCAGGGATAAGTAAAGTAAACCGTATGCACCTGACCACAATTTGGAGTGCCATTGCAAAGGGTCTGAATACTTACACCTGTAAATGAGTGATTTCAGTTTTTGATATGTAATAAATTTGCAAACCTTTCTAAAGACATGTTTTCATTTTCTCATTATGGGGTATTGAGTGTAGATTGATAAGCAAAAATGACAATGGTTGCCGGTTTTGAATCCCCGTTATTGTCAAAGGAGATCCTACTCTGCTGGGCTCTTGACCAAGGCCCTTACCCCACAATTGCCCCGGGGCGCTGTGCAATGGCTTACCCTGCACTCTGATCTCAAGGGGTATGCAAAAATGAACAAATTCCTTCTACAGGGTAAAATAAATAAAGAACAAGAACAAGTAGTAGTATAGTAGTATAGTATATATATTGTGAAGCCTGGGTGTGTACAGCCGCCCAAACCCCGACACAGACAGGCAGGACACAGGTTAATTACACATCACCCGGTTTATACAGTGCACAAATCACTGACACAGTCCCTTTGTCATGCCTTCAATCCTCCAGACAGGCTTTGTCCTCTTCCTCCCGACTTTGGCCATTGACTCCTGGTGAGTGGCCACTTTTTATAGGGCACCTGGAAGGACTCGAGATGCCCAATGAGCTTCTTCTGTCAGCATTTCCGGGTGTGGTGAAAGTGCTGCAAAATAGGGCCCTGAAAACATCCATGTGCCCCCTGGCAGTTGGCACGGGCCCCAACAGGGTTGAGCTTCTATGCTCACAACACGTGGCTGCCCTCTGTCGGTTCGGGGGAGAAATGGTCTTGAAAATACTCTCTCCCCCAGGCCTTCCATAATCAGGGCTAACCCCAACCTATCTGGTCTGGCAAAATATATATATATATATATATATATATATATATATATATATACTAGAGGACTAGGCTCGCCAACCACCCCCACCCCGCACTATGCGCCAGCCACTTCACGTCTCTGCTGCTTTGTGAAGAGGGGGGCTGAACGCCCCCCAAGGAGACGCGGTCGCTCCTCCGAAATCCCCTTTTAAATGGTGATACAATGGGAAACAAATACATTATTTTTACCTCCTCTTTGCTCGATCAGCTGCTGGATTGCTGCTGCTGCCACCGTGTTATGTGATCTCCATCTTGCGCTGTGCACTTCTGTCATATCACGTATGTTCATATATTCAATCTCTTTTCGATTTTACCTTTTCATCAATATCATATTGAATTTTGATTCTGTGTTTGGAATTACATCGTGACAGCGCAATTAATAACTGCCCGTGAGTGAATATCATTTCTTTCTCTCTACAAGAAATGTGTCTGACAATAGCATTCACACCATTGAGAAATTATTTCTCTTGCGGGATTTCACTTTCACCAAACAACAAATCTTTTAATTCTTGCATATAGGCCTCTTAATTGCGAAGAAACACTACTTTTCCCTGATGGCAACATGAATTAGACGATCTACAAGTCTCCGACTTAAAGTTTAAATCCGAACAATATATTCAATCTCTTTTTGCTGTTCCGTTATTTCTCCGAGTAATAATTTCCATTTGTTTGTGCGAATGCGATCTTTACTATCCTTTTTTGGAGATTTTTGAATTTTCGTAATTCCATTATGTCTAACATGCTTCTTCTGCATGTGTATTGCACCAACGTTTTTGAATTCTTTACAACATTCTACTTTGTCATCTACTCTTTGTCTTTTATTTCCGGCCCTGGGTGTGGTTAGATCTGTTGGCACAAAGTCTCGTCTCGCGGGACGTGAAAGTGTCTCTGTGAGAAAATCATGTCTTGTCTCCTTCCAACCGTCCAAGATTTTTTTTATAACAGATATATATATATATATATATATATATATATACACTCGTAGTAAGTAAGGCATGCATTCTGCAAACTGTTTAATTTTCTCTCAATAGTACATTATAGCAAAAGAAATGTATAGAATACTAAAGATGAACTTATGAACTGGAGTGACTATTTTAAACTCTCAGCTAAAGAACTGTGCAGGTGAAAGTCAGGCATAAGAATGAGAGATAAAGATGCCCACAGTCCTGATTTCTTTATTTTTTCTAAACTTTTTGTTGTAATTGTATTGGTGAGAATTTAAGATTGTTTGATCCGTTAAGTGAAAATCATTTTTCCTTAGAATTTCTTAGAATGTCAGTCAGTCAGTCAAGGACATGTAGCTGTACACTATATATGTATGGTGAATACACCCCCAACCTCCATACAACCTCCCCCTCCATCCCCACCTTTCACCAGCTATATATTGCCTTTGATTCCTGTATGACAAATCATTTTCCACTGATGATGACACCTGGCAGGTTGTCGAAAGCTTAGGAATAAAAAACTATTTTAAGATACGTGACTCGTTTTCTCCCTTTGTGGATCTCTAGCTGCAAATAATCAAATTGTACCACAGACCTTCGCTTCTATATCTATATACTTATAAAATTGCACCACAAATTAAAGTGACTATGTAGAACAGTGATATAATTTGTTTACTGAAATTCTTAATAAACAGTTAAAGAAAAACACAAAAACTTTTTGAATGTCCCTCGTATATGTGTGTGTGTGTGTTTATAAACAGAATGTATAATTTGTGTAATGTAATATTTATAGTATATATACTGTACATGTACTCACAAAGAGGTATTAGTGAATGCTTGTAAGACAAAATGTAGGGTTTATAATTAACTTTTACATTTCAGCACAGTATTACCTTTTAAGATCTTTCTTATTCCCTGGGCGGCAGAGTGAAGAGCGCTGATGTCTCACAGATCCAGTGTCCTAAGTTTAAGTCCTGTACTAGGTTGCAGTTTCAGTGGAGTTTGAATGCTCTCCCCATGTGTATTGGATTTGAAATTCTGTTTTTTCTCCCAGATTCCAGCAACATGCACCTTACGTTAGCTTGTAATGTGTGTGTGTGTGTGTGTGTGTGTGTGTGTGTGTAAGAATTCATCCCACAAAGGACAGGTACCCTGTACAGGGTTTGTTTTTGCCATATTGGTCAGTGCTGCTCTTTAACCATGAGAACAAGATGATTTGCTAATATTATTTGTTATGTTTTTACTTTTTGTCTGTTTTATATATATATATATATATATATATATATATATATATATATATATATATGCACATCTGCATTGGACTGACATCCGATCAGCGGTTGTTGATCCTTGCCCTTCTGAGATAGATTTAGTTCAAAGTGACAAAATATTAGATTATGTTGTTTCAGAAAATAAATCAGTTAATTCAAGTATATACACACTGGTTGATGGTGAAAAACCCAGGCATATTAATTTATTTGTTTTTAATATGAAACCTTGAATATTAGCAATAGCAAGTATGAGGAAAAATTTCAAATGGCAACCTTGATATGTTCTGCACAGAGGGATGGGTGTAAAACACCCGATATAGGTGTACAGCTTGCGTGCAAGCTGTGGATAATGGCTGGAATTCAAACAAAAGAGAGTTCCATAAAGTATAAACTTAAAGGTGTGTCAACAACGTCACCTGTTTTTTTCTACCTTTTCTTCTTCATTTATGACATTTTATAAATGTTCAGCACTTTTTTTAGTTATAAAGCATAAATAATGTTTTTATTTAAATGAGATCAAAATGTAAAAATGATGGGAGATTGTAGTATATGTGGGGGTTTGGTGTACATATACTGTATATACTTTATATTCGTTTAGTCTATTGTCACAGTGACTGACATTACTGCTTTGCAGCCTTTGTTTCCTTCAGGTTGAATTTGTATTGCTTTGTGTGGACTTTGGTCTTTTACCTCATGGTCATGTGGGTTTATTTCTCCCACAATCCAAGCACTTGATATCAAATATTTTGGCATGTAGTGGTGCATGTGAATGTGTGGCTGTTTTTACATGTGCTGGTGATCTTCTGACAAGCAGACTAGGGTGGGTTGTTGAGCTGTAAGATTAGTTTGTGGCAGAAATTTTGCTGCCATGGCTGGACTTAGTGGGTTCTTAAAACCAAACTCCTGTTAATTAATTTGTCATATGTATTTTTCTCAAAACCATTTTTCTAAAGCAAGAGTCTTTTAGTTACACTGTTGATTATTTCTCTGAAATAACTGCAAGCCTTTCATGTAAATGTTGTTGGTCATCAGGAAGGTATCTGTAGTTTCCATATGACACACATCTTCACATGCTTTACAAATTATTTGGCATGAAACCTTTCATTTTGCTCTTGTACTAATGCCAAGATTTGTCATCTCTCTATTATATAAAAAAATCCTGGACGAAACGTGACTTTTTCAAAGAGATACTTTCAAGTCCCATGAGACGAGATTTTGTGCTAAGAGATTTAACCACTCATGGTTGGTGAGTGAAGTCCCCTAGTATTCATTAACTGCTGCAGTAATGACAATTTATTTGAAGGTTGTCTTGCTGTCAAACAATAGCAATGTGCTGTGGCCTTTGGAGGGGTCAATAAAAACACAAAGTTACTAGAGAACTAGGGGAAAATTATTTGCAAAATTAAATGGGAAGATTTAAGAAGAAAGGATAACATAACTTACTCCTTAGCTGCAATACAGATGGCATCTGGCCTGCATTGCTCCAGGTTTTTTACAAAACCTACCACTATTACTCACAAACAAAAAAAAAACATCCATCCATTTTCAAACCTGCTGAATCCAAACACAGGGTCACGGGGGTCTGCTGGAGACAATCCCAGCCAACACACGGCACAAGGCAGGAACCAATCCTGGGCAGGGTGCCAACCCACCAAATACATATAAAAAGCCAATGTCTCCAGTCTCCCAACTAATATGGTCAGAGGTGCAGGAGTGATGTCAAAATCAGTGTTGCTTCTGGATGCAGTAAACCCCAAATTCTCAGTCATGCAATTTACAGGGATACCACACCTAGCTGCTGGACATCTTCCCGAGTTGCACAGGTCCCTCACACTGTCTGTACAGGTGCTATTGTGGATACCCAATAGGTAGGTGATGGGCAAGTTGCTCCCCTGTAATGTGTGGAAATACCCCCCCCGGTTGTGTCTTCTCCAATATTTCACCATCACAAACCCCCTTTCTGACTGTTGGAGTCTTTATATTTGCTGTCACAAGGATCTCTGATTACTTATTGTACTTTAGGGCTTCTTATATTGTCTTGCATTTCCTCACTAGAATGATGTAAGACACTTTGTCAAGTCATTATTCCATAGCAGGGTGGGTCCAGTTTTATCCCCCCAGTGACAATATGTATGGATATTACACAATACTGAGTAAGGTTCTCCATGAAGATTCATTTAACTTAATGATTACCAAAAAACCAAAAGACACAGGGGGAAGGAGCCAGTGAAACACCACTGATAATTGATGTCAGCAATTATAGTCTACAGTATTCAGACATTTTATCAAAGCTATCAACAGGTTTATTTACATTTAGCATTAGATCGCTAAACCTGTTTTTCTACATTAATATTTTCTGTGTAATGACACTTGATATTCGCTGCCGGGCATGTCACTGAGACTGGAGAGACTGATGTGAATATTTTACAGACCACATGTGTTCTTTCATTAGTATTATAGTATTTTGCACTGCTTTGCCTTGACTGCTTGCTTACTTTTCAACAAATGTATTAACTTGCATTTAAAATATGAGAATTAGCATCTGAGTGAAATTTGAGTAAAACTAGTTGGCTTTGCCCCCTGCTCGCTTCGTTCGCCTACCCGTTTTCCCCTCCCTTCCAGTGCTACGTGCTGTTGTGAAGAGGGAGGCTGAATGCACCCCACGGAGACGCGGTCGCTCCTCCGAAACCCCTCTTAAACGGTGATACAATGGGAAACAAATAACAGTTGTTTTTTTACCTCCTCTTTGCTCGATCAGCTGCTGGATTGCTGCTGCTCCTGTGTGGCGTGATCTGCATTTCGTGCGGCACTACAAACGTTTAAAAGTCACTGCCATGTCTCTCTTCTCCTCCAGATATCCTCAAAAACTATTCGATCTCTTTTTGCTTTTTAGTTATTTCACCGAGTAATATTTTCCGTTTGTTTGTGCTAATGTGATCTTTACTATCATTTTTTTTGAGACTTTAGAATTTTCCTACTTCCATTATCTCTAACCTGTTCTGCATGTGTATCGCACCAATGTTTTTGAATTCTTTACGAAGTTCTACTTTGGCTTGTATAGCAGCTGTACTTTTGTCTCACTCCCTTGTCTCTCTTCTCCCCCAGACATCGTCAAACACTATTCGATCTCTTTTCGCTGTTCCGTTATTTCACCGAGTAATATTTTCCATCTGCGGTGGGTTGGCACCCTGCCCAGGATTGGTTCCTGCCTTGTGCCCTGTGTTGGCTGGGATTGGCTCCAGCAGACCCCCGTGACCCTGTGTTCGGATTCAGCGGGTTGGAAAATGGATGGATGGATGGATATTTTCCATTTGTTTGTGCTAATGTGATCTTTTCACTCATTTTTTTGAGACTTTCAAATTTTCCTACTTCCATTATCTCTAACCTGCTCTGCATTTGTATCACGGGACTTGCTTCCAAAGGCTGTAGGTATGACGTGACTTTAACGTCTCGCGGGATGTGAAAGTGTCTCTCTGTCTCTCTTCACAAGATCGCGTCTCGCCGCAGGAAAGAAGTATTGTTTCATCACAAGATTTTTTTTTATAATAGAGAGAGATATAAACAGGCAGCTACAGTAATCCATCAGGATAGAGTCTGAGAAGCACCGCTGTACAAGTTTCATTCTTTGAGAGGATTGCAGAATTTTATTCTTAATTGCTGTAAAATTGTTTTAAATAGTAATTTATCAGCACATTTCTTCATATTAACCTGTTTGAGTATAAAAACAACTATAAGTAATGATTTAGTAAGCTATCTGTGTTCAGATGAACTATAAAGACCTAAAGGCGTGCCAGTTGGTTTAGAATTGATTAGGAGATAGTAAGTGTTGGAAGAATAGAGAAATAACTGCCAGTCAAGAGAAATGAAATGAATGCCGGATTCTGTGCTAGAAAAGTCTTTTGGGGTTTGCCTAGTTTTAATTTGTTATTTTTGGTTTTATGTGATGTTTCTTCCTTTGTGAATCCTCCCCAGTGTGTACTCAAGTTACATGTGGAAAAATTATTTTTGGACTTCTCTCTACTGCGTGTATTCCTGTGAGGACTTTTAGTTGTCTGCCATAGGAACATCCAGCCCCTTGGATTACCTATATGTGTTTGATGAATAATTACAATACTGTTCTGTTTTGTATGAGATTTAATCTTTAATCAAATGTTATGCCAGTAGGTGGCTGATTATTCCAACAATATTTTGTGAGCTATCATCACAAATCTCCATATTACCAGTTAATTTATTCTTTTTCTGTCTGGAGATGAAACCATACAAACAAGTGAAACATTACATGTGCATTGGGAGAATATGAAACCAGCATAGATTTCGCTCAGGCAGGAATTTGAACCCAGCACTCCATACTATTGAGGTAAATTAAAAAGTGAAATATAAAGCTTTGAGTAGAGTATCTGAAGGCCACATACTGTATGCAGGCACACCTTAGTACAAGGCACCCTTTCATTCTCATTTAGTCAGGGTGTTATGGCTCCTGGTGTTTCTGTCATTACAAACTCAAGCACAAAACAGATTGACTGTTCTTATTCTAGATACTCTGTGCTTGAGTCAATCTATCAGAAGCAACAATTTAAAAATAATATTTGATTGCCTGTATTTCACAAGAAATGAACTTGTGATCCAAATTCTGTAAAGTATTACTGGAAATATGTGCTGTATATTGTGATTAAATGAAAAATTAATCTTGTGCTGTCCCACCATTCAGCTTTGTAATACATAGCAGTCTGAAACATTGCAATTTCTGCACATAACTATACCTGCAGAATAGATCTATTTGGAGTAAATGAGAAAATATGACAAAAAACAACTAAAAGAGCTGCATGGTACTCAAAACACTTGGTAGTTGCTACCACGGCATGAAGTGTCAGCTATTTGGATTGTCTTTATCCAATTCCGCCAACTCTCCACACTGCACAACATAGCACCCTGTTGTATTGATTGATTTTTCTATGAGCAGACACATAGATGCAGCAAATATTTCTGTATACAGTATACTGTTAAAAGGGAGAAGCAAAGCACATGTCGAAAAGAACAACCTTCACTGAAAGTGGAAAGACAGCATGTTTACCATCAGTGTACTTTGCTCTCACGTTCCTGGTGAATGTAATTCACAGAAAATGTAAGCATTTTCAGAATATTGCTTTCATTTGCGCAAAACTATCTATCTGTAACTAACATCCTTTTACTTGTTGTTTGTTTAGACTAAAAATATTTCAGAGTAGTGAAGCGGTAAGTACTGCCACCTCAAGGCTCCATTCACACACACATAGGTTTAATGTTTTATGTGTAGAAATCTTTTTGCTCATTTATCTCAGGTTACTCTATCTCCTCTTCCTTTAGACAAATACTATTGTCATACTACTACCATGTCATCCCTGATTTAACCCTACTGTTATTAGACTTTGCTATTCTTTGCTATTCTAAAAAGAATACACTGTGTGTGTCATGTTACTAAATTTGCAGGATTTTATAACACTGAACATTTTTGAAAATGTTGTATTCCATTGTAATCTCCATTTTATATGTTGAAAAAATGGGATAAACATTGGTGCAGTGGTTAATATTGCTGCATCACATCCCAGGGCACATGGGCTCAATGACTAGTTACTCCATTTGTTTGAGCTTGCGTGTTCTCTCTGTGTTCTCTTGCATTTTAATCGAGTCCTCTAGTTTCCTTCCCCATCCCAAAGGTGCTAGTATGCCATGCTCCATCATGAGCAACACTAGACATCATGTCTTACCCAGTGTCTAAAGTTCAGGAAATGAAAATCTGTGAAGAAGCTTTAAATATAATGAGTGTTTATTTAGAATAATAACATATTAACAGTGCTCTGCACCTGCACTCAGAGATGAGCGCTATACAAAAATAAACTGAATTGAATTAAAATTTTCACAGTGAATCACTTGCTCCTTATGACCTAGAGTATGGCTTCAGAATTAGGATAGACCTTACCGGTTTTATTAAATAAGCTTCATTTTTACTTTTCCAGGAAAACTAGCCCAAAGCAGTAAACGTAACAATACAGTACTTAACTGTGCAATATTTATTGTTTTAAAGTGTATCTAAACTAAAAGGTGTTAGCAATGCTCAGTTAGGGGAGAACTGGTTAAATGAAGGGCTCAATGTCAAACTTTATTCACCTCACTAAATTACAAATGATTTAAATCACATTTCTTATCTTTGTTGAATTTCTTTTTCTTCAATTTGGAAATTTCACATTGTCTCTCTATTATAAAAGAAAATCTTGAGACGAGACAATTGCCAAGAGATTTTTTCAAGTCCCGCCCTCCTCTCAACGGTTAACAGCCCACGTCCACGGTCCTCTCGCCTCTCATTCGTATGAATGCTTTTGTCAGACACAGTTCCTGCGCTCTCAGCTCTTAGTAATTTTTATGTTTTCCTCACTTTAAGTTCCCAATAAAAGAAGACTTATTATGTCCAAATCTTATTGAAGAATTTCATCCTGAAGGGTTAACAACAGAAGAAATTAGTACACGGGTAATCCTAGCACCGAGAAATGATGAAGTCAAATGAATTAACGTAAAAATTGTCGATCAGTTACATGGAAAATTGGTAGACTATGCTGAAACAGTTGGTGGTGATGGTGTGGAAGATGAAAACATCAAATTACAATATCTCATAGAATATCTACAACCGTTAACACCGTCTGGTCTGTGAGTGATGGGATATGCATTTGGACAAGATTAATTTTATTCAGAATTGGTCAAACAATTCTGACATGTAAAATTTTAACAGACGATAATAAAGGTAATGTAGTACTGTACAACATTTGACACCAAAGGAGATCTTGATATGCCATTCATATTAAAACGTTTACAATTTCCAGTTAGAATAGTTTTTGCTATGACAATTAACAAATGACAGGGACAAACATTCGAAAAAGTCGGTGTATTTATTAGAGAGAAAGAAACGATATTCACTCACGGGCAGTTATATGTTGCGTTGTCACGATCTAACTCCAAACATGGAATCAAAATTCAATGCGATATTGACGAAAAGTTAATTCCAAATATTGTTTTAACTGAAGTATTAAAGTAAAAGTATAAGTTTAAAAAGTATTTGCATGTTAATTTCAAAGCCAAACAGAATGAAAATGTATAACGCAACAAATACCTCAAACGCAACATGAAACATAATTTTCTTTCAATTTATTATGCTTTAGTATTTTTTACTATGGTTAATTACTCACTGTAATGCTAAACAGTTATTTCTATTATGTATATGTAACAATTCCCATGAAAATAACAATCTGTTTAAATTGTACATCCGCTTCCCCATATGTGAGTGGCAGGGCCGCGAAGTAGCTAGCATGTAGCGCCCGCACGGGGGTTGGCAAGTGAAGCGAGCCCCCCAGTTATTTATAGTTTTGAACACAAAGAGAGGCCGTCTTGACTCTACTAACTCAAAATACATTCTATTAAAGATATTTATTTAGAGTATTTCTATGAATTTTGACTGTCTGTTATAACTAACAGTTAAATACAAATACAAATTTTACAAATTACTAATTACATAATTAGTACATACTGTATAAGCACACAGATTTGTTTATACAGACAGGAAAACAATGCTGTTTTGTAACTGATTAACATAAATAAAGCCCAGCACCATCTGACCGTGAATTATAATTGTTGAACAATGGCCAGTTGAAAATGGAGGAGAAAAAAAACAAAACATCCAGTCAGCAGCATTCCTAATGTTCAATAATTTTTAAGATTGCTTTTTCTCTTTGATTACAATTGCTCTGTCTGATTTTAATGTTTGTATTTTAGTTTTGTTTATAATGTGTGTTTTATCTATTGTTCGGTGTCCTTGAGTGTTTAGAAAGGCGCCTACATATAAATAAAATGTATTATTATTATTATTATTCCTGGAGAAACCTCTGGGGGCCCACAGTCAGTTATAACAGACAAAGTCAAAATTCATAGAAATACTCTAAATAAATATCTTTAATAGAATGTATTTTGAGTTCGTAGAGTCAAGACGGCTCCTCTGCGTGTATGTGTGTGTGTGTGTGTGTGTGTGTGTGTGTGTGTGTGTAAGGCCATTCACAAATGTAGATGGGCATAAATTAAAAAGTCAAAGTGAATATTTTGTGGGTTCTAAGGAAACAAAGCATGATTAAACACTCTCTGTCTTCAGCGTAATGCAGGCTGTTGACATACACCTGATAAAAAGGACAGTTTGATAAATTGATACTCTGTGGATTACTTAACTCTATTCATGTATTTACTTAGATACAACTATTGTGAGATCTTATGCTTTGATGCATTATTCAGGACTGGCATTTGAAGCATTGCTCTTGTTAGCTTCTCACCAGATACAGGAGTCTGGATTCCCAGAGATATGTGTGCCTTTAGTATTGCTTTAAACTCTATTTACTAAAGCTTGTTCTTTAAAGAGATGAACTTTGCAAATGTAGATGTTTACACAGCACAGCTCACAATTGTGGCCCAAAATGCCAAGCAAATCACCTTTCCTACAATGCAGAGACATAAAGATCAACTAAAAGTAGAATATATGTTCTAATTGTTTACTGTCGTTCTATATTTTGCAACCCAATTAATAGAGGTGTTTTTGTAAATAATAAATATGGATATCTTCAATAAGGTAATAAAAATGTAGTATGCACAAAATTCAACTTTTGTGGAATTTGTATGATTAAAACAAATACTAGAGAGCATAAAAAATGTTTTCTTTTGCCCATCTGAAGTATGGTGGTCTCTGCGTATATAAGAAACACCTTAGGCCTGGACACTTGCTGTGTAGGTGTGTAACTGAAAGCCAAAATTCAGGAATGTCTCTTCCAAGGTTGCTTCCTCCATTGCACACAAAGCTGCCTGGACAGGCTTTATTTTTCCTATAATTGAAAAAATATGTTCAGAAAATATCTATCGTTTTAATCATTGATGTATGCATACAAGGCCATAACCATAAGTCCTCTTTGAAGTATGCATCAGCACTGCCAGTGTTAAATTAACACAAGTGTATATTAGTGTGTTCACATAAACACTGATAACTGAATCCCGAGTGCAAATGTTCATCTGTCAATTTAGAACTGGAAATTTGATGTTTATATATGCTGCAATGATATATGTGCAAACCTAACATTAGTACTTTTGAAACTAATGTTTCTTATTAATCTGAAGCATAATCAAAGACTCTGCACAAGACCACAGCCTTAAAAATATGTGACAGTTTAACAACTCTCTTATTGAGTGATGTAAACTTCTTAGTCCTAATAATCAGCTGACTTTAGCTGTTAAGTTCTGGAGTGGTGGTTTTCTTCTCATTTTCTAATGTGCAAAATGAACAAGAAAATGATGTAGTGCTACATCTAAATGTCTCTATTTCCTGTCTTCAGATGTACTGATGTTTGAAACTGAGGACCTGGTTCTTAGGAAAAATGAGAAAAATTTTGTTCTGTGCCTACTGGAAGTGGCGCGTCGTGCTTCTCGCTTTGGCATGGCAGCACCAGTTCTCATTCAGCTTGAAGAAGAGATTGAAGAAGAGATCCGTGAAGAGCTAGAACTTCCGCCCAAAGAAGTAGTCGTTGCTAAGCCTCAACGGCGAACATCGGACTTCAAGAACCTTGATGAAATGGTAAGTTTGGTCACAGAATAGGTAGTCCTTAGATCTATGAAAAAACACATAAATGCTTAAATATTATTTAAATATATAGCACTATAAATGTCTCTATCTATTATATAAAAAAATCCTTCTACGCAACTAGGCTTTTTGGAGACGACTTTTTGGAAGAGAGATTTTTTCAAGTCCCGCAAGACAAGACTTTTGCCTTGATATTTTTTCAAGTCACGCCCTCCTCTCAAATGTTTTCAAACAAGACCTCACCTCTCATTCGTGTGAAAGCTTTTGTCAGAAACACTTCCTGCGCTCTCAGTTCTTATACATTTTAACGTTGTCCTCACTTTAAGTTCCCAATTAAATAAGATGTATTACAGTATGTCCAAATCTTATTGAAGAATTTCATCATGAAGGGTTATCAACATAAAAAATGAGTACACGGACAAACCTAGCACTAAGAAACGAGGAAGTCAAATGAATTAATGCCAAAAATGAAGATCGGTTACACATCCAATTGGTTAAATGCATATCAATAGACTATGCTGAAACAGTTGGTGGTGATCGTGTAGAAGATGAAAACAACAACTTACAATATCCCATAGAATATCTACAACCGTTAACAACGTCCAGTCTTACAACACACGAATTACTGTTGAAAGAAGGTTGTATCCAAGAAAGGTAATGTAGTACATCTTCTACGGATAACATTAGACATCAAAGGAAATCTTGATATGCCATTCATATTAAAATGTTAACAGTTTTCGGTTAGAATAGCTTTTGCGAAGACAATTAATAAATCTCAGGGCCAAATATTCAAAAAAGTTGTTTTATTTAATAGAGAGAAAGAAACGAAATTCAATCACGGGTAGTTATTCATTGCATTGATGCATATGTAACAATTCCCATGAAAATAAAAATCCTTTTAAATTGTACATCCGCATCCCCATACGCGAACGGCAGAACCCCAAAGAAGCTAGCGCATAGCGCAGGCCTGGGGGTTGGTGAGCGAAGCGAGCAGGGGGCGAACCCCCCTAGTTTGAAATAAAACAAACTACACCTTCAGACCACTCTCTGAGTTTTTCAAATACCCAAGTTAATTTTCACATACCCAATAATTACTGGTAACCCAAGAAAGTTAAAGAAAAAACTGTATAAAACAAACAGTGGAGATAATGAGCTTTATTCTATGGCTCTTTCAAGACAAATGCTTTAATTTTTTCTCAAAAAAAAGGACAAGGCTTCCCATTATAATGGAGGATTTTAGTTTATTTGCCTTTGCAGACATGTTCTACATCTTCAATGTGCTTAGGCACAATAGACCAACCTCTTTAACACACTTGCCTCTTAGTTTGTATCAGTGATGAGCTGTATTTGTATTCACCCTTGTTTGTCAAATTATTTGCTGATAGTTTAGCTGGTTTAGGAGAACTTTTTTCCCAGTGCCCCATAATGCTTTGCAAGTCCAGTGCTGCATCTCCAGGAGCTGTAATAGCCAGCATTGGATGAGACTGCCCCTACGGTATATACCGCTGATCATCTGTATTATAGACACAGTGGTAGAACAGATAAGTAAATAATTCAGGTTCTCAAAATTTTATTTTTATGAAACATATACAGCATAAATAATAAGCTGTCTCTGTTTGTCGCCAGATGTGCAGGTCAATCTTCGAGTTCCACGTCAGTATAAGAGAAGGAGGCACATGAAGATAAAAAACAAACTTTGAGGGAGACTGTTGCCCCCCACCCATCCAAACACAGTCTCTATGAAATAATAATACAGTAATAGCGAAAGATTTATTATTATTTATAAGACATTTGTATGTTTTTGATAGAAGAAAAAGTGCAAAGCATCAGCACAGACAGTTTGGAGAGCCTTCAGCACAAATTCAAAAGAAAGAATGAGCAAGCGGCTTCAATTATGACATGCCACTTTTAATTTTGTGCCTTTAAAAGACCTACGTACTGTATTTTTTCTGACTTTTGACTACGATTTCGGCATTTCTGGTGTGTTTTGATAAAATATATGATTGTGCATCTCTGACTACATTCTTTCTTATTTGATCTCACAGAGGCACAGTGGTTGGCACAAGTGCCACACAGCTCAGGCCACCTTTTTGACCACAACAAATAATAAATAACAAAAGAAAATAATAAATAGCCCTAAGAGACACTTTAAAGACGATTGCACCATTATAATCCAGTCAAATCTAATTCAGTTAGTCCTTCCCCATTGACTTCAAAGCATTTCACTGGGTTTAGCAATATTTGTGAACACTTTGTGATTTCTCCAAACTCCAGGCGAAGCAAACACTGTGGAGTTCCCTCTTAATGAGTGGTGAGCCCACATAATTGAGCATGAAAAATGGCATATTTAGTGAGGTGCATGTCCTGAAGAATTGCATTAGCAAATATATAGTCTAGAATAATAAAGAAAATACCGTACTTCATTTTCAAGGAGTTTTGTAATCGTAACATTTGGTGTTTGCCATAAAAGATTTTTAGTATTATATTATTATTTTATTATTTTTTATTTGCACAATTACTTGACAATGTTGTGTCTTTTTTTGCAGGTCCAGTATTTGGTCAGTCGCTGCACCTGTCCCACTGTGTTCCCCATGGTGAAAGTTTCAGAGGGAAAATATAAAGTTGGTGACTCCAATACGATCATCTTTGTTCGTGTATGTAACATCCTGATTTCTCTTTTAAGAGTGCCCTGGAACATTCAATATGAAATAATGTAACTTACTGAAATTAGCATAATAGATTAGTCTTTATAATAAGCTCCATTGGCTTCAAAGTATCAATCCAATACCAACATTATAAAAGTTCTTGCACTTACATATTGCATATTCTTTTCCAAATTCACATTAACATCTCCTTTCTCAATCAAAGAAAATAGGATACAAAGAAGTAGTCAATAAAAAGTGAAAAATGGGGGAGATTTGTAACAATTAAGAGTGATCAGAGAGTACTTTTATTATTTTAAGGAGGGTACAGCTCAGGGGTGGCATTAAAAGAGGGGCTTCCATATACTGAAAATCTTTTCAGTCATTTATGTAGAGTATATATTTAATTTTCCCGGATTTAAACAATAAAGAATATAATTTTGCATTTGTAGAATGGAATGTGGGTTAGAGCTTTGAGCATTTTTAAGACTCTTATAATAGAAAATCCTATTGGTGTCACCCGTGGCTCAGGCTTTTAGAGGATGGGTATGTGTAATGAACCCAACTTTTGCCAATAAGTAAGTAAAAGCTGTTGTCCAGAAAGTTTGAAGCAAAGGGAATACCCAGAATATGTGCCTGACAGTTGTGTAAGAAACATACGTACTTAAAAAATTTGACAAATGAGAGAAGACCATTCAACCCATCAAGCTTGTTTGTTTATCTAATAGCTAAGCTGTCCTAATATCTCATCCAAGATACTTCTTAAAGTCTGTGAAGGTTTCTGCTTAAGCTACAGAATATGTCTCAGTAATGTCTTCCAGATTCCCATAACTCTTCATGTAGAGAAGCTCTGGGTTTTATTAATACATTTACACAAAATTGATGACAGGTATTGTTTTATGATGCGGATACCTCATTTTCATACTAAAAACTGGTTCAGACTTTAATTTCTCCAATAAGAATATTTCTTTTTTTCTCTAGCATCACACACCTATACAGATGATGATGTTAAGTACTCACCAGATTTGGAAATATTTTTGTTTTATTTGATATAATGAGTGCTATGGCATACTAGTGGTGCTCAGTGGTGAGGATATCAGGTCAGGTCAGGTTGGGGAGCATGCACTGGTATAGCTCGTTGCTGCACCCACCACATGACGAAACAGCTCAGAATCCTGGTTGGTAACCTCCCAGGCAGTCACACAGTCCAGTGCCACTCCCCGGAAATGACCTTCTGTCTGTCACAGCCAGGTGTTATGTGGGTGTCCCCTTGGTCTGGTCTGGTCCAGCCGCTCAGATCCTCTATAATGAGGATACTGTGAGCTGGATCACCATCTGGGAATCATGCCATATGGCCATAGTGTCGTAACTAACACACCCTCACAATGCAGGTAATGGGCATCATTTAGCGTTCTGTGAGCAACTGCTCATTTGACACAAAGTCAAAGCAGCGGTAACCAAGGATTCTCCAAAGAGACACAGTACCGAAGGAGTATGGGGGTAGCCAAGGATGAAATTACTATACATAGTGTCTTATCAGTAGATGTGGTTGACTAATAAATATATTTATGTGAAGCATACTCCAGTTATGAGCCCAGTACAATATACAATAATTAGAAATATAATATTAGAACATAATATTCATCCATCCATCCATTTTCCAACGCGCTGAATCCGAACACAGGGTCACGGGGGTCTGCTGGAGCCAATCCCAGTCAACACAGGGCACAAGGCAGGAACCAATCCCGGGCAGGGTGCCAACCCACCGCAGGACACACACAAACACACCCACACACCAAGCACACACTAGGGCCAATTTAGAATCGCCAATCCACCTAACCTGCATGTCTTTGGACTGTGGGAGGAAACCGGAGCACCCGGAGGAAACCCACGCAGACACGGGGAGAACATGCAAACTCCACGCAGGGAGGACCCGGGAAGCGAACCCAGGTCCCCAGGTCTCCCAACTGCGAGGCAGCAGCGCTACCCACTGCGCCACCGTGCCGCCCGAACATAATATTATTGAACATAAATTCAAAATATAATGTTATGACATAAGCAAAGAAATACTGAAGAATATACACATGTAAACAGTGAATTTAAGCCCAAACTCAAGCTATACTAAGTCAGACAAATTCTGAACAGGATCATTCCACAGGTAAATTCAGATAGATGATGTCTGTAAAAATATTGTCTAATGTAATCATGGAATCACTCACAGATAAAGTGCCACCACAGACACGGACAAAAGAAGGACAATGGAAAAGACTTTGAAATGATAAAGTGCAAACTATTAATGCAATTAATAGAAGACACATATCAGAAGGTACTGATATGCCATAAGAGTAGCTATTCCAAGGAATTGTTCTAACAAGAGTGTGTTATGCTAAAATAAGTAGTCTTGAGCATTGATTTAAATGCTGGCATTGATTGAGCTCCTCTAATATTGGTAAGTCAGGTCTTGACAAACTTTGGGAGCACTATATAATGTATCCTTGTAATATTGCGAGAGTCTGCATTTACTGAGGCAATGTACAACATAGAGAATTGACAGCACTTATTTCTGTCATGTAAGGAGGAGCAAACCAATTTACAAAGTTACTTGTGAGGAGAATTATTTTAAAATCAGCTCTAAAATTAATTGAAACCAGTGAAGTGATTATGAAGAAGGGGAGTTGTATCCACTTAATTCTTTGTTCTTGTTATGATCCTTGCTGCTGTGTTTTGAATTAACTGCAGAGTAGTAAGTGAACTATTTGTGCAGCCTAATCATACAGCACTTCAGTAATTAGTTCCACTTGACACAAATGAATCCACAAGCTCTCTGACTCTTAAAAATCATTTTCATTTTGCAACATGTCTTAACTGGAGAAACCTGCTTTTAAAAATTCTTATTTACAAACCAAACCAAAACTATACTTGAAAATCAATTTGGTTTTTTTATATCTCTTGTCTAGCATAATATTTATTTCTGTTTACTATGTGTACTGGTTAAAATAAGATTAGTTTTAGGCAATTTAGTTATTCTTTTAGACATTTTACTGTCATATCCTGCTTGAGTTCTTTCAAGAAAAGTGATATATTTAAGGTATGGATTTTAATTTTACTTTACACATTTGTATGATAATTCATATCCATAGCACTTCTTCACCCAGAAACAAAAGTATATTTCTCAAAAAATATATGAACCTGTTAGAAATATGATCATGTCCTGCAGCCATTTAATACTGTAACATGAATAACCCAGTGGATGTTTAAGAGGTTACAGTTTATTTATTGTTTTAATTGCTGTATCCAAAGGCTGACTAAGCAGACTTGACTAAAACAATACAGACATTATGTTTTATTATCATAATTTTTTTAAAAAAGAAAACTGACTGATGAAATGGTCTCATAAATATAACAGTTCTTGGACACAATGGTCTGATTAGAATTGTCAATATGAGAATGTTTTCTTTGCTTTCAATGTGATTTTTTTGGAAAACATTTCAAATGTTTTTAATAGGCCTGTGTGATTTATTTATTTATACTTGAGGGTGTCATATTTTTAATTTCATTTTTTTTTCTGACCAGATTCTGAGAAAGCATGTTATGGTCCGAGTGGGAGGTGGATGGGACACACTTGAGCACTATCTGGATAAACATGACCCTTGTCGTTGTACTTCCATATGTAAGTTGATTAAAGCTTATGTTAAATTGGTCATTCGAAGGGAAGGTTCAATTATAATGTTGCACAGCTTTTCAAAAAATAAATATCAATTGTTATTTTATACAAGATTTCCCAAAGGGAAAAAAATTCTGTGGAGTGCTTCGCAAAGCAAATCTACAGTATATTGATTATAAAAAAAGCCTCTGGGAACTAAACAAATTCATACCAAACCTGAATGTTCTGCATATCCAATGCTACATTTGAAACATTTATTCTTAAGCTCATGAGAATCCTATAGCCCACTAACACTTATTAAGCATATTAATATTGGTTTGGGTCAACTGTTGCTCTCAAAACAGCCTCAATTGTTCATGGCATGGGCTCTACTAGATGCTAGAAACATTCCTTTGAGATTCTGGTCCATGCTGACATGACTGCATCATGCAATTTTTGCATTCTACCACATCCAAGGGGTGTTCTTTTGGATTCAGATCTGGTGTGTGGAAAGGCCACTAATGAACACTGTACACATTGTCATGTTCATGAAGCCAGGTTGTGATGACTTAACACATTATCTTGCTGGAAGTAACCATTAGAAGATAGATAACGTGTGGCCATGAAGGATGCCCAGTAGTCATCAACAGTACTCAAATAGGCTAAAAAATTCAAGCGATGATTAATTAGTTTAAATGGGCCCAAAGTGTGCCAAGAATACTTTTCCCCACACCATTACACCACCCCCACCACCCTTGACTATCGACACAAGGCAGGTTGGGTACCTGGCTCTATGCTGTTGCCACCTAATTCTGACACTACCATCTCTGTGCCTCAGCAGAAATCAAAATTCGCCAAACCAGGTTACAATTTCCAGTCTTCAACTATTCAGTTTTGGTGAGCCTTTGCCCTCTGCAGCCTAAGCTTTCTGTTTTTGGCAGACATGAGTGGACTTTGACATGGTCTTCTGCTGTTGTTACCCACCTGCCTCAAGATTTGACGTGTTGTACATTCTGAGATGCTTTTCAGCTCACCACAGTTATACACAGTGGTTATATGAGTTATCATAGCTTTTCTGTCAGCTCGAACCAGTCTGGCCATTCTCCTCTGACCTCTCTCACCAACAACATGTTTCTGTTCTCAGACTTGCCGGATGTTTTTTTTGATTGTGACACAATTCTCAGTAAAGTAAAATCCCAGGAGATCAGCGTTTGCAGAAATATTCAAACCAGCCTGTCTAGCACCAACAATCATACCATGGTCAGAATCACTGAGGTCACATCTTTTTCCCCATTCTGGTGCTTGATGTACATATTAACTAAAGCTTTTGGTGTATATCTGCTTGATTTTACGCATTGTGCTGCTGCCACATGATTGGCTGATTAGATAATTGCATGTATAAGCAGGTACAGAGTTGTTCCTGATACTTTGCTCACTCAGTTTATAATGCCGTTGTACACTGTTTTGTGAAATTGTTTTCCGACAAATTAAAGTTGGACCCTTCACTGACACTAATTCTCACCTTTAACCATCAACATTTTTTCAGTAGTTGGATCTAACAATAATCATATAAAACCTAATTTATGTCTTTTAATGACAGTCATTTTTGCTGAAGATGGGCAAACCTGTATGCTTACTATTCATTCAAACGATGTGCAAATAAAATATAAATAAGCAAAATTTTACATAGAAAGCAAATGAAAAAATACAATTTGCACAAAAAATAATCTGGATGAACAGAAACAATCTTCTCCCATTCACACCTTTTTTGACTCTTTGTCTAATGCTCAGCTGAGTGCAGCTAATTAAAATAGGCCAAGTTCTCGACCATGCTGATTTTACATGTTCTCCCTATGTCTTCATGGGTTTTCCTCTGTGTTACAATGGCAATTATCTTGGAAATTAAATAATTTCTGGTGGTACAGGATTGCTGTTAAATCATTTACAGTCACTTAAAAAACTGGAATATTCAGATATTATAAAATGTCTTTATAAGATGACTTTATATTAAAGAAGTGTGTTTACTGTTGTAGGTGAATATAAAAAACCATAAGAATGTTTGGTATGTAGATAAGAGAACTTGTTTCATTTTTAAGTCTGTCCTTAATTGTTTGTAAAATAATTGTAAAGTTGACGACTTCTTTGATGGCACCAC
This sequence comes from Erpetoichthys calabaricus, assembly GCF_900747795.2. NCBI lineage: Eukaryota > Metazoa > Chordata > Cladistia > Polypteriformes > Polypteridae > Erpetoichthys > Erpetoichthys calabaricus. Next base: position 86,187,857 of record NC_041401.2, read on the forward strand.
AGTGGAAAATAAGAACATTAGAGAACACAGGAAGTATGTTCTTCCTCCATCAGTTCAAGGGATCAAATCGTCGAGTCCTGTAGGAGGGGCAGAACTTTTTTCTTCTTTCCAGGAAGGGGCAGAATCAGACATGGAGTGGAAGTGATGTTGGGCTTCTTCCTGGTACTGTTCCTCCATTAGAAGGAAATGCAAACTGTGTGAAATTGTTGCAAACTGTCGCTCCACAGTAATCTAGCTATTTTTATAATTTGTTGCAAACGAAAATATACTGATCTGATATTTCTTGCTCCTTGATAGCTGAATATAGTCTGTGTTATTCATCCTTCGTTCATTCCTTCTGTTCACAAGCCTGCATAGTCCAGCGCACAACATATGCTGCAAAATCAGGTTTCCCTCATTCAGATTTTGTATTGTCCCCACTATGCCATTTTCCAGGAGAAATCAGCACCTACTAGCCCATGGTGGACAAACTAAGATGCTTGTGTTCTGTTTCTGATCCTGATTACATTATGTAAATTGATGAAGGCAAGATAACCTTATTTTTCACATTTATAAAATTCCTTATTTCATCTATAGCGTGTGAAATGTTGGTGCCTGGTACCTTCCATGTATTTCTTACCTGCAGACCTACTGCAGATCCATCCCAGTCTACCCTTCCTGAAACATTGGTGGCCAGCTGAAATGCATTACCTGGCAGAATGTAAATATCATGTTATCAGTTATCATGATCATCCCTTTTAGCCTTTGCTTAACTTTGAAGTGAAACACACTTTTCACATGATAAGTTTACTTAAAGTATTACTAGGGGGCTTCGCTCGCCAACCCCCCTGCCTGCGCTATGCAACAGCAACTTGGCGTCTCTGTCGCTTGCATATGTGGATTTCACTTTCACCAAACAATAAATTTTTAATTCTCGCGAATAGGCCTCTTCATTGGGAAGAAACACTATTTTTCCCTGACAGCAACATAAATTAGATGATCTACAAGTCTCCGACTTTAAAGTTTAAAGCCAAACAATATCTACATACTTCTGTCATATCACCTTTGTCCATATATTCGATCTCTTTTCGCTTTTACCTTTTTGTCAATATCGCATCGAATTTTGATTCCGTGTTTGGAATTACATCGTGACAACGCAACGCATAACTGCCCGTGAATGAATATCGTTTCTTTCTCTCTACACGAACTGTGTCTGACAAAAGCATTCACACAAATGAGAAATGATTGAACCATGTGTGTGGATGTAAATGTTTTAGATGTAGGCAGGCTTTTCCAAATCTCTTTGCATAAAGTCTTGTCTCGTGGGGCTTGAAATTTTCTCTCGCGGGATTTCACTTTCACCAAACAACAAATCTTTTAATTCTCGCAGACACGCCTCTTCACTGGGAAGAAACCCTACTTTTCCCCGATGGCAACACGAATTAGACAGTCTTCAAGTCTCTGACTTAAAGTTTATATCCAAACAATATATTTGATCTCTTTTCGCTGTTCCTTTATCTCACCGAGTAATAATTTCCGTTTGTTTGCGCTCATGCGATCTTCACTATCATTTTTTTGAGACTTTCGGATTCTCGTACTTCCATTATCTCTAACCTGCTCTGCATGTGTATTGCGCCAACGTTTTTGAATTCTTTATGACATTCTACTTTGTCATCTACTCTTTGTCTTTTGTTTCTGGCCCCGAGCGTGGTTAAATCTCTTGGCTCGCGGGATGTGAAAGTGTCTCTCTGAAAAAATCACGTCTCGTCTTTCTTCTCAAGATTTTTTTATTATTATAGAGAGATGTATTAGTCTATGAATCAAACTAAATTTGTCTCTTTGTTTATTATTGTTAATGATAAAAAAATTTTTTGCCTAAATATACATTAGTAATTTGTTTTTTTCCTAGGATTTACATGACAGAATTCAAGTTCTGTGAGGCTAGTCACTTACTTATTCCTGAAGTTCATTAATTTTCAGTGCTGAAAAAAAGCAAATTCAAATACAAATTTACTTTTGATAGGACTTGCAGATATATTTAAAATATGTGCCATGACAAACTGATCATCATTTACTTTATAATTAACTACTCTGGAACCTGGCTGCAATCCCCCTACTTAAAATGCTGGTAATTAAAATATTTACTTTAATAAGAATTTGAAGTAGTGATGCAATGTCAGACATGAGATTATGGGTGTCGGTGCTTCCTAATTAATATGAATCTCCTCCTCATTTAAACAGCACTTTTGTTTGAATATCTTATATGCTGCAAGCTTACTCTAACAAACTTTAATTTTTGTTTCCATAATACAGCTCATAAACAAGCAATGAGGTTTGTTAGTCCTCAGAGGTCTGCAGCACCAGTCCATGAGATTAAAGCTCGACTGACTCCAAAACAGGACGGACAAGGAAAGCTACAGCCTGCACTGCTTCTTGCTCGGTCACAAAGTCCTGTCCCTGAGGTAGAATGGACTCCATCAGCACCGTATAGAGGCCTGCGTATAAGAAGTACAAGCAATCCAAAACTTACTTCTTCTGTATCTGAAGGAATGGTTAAAAATATTGCCTTGAAAAATTCAGGACAATCCCAGGAAAGCAGTTTAACAGACCCTTGCAGGTAGGGTTATTTTTATGCAGTTTCCCATTTATAGCCTGACAAAACACTTGAATGCCTGCCTACTTTTGTCAAATTTGTAAGTCAATGCAAAGGCTTAGACTGTCAGACAATAAATTAATGGAGTGTGTTAGTGCGCTCCTAAAAAAGTCAGTGTTGCAACAAAAATAGCAGTTGGTACACAAGATAAATGGAGTACTTACTGTAGATTTATTGCTTCTCCAGCTCATCACATGCCATGTCCTGTTGATCTTTTCTTTAATAATAGTTTGCTGCTGTTATGATTTTGAAAAGTGTTTTAATTTCACACAATGTGTCTAATCAGCTTTCTTTTTAAACAGATAAAAAGGTAGGGTGAAAATGGACAAGATAAATTTTCAGTTTTTAAAAATGGAATATATGCAAAAAGTTAAATTGGTTACATTCAAGTGTTGTAAAAGCTGCTGTAACGTGTTTAATTTTGTTTTGCAAGTTGTGTATATAATTTATACGGTATGTCAACAGACCTATATGACATAATCTTCACAAATAGAATGCCTTTCCAAAATGCTGTTATTTGTGCACATAAAATAAAAACATAAGCAGTAATTTAGAGGAGCACTTCCAAACTGTAAGTACCACTTATGTGTAGGTACAATGTATTGAATTTTGAATCTGACTGCTAACTCTATCATAAATATTAAATCTTCATATGGTATAAAAGACAATGTGTTGTCACTAGAACTCATATTCTTTGTGTGATTCAAAGGACAGCTATCGGCCCTTTTCAAAAATATCAGTGGTTAATGTGTACTATAGCTGTTACCCCTATAAAACTAGGACGTTTTGAAATCTTACCAAGTGCCAATAGACCTAATAACCATAATCAAGAACTTATACAACCAAGGAGAATTAGTGGAAGGAAAGCTGACTAATTTCTTACGAACAACAGTAGACTGTAGACAAGGTTGTATTCTATTGCCAACTGTGACTGAAGCCCTCGATTAATTAACAAAGTCAAGAACAAAGAAAAACTAAACAAGTGGCACACTTTGAATTAAATTAAAATTTGCAGACAAGATTGATTTCATTCTTAGAAAAGCAGAAAAACTTGTTGCAAAACTCAAGAAGAAGCATAGAATTAGTGTCAATGAAAAGAAGATGGAGACCACAATGTTTTGTAAAAAAAAAACCAAAGGGTATTGATTTGAAATATATTGAACAATGTTGACAGTTTTAAATGCCTTGAATATAAACTTTCTTTTGTTCACAATTGTCTGTTAGAAATAATAAATAGGATATCTCTGGCTAAAGCTGCCGACTCAAAACTGAAAACCATTTGGAATAATTGAAATACAGCTTTTCGCAAAAAAATAATTTGAGAAGCATGTGTCTTCAATGTTTTTCTGTGGCTTGGAGGCATAGGCAATGAATGTAGAAAACAAGAACGAGATCGGAGCATTTCAGATGACATGTTACAGATGTGTGCTTTGAATCAGATGGACAGCTGGAGTATATAATGAAGAAATGGGCAGAGTGGGTGAAGCAGCAGACATACTGTAGTCCATGAGATTAGAAGTAGTGAAATGGAAGAAGAAGAAATGGGCCAAATGTTTAAGGAATGTTGTATTATTGGAAGAGACAATAGGTAGACTTGGACTGAAATGGACTGACAACATTAAAGACAATTTTACATAAAAGACAGGTTTTTCTTCAGAGAGTTAGTATACAAGACGTAATACAGAAGAAAGAGAAAACTGGTGAGTACGGTCTCATTGGTACCTCAACAGACTGTCAACTCATGGATGAATTGTTTAAAAACTTGTCCTTTCAATTATGTAATTTGAAATACAAAATATTTTTTAATAATTGTAAGCAAATATTTGATTTTTATATAGGGCTTTAAAATAAAGACTAGCTTGACAGGCTACACTGGTAAAGGTCAAAGGCTTGGTAGCCACATAAGAAACAAACACATAAATTCAAAGTATGATGCAAGTCTTGAAGAAATAATATCTCCTGGAGACCTGCAGGCCTTAAACTAAAGTAAAAGTGTACAGTATGAGACCGAGGTCAATTGGCTATTCGGTTACTCCCAGGTCATTGTTAAATATTCTTCCAGTCCACTACTAAACTGAATGTTTTAACAAGGCTGGGATTGACTCTAAAAGGAATGCCAACCAAACAGAGCAGCAGCCACATGCCCCCTGGACATTTAGTATCTGTAGGGGCAGATATGGGCAATGCCCAGTGGGCCACGGACTCTGGTCTGGTCATGGGCCGGCCATTTCATGAAGTAAATTATATGTACTGGTTACTGTTTGACATTAAAATTAATTTTCTAAACAACTACTAAACATTATCTGTCTGGTACTGCGATTTATATAGTCCTATATAATATACTGGATTACGTCATTAAGGTGTTTTAGTTGTCAATACACAACGTTGCAGCAAAAAATTTGGTCAAATCTGCCTTTTGCCAATTTCTGTTTCGATACCGCTACATTTCAATTGGCATATACATTATTGCAATTTATTTTATCTCATATCTAGTATTTAAGTTCTTGTGACCATGAACAAGATGGGACAACAATGTCAACTTACAAGTCTTGTAAAGACTGTCCTCTCTGCTGCTACAAGGTGCTACTCCGGTTGAACCTCTTAACTGATGCTTACAAGAGCATTGGGCTTGCCTACAAGCTCCTGCTAACGCTGCCTGTGTCGCAAGTGCAGTGTGAAAGGTCATTCTCTGCATTGAAGAGAATCAAAAGCCGCCTGAGAAACTCAATGACGCACGAACATCTTGAGGCGTTCATGTTGATGTTGATGAAAAGTAAACTAGCCAAACTTGACACTAACAGTAATGTCGATGATGTGGCTGCTAAAAGCAGCGAACTGCGTAAGCTTCTAGCCTACTAGGGTACTGGCACTTGGACATGACATTGACATTTGACATGTACTCTAATAACGTGTAAGCCGTGTTACTAAATCCTTATTTTTCATTAAATTTTATTTCTAAGCATGTCGTCAAATTTTAAGTTATGTCTAAACAACAGTGTACAGATTAAGTTTGGCAACAGTTTAGATAGAATTCATATCATAGGCTCATAGCAAGTAGTGAGCTGCGGACTCATCATAAATTTACAATGAATAATGGGCCGAGTGGGTCGACCTCGTCACCTCACTCGTTGAAGGGTACCTGGGCAGGTTTTGAGACCCATTCCGCTCCTGAGTATCTGTAATTGCACAGTGCAGAATAACCGGGAATGAAGATGTAGGCTTAAATAGCTATCTGGAGAACATGGTGTATAGTTTACTGAACTTAAGCTTTATACTTAACTTGCGCTACAAGAAAGACAGTTTAATACGTCCAGTTAGTGTGGAGTGTCAATACAAGAGGACGCTGTTCACCAAGAGCACATTCATTAGCTGATGAAAAGCCACTGTTTAACAAACAGCCCCTCTAGACAAAGTTATTTTTATTTAACTTGTAATTTCTATGTTTTTATTTTCAGATTAAAAGATCACTCAGAGGTATCATCCAAAAAACAGATTATTCATGAAGAAAATGATTCAGCTACAATCAGCAGGCAAGGTAGAGACAAGAGCAGAAATTGTTTGACTTCTTATTCTGGTCAAAGTCTTCCTGGCCCTTTTCAGTATAGCTCTGAATCCTTCACTGATGTCCAGCACCCTAAAACTCAAGATGCTGTTCGGTCACTAGATGGTCATTTTATGTTTCAACAGCAACAAAGTAAGGATGGCAGATTGGAGCAAACCTGGCCTAAAAGCCTTTTAACAGAGACTAAACAGAAGACGCAAACGAATTCGAATAGAATCTCTATGCCATTAACTGCCAATAGTCAAAACCAGCGTGTGTCATCTGTTGTTACAAACACAAATGTCATGCAGAGACCCGAAACTCCAAACCGCTCTGTTAGCCCAACTAAACAACTGGCACGTCCTCCGAAACAAGATATAAAGGCTGGTACTCCGGCCCAGTTAAATGTCAACCAACCTTCCAGGTCCTTTGCAACACAAGCTGTGAATCGCCCATCTAGTCCTAGCAAGCAAGTAGGCAATAAAAACTCATTTTTAAGTAGCCATTCCACTAGCAGACCTTCAACTCCTTTTGGAAATAGTCAGATGGGAAATAAAGTCCAATTAAGTGAGGTGAACATCTTAGATAATAATAACAATAAAAATGTTTCCAGCAGTGATTATGTGAGACAAAGCCCGACAAAAGCTGGCAGACTTGGTGTGAATTTTCCAAGACAAAATGCTCTTAGGCCTCCAAGTCTTGTAATAAACAATGAAGTGCATTCCTCAGCAAGTCTTACTAATAAAAATGATTGCGTAATTAAAGACAGAGAATACCTTTTTACTCCTCCTCCAATTGGTCCTGAAGAAGAATCAAAGCTCTACAAAAGTCTGGAGGATGAAATACTTTCAAACATGCAGGCTCTAGATGCTGATCCAGATAAAAACAATAACAGAGGTCATGCTGATGTGAATCACAGACAAGATCGAGCATCTAAACAACCGAAAGGAACAGCAGGAAGTTCATCGAGTCAGAGGTTTTCTCCCGTTTCCTCGTCCCCAGTTTTCAACAGACAGAAAGTCATTGGCAGTGTCTCCTCATATGATCCAGCAGAAGCTCCTCATAATGGGCGCAGCTTTGACACGATTATTGCTGAACTTCGTAAAGGCCCACCAACCCTTAATAAAGTAGATGTTGAAAATTGGTTGACTAAAATTCCTCCCAAAAGTAAAATGATGGCTTGGGTAAAGTCAGGTAAATCCAGTTACAGTGAAACTGAATGCATCGGGTCAGATTCCAGCAGAATTAACAGCTTCCAGGCTAACAGGCCCGAATCTGGACTGGGATTCCATACCAGTTTAGAGCCTAAAGATGCTACTGATGCTGGTGGTATTAATATTAATGCTATAGACACGGAATCCCTAATAAATGAGCATACCGAGGTGAAGTCGACTGGTACCATTGATTACTCCAGTACTGCTTCTTCTTGTGGGTCTCAAGATAATAGAGACAGCCCCATAAAATCCAAGACACCGTCATTTAAACAAAAACGTACTTTGAAGAAACCAGAAAGGGTGCCCTCTATCTACAAACTGAAGCTTCGCCCTAAAATCAGGCCACGACGGGACAACAGACCGGAGACAAAACCTTCTAAAATTCCAACGCCCGTCTCATACCGAAAGCCTCAAAATCCTGACAACACTGTGACCGCTGAAAAAACAGTTTTCAAGAAATCAAAGCATCCAGCTCGATACAAAAAGGGTTCACAGTCATCAATCCCAACCCCCTGCTCCAAGAATGTTAACCAGGCCTGTGTGGTGGAGGATGCGTGGCCCGATGCTCAAAGAGATTCTTCTCAAGCAAGTACCAGCGCAGACACAAGGCCTAAGAAATGTGAGGGAAAGACGGAGAACGATGATGAGGAGTCCTGGGTTTAATGGCGGAAAGCGTGCAACGGAAACATCAAGAACGACTCTTCCAAACTAAGAACGATTGTGTCTACAGTTCATGTAACATTAGTGGTTTGCACTTTAAATGGTTTGAATAGAAACAGTTAAAATATTGAAGAAAAGCTGTCTTTTATCAAACGTTAGAACCTGTTTAGGAAGATCAAGTTATGACACTGGACTAAAAAAACTGGAATTCTTTTTTTTTCTTCTAAATAATATCTATTTGCACAGATTGCAAAACATCCATTGTTACGTTATACAGTCTCTTCAAGATATATATGTTTTGGATGGAACTTTGCTTTAACACATGTGATCATGAATTGGATGATCAAGTAGCTTGGCGCCACTCCTACTTGTTTTGTTGTGTGCCCCTTGGTGTGATACCCAAGATGAAAAGGAAGGGCAGGGTGCGGACGGCGTGGCTCTCGTGTGGTAAATTCTACTTTAATACTTGAGTGTGGCTCAGCTAATTGTGCATTTTGTATGTTTGAACTCATTTATTTCTTAACCATTTGTTTTGGATTTTGCCAAAAAAAAAACACTTGTCTGCAGAAGTGAGCATCACGTATATTCGGGTAAGTAATCGATAAATGGATATAAAGCCCTGAAAATCTAGTCATTTTATAAATTGTGGGTAGAAGAATCAGAAAGTAATTCTGAATGAAACATAATGTTGAAGGCTTGTACAAACCCCTTTCACGTACACCTTTAAAGTAAGGTAATGTTACTAAATTGCATCGGCAGATGTGTGCGCTCCTTTACTTATTAACTTTATATCTACACTCATTTTGTTATAGGAACTGACATAATGGTATCTATTCTTAATGTAAAAAATGTTTAAAGTGTATGGATTATAAACACTGCGGTGGGCTGGCGCCCTGCCCGGGGTTTGTTCCTGCCTTGCGTCCTGTGCTGGCTGGGATTGGCGCCTGCAGACCCCCGTGTCCCTGTGTTAGAACATAGCGGGTTGGATAATGGATGGATTATAAACACCAGTTTTGATGAAGTGTTTCATTACGTTCAATAATGCTTGTCCTTGGTTTGGCTATAGAAGCAGGCCGTCTGAGCCCCACTGGGGGGTTTTGTGGGTGGGAGAAGGGTTGCTGGAATTACCACGTGGAATTAGTTGAGATTTGTGTTTTTGGCTAGATGCCTTAAAATTATTTTTTATAAAAATCTGGTTAAGTGGAAACCATGTGGCACCTCGTAGTGTGTGTGTTAGTAGCGGGCCGGTAATGGAACTCATCCAACCACCGTTAATGGAGAGCTAGAGCCGAGACTGCAGTGTGGACGTAGATCTAGCTGACTTGTGTTGACCAAGGGTACAGACGCAGACTCGCCAACAGACTGCGGTCAGTGTGATGGTAATGTATGCATTTGATAAATATTTCATATAGTTAACAAGATTAATTTATGAAATGAAATATAGTTAATAAACCCAGACGTGTCACCTTGTTTGTATGTTTTCACCTTACATATGGGACCCCAAAAGACCTCGAAACTTAAAAAGTTGAACCCTCTTGGGCCAACAATTTTAATCCCAACAGATATGCCGGTCTTCTCTGTGCTCATACAAGGCAGAAACGTTCAGTCGGTGAGAAACAACAACTGAACTTCATCTTTCAGGTCATTGAAAAGTTGGAAGCGACAAATAAACGGAGCACTATTTCATTAGTTTAAACATGCTGCTGCCCTGTAAAAAGGAAGCCATGTTATGAGCGGTTCATTTCCAACTCGGAGACATCGATGAGAACGATCTTTCAAAGTATGAATAAGTGCAAAGTTGACAAATGAAACTCATAATGTTGTAGAGACTGACTTGAATCGCCACCAGAGAAGTGCTGTGAAGTGTTGTGTAGCAATGGCATCCCTGTCCTTGGCCTCTGCTTCATCTCATCTGGGAGTCTCTCTGCGTCTAGCATGCAGGTTCTGTATTCCCCGAGTATTTTTTGTTACCTAACTTGGCATAGCCTGTGGTGGGCTGGCACCCTGCCTGGGGTTTGTTTCCTGCCTTGCGCCCTGTGTTGTCTAGGATTGGCTCCAGCAGACCCCCGTGACCCTGTAGTTAGGATATAGCGGGTTGGATAATGGATGGTGGAACTTGGCATAGCCAGTTTGCCTTCGAATGTGTGCGTACCCCTAGATTATGGTCAACTAGAGGCCACTTTATGCTAGGATCATTACTTGTGGCATAAAATCAAATTCTTGAGATGCTGAACTGGATTATTTGGGTAGAAAACTGAATGTTTGAAGTTAAAGATACTCAACAAGAAGAAGTAGAGAGGAGCTCGGCTAGGCCAAGAAAACATAAGTTATGGAAAGTTGAGTTAAGGAATCAAAGGTGAGGGCTGTCTGATTAACAACTGAAATGTTAAACCTTGTAGGCCAATTGAGATGTTTACTAAGCGTTTTATTAATTCCATATTTTCCACCAATGATAAAAGTGGAGATATTAATCCAAAAATGTGATTTGTTCATTTCCTTTGGTACTTCATGCTTCAGATTACTTCCGCCACTGAAATGCGCAACACAAATGCAATAATGAATAATATCATGACAAATATGAGGTATTGGACCTGGCCACCTGCGGTGGGTTGGCACCCTGCCCGGGATTGGTTCCTGCCTTGTGCTCTGTGTTGGCTGGGATTGGCTCCAGTAGACCCCCGTGACCCTGTGTTCGGATTCAGCGGGTTGGAAAATGGATGGATGGATGGATGGACCTGGCCCCAGCAGTCCATCAGCCATTAAATATCATGGCAAGCTAAACCGCAGGTAGGTGGCGTGGCGTTTAGCATTTGGCCTTCTGAGCTGTTTGCAGCCGATGTGGAGGTCACGCATGCTCTTCTTGTTAACATGGCTTACCCCATTCCAAAAACATGCATGCTCGGTTAAGTTGATTGGTGGGCCTAAATTGACCCTGAGCCTGAATAAGTGTGCCCTTCTTTTGGGCTGGCAGCACTATCTGGCACTGAAGAGGTATATGCAATAAATAAAATTAGGAAAAGCTCTGCTTCCGTTGCATTCTGTTGGCAATCTTTTCATTTTTCATCATACAAGTGTTAAAAGACCAGCCAACATCGAGACTTCCCAGGATGAGTTTATTGCAACACAGTCCGCCATCAGTTCACCATCTCGTCTTAAATGAAGTTCGTTTCTCCTGCAGTTCTATTATATTCACTACATTTTCTCTCCTAAAAAAAAATATGAACAGAACCAGGAAATGTATAAACTGCTCCGAGTACAAAACCCCAACATCACTGCTGTCCACATCTGATTACACCCAAGTGTCAGTGAGGCCTAGCACTAGCGAGCTGGTTTGTTGTGGGGGTCCCAGGGTGACCCTGTTCTCCTCTTTATACTCTTTAGTACGTAGATCTTAGCCGAATGTCTCAACTCCCCCACTCTTGCCACACTGTGAGGTACTCTTGTTCAGCACTACCCGTACTTGTGACCGACAGAGCAAGAGAAAAGGCAGGAGGACAGTTACAGATTTGTATTCATGTATCACTAATCAAACAGGGAGGTCTACAAAACAAAAAAAGTGTGGCCATGTACACCATGCAACCTGCTACTGCTAGAGGTTTTATCTTCTCCAGTTGGCTTGTAGTGTCGGCAGTCGGTCAGAGCGTTCTTGACATGACATTTCCCCTTCTCTTGTCTTTTCCTCTGATCAGCTCCTACTGACCTCTTTCCTCTCAAATTCATCAGGGCACTTACTGATGTTCTGAAGAGTAGTACATGGTCATCCCGTCCCTAAGGCAACTTTGACTTTTTTACAATTAAATTTGTTGCTTTCAGAGCTCATATGCTTCTGCCATTAGAGTCAGAAGGCTTTCTGTAACTTAGCGATGCCCTTGTGCCACCTAAAATCAGCTGCCTTGCCACAAACTTCTAACATCATAAATGGGACCCGACATGCTTGTTTAATTTAGACACAGCTTATGAAGCCGTTATAAGTGAGATAATGATAGCAACAAAAACATGCACAGCCAAAGCATAGCCGTATCCTGCAGTAGAGCTAATTGACAAATAATTCTTAAGCAAACACTGAAGCAATGGTGGGCACGCTGCTTTTAACATAACAGGGTATTTCAGCATTAAAAGGCAAAATTACGTATCTTCGTAAGAATTTCTCCAACAAGAGCTCACTGACTCTGACAACTCTCACTCTTCTGTGCAATCGGATCAAACCCTTTGTGGTCACTGAAAAGACGGCCATTTCCTTGGAATTCAGTTGCTACTGGCAGAATGCAGCAGTAACAGCAACACACAACGAGTCGAACTTCAAAATGTTTTTGAGATCACTTAAACACACCGATTCTGTTACTTGCTTGCTTAAAGCTTGATGATAAGATTCATATAATGCTGATTTTTTTCCCATATGGATTGTGTTTGCTCATTTGGCGGCACTATAGCCTAACACTCCCCCACATGTTAGATACCGAGATGATTACTTCAAGCATTTATTTAAAATTAACAAACAGGAGTTGACAATGGCAACATTCTGAAGACTACTTCAATCTCACTAACTGTCTGCGGTACGTCCGTCACCCCTTGTGCTTAGTCTCGTGTGTCAGGGCTGTCCACACCACTGTGTTAGATTAGAATCATGCATTTGCAATAATTACAATTATTTCTTTTCCCTCTTGGGTTTTTAGTTTTTTTTTTTATGATGTTAAACAGATGAGGCAACAATGAGATTATTATGTTTGAGAGACATTTTTGGACTTGTACATGATTTTGTTTGTTCCTATCATGATTGTGTGAGGCTAGCCATATTTGAAATATGTTTTGTGGGCGTAGGAAATGTTTTATTAAGAGTAGGCCTAGAAGATCAGCAGTCATTGTACAGTTGCTGATTTGTGGCCACTCGACTAGAAAACATTTCATATCGTTGTCTTTTGTATTATGAAATCAAGGCTCGCTAATAGTGGAGGTGTAGCTGCCCTCCATAATGGTTTGTTTCTATGAATTACACTGAGCTAACAGTTTCTGCTACTCTGGTGTGTAAAATGTACACTTGTGCTTCCCCTTAAAAATCTACATGCTCTAAAATTGGTAATTAAAAATGATGTTTATAATCTGTATACAGAAAACTTAAATGAAAGACTTGACATTTTTTTCCTTCTTACAATAATTAAAGGTTTGCTGTTATATATAAACCCTTGAGACCCTATAATGTAAAGATCAAGCTCAGAAAACAGTTGGATGAATGGATATTATAGATAACGTACCAAAATGTATTACTTTTGTATTTTACTTTTTTATTGCATTGATTTTGTATTGATTCAGCATGAAAACAAAATTTAAATAAACTTTTTTTTTTACATTTGAAATTACATTGCTGTCAGTCTCACTAATTTAAATAATATTCTAAGAGGATGTTTGCCAGTCAAAATGCACATTACAGGAATACTCTACCCAAAAATTATATGATATATATATTGTGACGGATGGCCAGGGCCCATGCCTGGCCGGGACGCCCCTGTACCATATATACCAGGGGGACAAGGGTGGGAAACCCAGTATCTCCCCCAGGACACTAGATGGCAGCCTCCTTGGGTTGCAGCGGTGCCTCGGACTCCCCCAGGGCTTCATGGGGGTTGGAGTTCTGTGCAGCCCTGTTGGGTTCTGCAGGTGCCGCCAGGGGGTGCTGCAGCAGGAGCTGCTTGCCCCTTTTGGGCATTGGTTTCGCCACACCTGGAAGGTACCCGGGTACCCAATAAAGGGAGCCAGCGACCACCACTCAGCGGCCAGAATCAAGAGGAGGAGGACGAGGTTGCCCGAGAGGAGTGGTGTGTGGGTGTGTTTAATTTGGGGTTTGTGCACTTGGGACTGTGTTGTGCCTGTGGGGATTACGGGGTAGACGTGCCCAGAGCTAAAGAAAAATAAAAGTTTATTTAATTTACACCTGCCTCCGTATCAATCTGTGTCAGGTCAGGCGCCCATATAGTGCCTTTTTCTTACTATATATACGAGGTGCGATCCAAAAGTTCCCGGAATGCATTTATTTAAAAGCATACACACCAAATAACAATTAATGGTGAACAGTTCCTTCAAAATAGTCACCCGCTGAGTTGAAACACTAATCCTAGCGAGATTTCAACCTTTCGAAGCACCTCTGGAAGTCGTTTTTTGTCAGTGTGTTCAAGACGTCAGTTGTTACCGCTGGGATCTCCTCCACCGTCTCAAATCTGCGTCCCTTGAGCCTCATCTTCATCTTAGGAAATAAAAAAAAATCAGATGGCACTAAATCAGGGGAGTACGGAGGGTGGGGAATGGCAGCAAACTTTGTAGAAGCCAAAAAATTGCGCACAATCAGAGACGTGTGAGCTGGTGCATTGTTGTGATACAAAAGAAATGACTTGTCAGCCCACATCGGAGGATGTGTTCGGTGAATTCGATTTCGCAAATGCCTTAGAACATCCCTGTAGAATGCTTGTTGTAACATTTCATGGCTTTCTTTTGCTGTTTTTCCCAGTTTAAAACAGAATTTAACACACATTCTTTGCTCTTCCAAATCACAAATCACTCATTTTCACGAACAACCCTTCACAGACACAACTGAAGTTTAAACGAGAACTGCGACTTGAAAAACAACTGCGCTGATGTTATAACGCGTCAGAACAGCTCTCAAGGACAACTTGAACTGCTATCCAGCAGCGATTGATATAACCAAACCCTTCTGGCTGCAGAAAAAATGCATTCCGGGAACTTTTAGATCGTACCTCATATATATATATATATATATATATATATTATATATATATATATATATACACTAGGGGGCTCTGCCCCCTGCTCGCTTCGCTTGTCAACCCCCGGGTTTGGTTAACCGGATATACAATTTAAAGAGATTGTTTTTTTCATTTCATTCATTTTTTATTTCTTGATATTTGCCAGTAATAAAACTGTAGTAAATGAGTAATGTCCTTTAACCCAGCTGCTGCTTGTGCCATGCTGCGTGATCTGCATGTCGTGCTGCACGTCAATCATTTAAAAGCCTGTACAGCAGCTGTCCTTCTGTCTCACTGCCTTGTCTCGCGGGACTTCAAAGTGTCTCTCCGAGATGATCACGTCTCGACCCAAGTTTTTTTTATTATAATAAAGATATATATATATATATATATATATATATATATATATATATATATATATATATATATATATATATATATATATATATAAACGTCTACACGTGGAAGTGTGTGTCTGTCTGGCCTGGCAGTGAGAGGTGGAGACGGGGTAAGGGCTCTGCCTCCAAGGAAACAGAAAACGCGCTTAGCCACTAACAAAACAAGCGGGGCCAGCATGTCAGCAAAATAAAACCTCAGAAGAAAGACAAAGTCGCTTAGCTGCCAACATCTGCAAAACAGTACCCCTTTTACGTTTCCTCCCGCCATTAATACACAAGTGATGTGAGTACGTCGGCAAAACAAATCCTGCTAGGAGAAAGATGCCCAGAGTAGTTCCTTTCAATTCCTTAACATCTCTACATTTCAATTTTCTTCTGACGATTTCAATAGTTTCTAGGACCCCGTGCTTTTTACAGCACAGGCTTACACAACTAGTATATATCTCTATTATATAAAAAAAATCCTAAGGCGAGACAAAAGTTTTTAGCCTGGGACGAGATGTGACTTTTTCAGAGAGATACTTTCATGTCCAGAGAGACAAGACTTTGTGGCAAGAGATTTAACCACGCTCGGGGCCGGAAAGAAAAGACAAAGAGTAGATGACAAAGCGATACACATGCAGAGCAGGTTAGAGATAATGAAAGTACTAAAATTCGAAAGTCTCAAAAAAATGATAGCAAACATCTCATTAGCACAAACAAACGGAAATTATTACTCGGTGAAATAACGGAACAGCGAGAAGAGATCGAATATATTGTTAGGCTTTAAAGCCTAAGTCAGAGACTTGTAGATCGTCTAATTCGTGTTGCCATCAGGGAAAAGTAGTGTGGCCTCCCAATGAAGAGGTGTATCCACGAGAATTAAAAGATTTGTTGTTTGGTGAAAGTGAAATCCACATACTGTACGCGAGTGGCAGAGACACAGAGTGGCTGGCACGTAGCGCAGGCAGGGGGGTTGGTGAGCAAAGTGAGCAGGGGGTGAAGCCCCTTAGTATATATATAATGTTGGCCCAGAGGAAGCTGGGCCAAAAGGCAAAGCTCTTGATTTACAGGTCAATCAGCCCTAACCTGTGGTCACAAGCTTCTGATATAATAGACATCAATGTTGACCAACACTGGACAACAGCAAACTACTGTACTGTATATCAAAAACATTAATGAAAAAAATTTTCATGTTAGTTGTGTGGCATAAACCGCATGTCAAGTTATCCAGTCCTATGCTCAAAACATCCTAAACACATGTATTTTTACTAAAATATTGTTAAATAAACCACTTCCAGAAAACAATCTCATGAAATGAAAATGGAATATGTTTAATGAGCATTTGAATTGAAGACCTGCTTCCCCACCTCATTCTTAAGGGTCCAACCCAGTTAGAGCTTATTTATTAGCTAATACTGCATGCAAAAGAGCGATTTCAGGGACCTCTGAAAAATGCACCGATTCTCATTGCTTAGCCAACAGAAAGCCAAGTGCAGGAGTCACAGACAGATGACTGAAGAAGAGAGACTGGTGAATTCCAGTATTTTGTATTTTATTCAGAGTAAAAAACAATTTACAACAATAAATAACTAAGCACACTATAAGTAAATCAAGATAGCAGAATGCAAAGTCTCTCAGGAACAGAAAACGCCTTCTGGATAAGGGCGTGACTTTACTAAATTTTCCTACATTGCATTTCATTTGATATCAACATATTAGGATTATTATTATTATTGGGTTATTGATATGGTTGTTGTTTTCTGAAAACACGAAACATTACAAATACAAATTTAAGCAAAGAATTAACATTGACTTTTTCATTATTCCAAATAGCACAAATGTTCCCTTGTAATTGAAAATGCGATTTATTTTTGTTAGTTAAATGACGTATGCATGGTGTAACATTCAGGTGTATTTGAGGGCTGCACAGGCACTGTGGCCCTCAAGGGACTAAGGTCAGTAGGCCAGTTCTAAAATGTTCCCAATTCATTTCAGGATTGTGGAGGCCAAAGCAGGGCCATCTTAACGGCATTAAAGGCCCCGGGGCAAAGCAGTGCACTGGGGTCCCTACCTACACAACCACTCAGCTAGTCACAACATACATAGATTAGTGTATGGCCCCCAGGCAACTGCCCAGCGTGCCCATGCATTAAGACCAAAGCCTGGGCCAAAGCCTATCTCACCAGCTGAGGACAAAAGGCTGAAACAGGCCTGACAGGACACTAGTCCATTACAGACACCACTCTCATTTCATACTCACATATACTTCAGATTCACACACAATGACAATTTGCAGTTAACACAACCCAGGGGAAAAAAAACTTTGTAATTAATTCCTTCTTTGCTTGAAAATGTCTGGCCATTGTAATTTTCACCTAATTGGACCTACAAAGCCATTCAGTTATGACAAATGTTAGGGAGCAACAAGTGAGAAGCAAACCTTATTGCAGCCACTGTCCATTATGGATATCAGGTGAATGTAGCACTCTGATGATAAATGATAGGGTGACCAGATTTCCAAAGTCCCACACTAAAACATGGTGTACGAACAAAAGTGGAATTATGCGTATGCACCGTTTATACATGAGGCCCCAGGGCACTATTGGGTAGCATGTATGCCCACGCATAAAGCCCATCCACATTTGTTCAATGGCTGCTTTATCTCATCATCATCAGAGAGGGATCAGGACACGGAAAAAGAAACAACTTTCACAATGCTTTAAGTGAAAACAAATAAATGACAGTACTGTCTGTTTCCGATAGCTTCTTCATTGTCCTCGCGATGCTGTTCAAATTTAACACAACTTGTTAATGGAGCTTTCCGGTCGGAGTATGGACATCACTATTATACATGTTACATCAAACTGGTGCTGTTCTAAATATATTGTAAGGATGTTTGTTTCGGTGGAGCAATTGTTAATTAAATGGGCAGCCTGTTAAAGCAGCGACATTTTGATATTCTTCAGTTATTTCTGGGGACGCATAGCATGAAATCGGACTGTTGCAACGTCTGGCCACCCTAGTGAATTATAGTGGCAGCGAAACAGTAAATCGTTATAATTTACAGATAATTGAGCTGTGAGGCTGGTTTAGCTAAATACTTAGTATATGTTTACTTGCTCTGTGCACAACAGCTTAAACCACATTGCACTTCATTCATATATAAATAACCGTTTGTTTTTCTTGCTTGGTATCATTTTATACTGTGACGTCTTGTAATTAATGTTTTCTATTAACTGTGTTTAGGAGAGGCTCTGGGGTGTCTAAAACTACATAGAAAGACAGAAGGTGAGTGTGCAGAAGAGGAGGAGACAGGAACAGAGGAGGGGTGTGTGCGGATGGGGAGATGGAAAAAGGAAACCTCAAAAGTGAACAAAGAAAGTGATTAAAAAGAGCAGTGTACAAAACGGGGTAAGGAGAAAAATAGTGAAATTTTGTATAGGGGTGCCTAGCGACCCTTAACTGCGGGCTGAGAACGTTTTTTTGCTGTTCTGTTCAGTTGTTGTCTCTCTGTTATAAAAGAAAATCTTGAGATGAAAAAATCTCTTGGCAATTGTCTCGTCTCAAGTCCCGCGCTCCTCTCAACCATTTCAGGTTAATGGCTCACACCAAGGTTCCACTCACCTCTCATTCGTATGAATGCTTTTGTCAGACACAGTTCCAGCGCTCTCAGCTCTTATAAATTTTTACGTTTTCCTCACTTTAAGTTCCCAATAAAAGATGACTTATTATGTCTAAATCTTATTGAAGAATTTCATCCTGAAGGGTTATCAACAGAAGAAATGAGTACACAGGCATCCTGGTACCGAGAAACAATGAAGTCAAACGAATTAATATGAAAATTGTCGATAGGTTACACGGCAAATTAGTTAAACGCGTATCAATAGACTCTGCTGAAACAGTTGGTGGTAATGGTGCGAAAATGAAAACATCAACTTACAATAACCCGTAGAATATCTACAACTGTCTTCCACCAGCCGAATTACTGTTGAAAGAAGGATGTATCGTAATGTTATTGTGTAATTTATGTATGAGTGATGGGCTATGCAATAGGACAAGATTAGTTGTATTCAGAATTGGTCGAACAATTCTGACATGTAAAATTTTAACAGACGACAAGAAAGGTAATGTAGTACATCTTCCATGGATAACATTAGACACCAAAGGAGATCTAACAAACAAATCACGGGGACAAACATTTGAAAAAGTCATAGTTTATTTATTAGAGAGAAAGAAACGATATTCACTCACGGGCAGTTAGTTATACGTTGTGTTGTCACGATGTAACTCCAAACACGGAATCAAAATTCAAAGCGATATTGACGAAATGTCAATTCCAAATATTGTTTTTAGTTTTACAGTAAAAGAGTAAGTTAAAAAAGTATTTGCGTGTTAATTTCAAAGTCAAACAGAATGAAAACGTATAACGCAACGAATACCTCTAATGCAACATAAAACATAATTTTCTTTCAATTTAAGTTTTACTATTTTCTAATATGGTTAATTACTCGCTGTAATGTAAAATAGTTAGTTCTATTATGCATAAGTAACAATTCCAATAAAAATAATAATCTGCTTAAATTGTACATCCGCTTTCCCATACATGAGTGGCAGAACAACGAAGTGGCTAGCGTGTAGCGCCCGCCTGGGGGTTGGCGAGCGAAGTGATCCGGGGGCAGACCCCCTAGTTTTCAATAAACTCAGCATCTTTGTAGCACCACATTTCAATCACCTCTTTTTGAGTCTCACCCATTTTAGTCGCTACAATATTTTTACTTCAGGAAGTTTAACTTTAAATTTAACTTACCTGTTAAGACTTCAAGAATCCGGAGGACTAAGGTGCTGATGCACACGTTCTTTTTGTTTGCGCTCAAGCCGCTGGAAGACTTCATAACAGCAGAAACAACTTGGTGAGGCAGAGGACTCCATGTGCCTCGCCGGACTCGCCGATGGAGGATTGCCGTCCCGCCCGCGTGCGCGCAATCAGCCTGTGCAGCGTCTCCTTCCCGCGCACATCACAGTCTGCTGGGCTGATGTTTCATGAACTTATTGGGGGGATCTGTTTAACATCAGTAGCAGCTATCGGAGGTGAACAGGAGGAAAATATACACGTTGGTGTAATCGCTGCCAAGGTAAAACTGAAACTGAACTAATTTGTAGTTGATGTCACACAGAACGTTTCTCCGTTTTAACATTTCAATGAGGGATTTTCAGATTTTAAATGTGTGCACAGCACAATCTGTTCAAGGTATCTGAACGAAAATCGCATCGACCCGACAAATTTCCTTGAAAAGTAAGTGTGCCACATTTCAACAAAATCGGTGTACAGGGAGCCACTTATTGACCACTTATGTTTCATATGGGCAGACAGACATGGCCATCATCGTTTCACGAATTATATGCGAATGCATCTACAAAAAACTCAAAGTAGCCAATGATGCCTTTCAAAAGATGTTGAAAACCCCATATTAAACACCAGGCTGCTTCATATGACAACATTTTAATCCCTCATCTGAGTATATGCAGTAGCTGCAATACACTTTCAATGTCAATGAGGACTCTCTAAACTCAGCAGTAAGTCTTGGGACAAGTCGGCATATGTACGATGGAAAACTGGCCATAAAGGAATGCATGTGGTCAGCAACAATTGTGGTATTCCATTTGTATAAAGAATCCCATGCCAGTCTCTCCATGCCCTCACACTGCCAACAGCTTGTGCCTTTGACACAAGAGGGGATTGATCCATGGATTCATGTTCTTTATGTCCTGTCATCAGCATGTGTATCATAAACTTGGATTTGTCAACCCAGATGCCATTTTTCCAGTCGTCAATCCCTAGGTTTTGGCAATTGGGGACTCGCTGAAGCTTCCTCTCCTTATTGAATGTTCTACAGGGTTTTCTGCTGCAATAGCCCATTATCTACTGTATAAATCCAAGGCCCCAATGTGTTGTGTGTTCACAGATGCCTTTCTAAGCACTATTGACATAAAGTGCTCCAATATATCAATAAAATATGCAGATCTTTTTGTTTGCTTGAATGAGCCTGACAACTCTCCTCTGACCGCATTCATTAATTAGGTGTTGTCACCAAAGATCTCCTGCTCATGGGATGCTTTTAGTTTATTGCACCTTTTCCATAAGCAGTAGAGATTGCACTTTATGGAAATCTCAGGAAGCCAGCTGTTTGGTGGATGCTGGAACCACTGCCTCTGGTACCAACAATCTTTCCTCAGTTAAAGTCACTTACTCATAGCTCAGACATTTCACTCATTCTGAGGTTTGACCTCTCAATCACATCTGCGTGATATACGTATGGAGCTGCAGCCACATGACTGGCTGTTTGGAGAAGTAGGCCATTTATATTAATGAAGTGGCCCCTTTGGCTATAGCAGAGGTGCCTGCGATGTGCCAACTGTTGCATGGCAGTGCTTTGTTAATTTACGCAGCTATGTAGTTTATCACATTCTAGTTCACAGTGAAACAGAAGCTTACATAGCACTTTCATATATTACTTAAATAAATAAACCAAAGAAAAAATTTGATTGTATGAGTGAATTTTTAAACATGTACGTTACCAGTAACATTTAACGTGTGGTAAGGCTACATACACTTTCTATTGCCAATAATACACATTCTGTAAATCATTTTTACATATTAATAATTTTTAAATATTATTAGGTACAATGAAATATAAATCAGTGGGTCTCAAATTATTTAAAGTGGGGTTGCCAACCCAGACTCTTTGCGAGTGTGAACATGACTTTGGACCAATGTAATACACATTTTAGACATTTAGTTACTTTAAACATTAAAATGACACCAAAATAACATACTTACTCTCACGAATTCAGATGCCGGAGAGTGGCAAAGTGTTGCATGTAGACTGGCACATGCAAGGAAGAATTTCACTGTACTTCACAGGATACATAAAAAAACAGTGATGCACATATGAGTTCAAGATGGTGTTATAGGAAGGCACACATATGTTTTAACCAGCTCAAAATGAAATAATTCAAAAGAATTAAAAGCAACAAGGAATTCAGTGACTCCCAAACCAACCCAAATAAACATATTAAAAATAAATGCAGTTGTTAAGCCAAATTAGATTGGCTGTTATTATTACAAATGTTACTCACTTTGACGTTATGAAAAGTAATAATGATGAGAGGTTCACTCATACCTGAAGTGTAATTGTCACACTGTAACTCATGGGCGTATCTGCCATCAGGGTGACTTTGGTGGTGCATGCCTTGGGACCCTAGTTGCCAAGGGGCCTTGGCATATGTGAGAAAAAAGTAATTGTGGCATTTTTCTGTTCCTGTTTTTACATGTACACAGTTACTCATACATTATATCTCCTTCCCTCAATGTTGTGTTCATGCAACCAGCACCCTCCCCAATTTGAGTTGACTCTTGTCATTCATTATACACCCAGCTTTTTTAATAACTAAATGAATCCAACAGTCACCAAAGCATATAAAATACCTAGTCAGAGCTGGGACATTATTCATAAATAATGTCTCATTGCAATGCAAAATCACAGTAGAACACAAGCTCTATAAAATACATATTGTGAGAGATCTCACGTCAGATCTGGACACCTCCTAAGATATCTCCAACACATTCCTGAGGAATACAGCATGGAAGAAAATGGCAGCATCTTTCAACGTGCACTTTCTGTACTGGCAGCCAAGCGATTTCTTAATTAGAGACACTGACTCTGCATCTTATTACTGAAGATTAAGGGTTAAATGTTATGTAGATAGGTATTTTTCTCTTTTTTACATTATGCAATACAGTATTGCCCCCAGAATCCGAACGCCCCAGAACTCAGACAACTTAGAATCCAAACGAAAAATTTCAGCAAATTTTGACTCAGAATCCGAACGCTGCTTTGGAATCCGAACACCCAGCACGTTGTTCGTGTGTGTTTGTGCGTATGTTTCCCCAGCGCTTGGGCCACCCATACGCTTTGTTGTTCAGTTTGTTGTCAGAAGCTGTAGTGAAAGCATCTCGTGTGATTTTCACTGCTAATTATATGCTTTTGTGCCTGTTTTGTGTTATTTTTTTATATAATAACAACTTAGTGTATTCACTATGGGTCCTAAAAAGTGTAGTGAGGAAAATAAGAGTAAGAGGACTGTAAGAGGAAAGCCTTCCAAGCAGTAATCTCTCTCTCCTCCTCCTCCAGCTTCTACATGCGCCGTCATCATTCCTTTTTAAGGTAAATACAGGTTTTTATATTTTTAATTTTATTAATTTACATTTTGATTCAAATATTATTATTATTGGTTAATATTTTACCTTAAAATCCAGTGTATTTACTGTTAAAATAATTATGAAAATTCGAGTTTGTGGGAGCCAGGAACAGATTAATCCAGTTTCTATTACTTTAAAGGGGAAAAATTGTCTTGGAACTCGAACAATTTGGGACTCGAATGGGGTTCTGGAAGAGATTAAGTTCAGATTCCAAGGTATCACTGTATAAGTATTTCCACTCATCACCTATCTTTTTATATGCCATTTGTTTACATATATCTGATTCAGTATCATGATATACTTCTGTCTAAAAATGAATATGGTTTCCATCTATTTTTAAAAAGCAGGTAAGTGCTTTTTCATGTCTGTAACTGTATGTCTGAAGCATGCAGAATTAATTTTATAATATTACCCACCATATTAATTTAATTAAACACGCTCACAAGGTGGTCTAAGTTAGTATGCAACTTTCTTCCCCTTCTCCAACTCCAAGAAGCACACTGTAACTGCACTTAGTCTTAGTCTTGGTCCACTTAATTCGTAGCTCTGGGGCACACTGCAACAGTGTTAAACCCCAAAGTTTGTCTTGTTAATGTAAATACTTTCTAAGAACAGATCAATACAGGATTAACCCCAGCTCAGAGCACACTGCAACTGACCCCACCAGTCCAGACTACCACACTATTCAGTGACACACCTTTTATGCACACATGGTTACACATCCTGCAGATTCTCATCTGCATATTTCCTCACAGATCAGTGTGAACAGTATTTATACATTGTAACACAAGATATACTCTATACATAGAACCTCCACAACTGTGATGACATATAGCTCAATTCACTTACTGAACAGATATCTAACTAAAAACAAAAATAAAATTATTAGTAATCACTGCTGACCTTCTGTTTTAATTCCTTTCGCAAGCACTGAAATACAGAACAGAGCTGGTGTGAATTTGATGGACGAGTGCTTATCCTGCTCTGAATTCACACAGTTCAAGTTACATCAATGAAAGTGTTCAAAAATCCTTTTGTCAAAGATGGAGAGGAGTGGCACCCAGTTTACTCTAACAATGGCTCCAAGCCTGGTTTGTAGCCAGAGAAAACTTGCACAAAAACTGGACTTGAAAGGCTTGATACCTTCTTCTGATTTGAGGTGCTAGGTCTGAAAGTCAAGTTGGTGTGGTTCTTGTCAAATTTTGAGTTCTACAAGTAACCTTCATTGCAGAGTCTACAGAAGTAGGTTTGGTTTCCTTTCTTGTGCTATCAGACTAATCGTTACAGCACGATTATAAACAGTCAGCACCAAATATGATTTGCTTGTGTACCATTTCAGTGCTTTGAAATTTAATGTGTTTATGGACAGTTTTACTGTAATTATCGTCAATTTTCTTAATCTTCTCTTTCCAAGGTGTGAAAAACAAAAGAAAACACACATTAGACATCTCAGAAGGTTTTCATTCTACTTTTTACTTTTAGTCTATCCAGCCATAAATCTCTTATTAATATCTGACCATTTAAAATGGAATGGAATGTAAAGTCCTCATATTTGTCTGTGATTTGAGCAGGACAAAGCCATATGACATCCTTCATCATCTCAACTGTGGAAGCCCATTTAAGATCAAGTTTGAAAGATCGCACAATAAGTCAAGTTGGCTAGAAGACACCTTCAAGTACATAATAAATTCTCAACATATCATTACCAAACCTCCTAAATTTGCATATGTAACATTTCAAAACATTAATATTACTATGTGTATCTCTACCAAATATTTTTTATAGAGCACTTTTGACAGTATAGGAGAGCTTTGTTGATGCATTCAAAAGATAGTGGAAATGGCCACACGTGAGAACAGTTCATTAAAATGGTTTAATAAATTGTCACATTTTAGATGTTTAGCTATTTTAATTGACAAAAATATTAAAGTGACATC